>NC_046167.1:80952678-81277678 GCF_011064425.1 Rattus rattus
ACAGAGTATTAAAGGAAGGCTGTCACCGAGACCCTCATCACAGCCTGGAGTATTCGCAGACACCACCAAGGTTACTGGGACTTTCTTACAAGGTTAGAACATGGAAGTAAAAATAACCTTCTGGAAGCAGATTGCTGAGGTTTCTGAGGAAGTTGAAGAAGGAGGATTGTTGTGAGTCTTGACCCAAGCTGGGCTACTTACTGCGACCCTGTCCCAAAGCTGAAGAGGAAAAATGGGAGGAGATGAAAGGGGAAACGGCCTTACAGAGTCATTTGGGAGAGCAGGGGTTACTCCATTCGCCGTGCCTGAAGAGCAGGCCTGAGCTGCCCACATCCACAGTCATGGTTCCTTTCATGCCTGTGACTTCCTATGATGTACTCATTTTCTTATTAGGAGGCTCTTTAGCTTCTGAAGTAGAACAAAATCATATAATAAGATAACTGAAATGTTGGCATCTAGATCTTAGACTCCAAGGCCTCTAGAACTGTAAGCTAGGAAGTTTCTTCTATTATAAATGATCTAGCCTCAGGTATTTTGTTATAGCAGCACAAAATAGGTATGCTAATAAATCTTAACCTTATTATCTGTTATTACTTCTTCTTCCCATGTGTCAGTCACAAGAACAGAACACCTGGAAATTTGAAAAAAAAGACTGAATAGATTAATCAGTTCATAGAGAAATGTCCATATGGGAAAGTGAATATTGTGAGATGGGCACAGAATAATCAAGCAGAGAGTCACTGGCATTGTCTGCCTGATGCAATGGTGGGACTGGCCGAGTATAAGCCTGCAGAAAAATAGAAGTTATGTGCAACTGGCTGCCAATATGGAAACACAAGGAGAGAGTCCTATACCTACACAGTTGACTGTGTCTTTGGAATGTACTGCTCTGTAGCTACTATGAACTGGTAGACTTAGCAAAATGCATGGCAAATAGGAGGAAGGGTTGCTCGAGGTTGACCAGATGACCCTGCTGACAGCTCAGCTTCTGCATCATCTTTGTGTCTTGAATTTCATACATTAGTCAGGTCCATGTGGAAAAGGGAATCCGAGGAGTGCCATGGCTTGCTGGGAACAAGAAACACACTGTGGAGTCAAGAGAATATGCAGCGAGTGACTGGGTGCGAGCAGCTATAGGTCATGTGGTGTGGCATGCCAGGGGACAATGTTAGAAGCAACAGCCTGCTTTGCAGTCAGGAGAGGAAGCTTGCCAGTCTTTTGAACAGGCAGTAAATGACCCTCTTCATTCTAACTAGTGTCTTTGGATACAGAAAGGAAGTCACTCACCCTGGTCCTTCACCTGGGGGAATGACCCTGTGCCATGGTTCAAGCACATTGTTACAATTAATACTCCTGTCTGCTCATCCCCATGCAAAGACTGGAGAGAATATGGTTACTAGAGCTCAGAGTGTTCTTTAGAACTCAGGGTTCAGGGATCATCATGTGGCCTCCTGAGAACTGGCCAGGGAAGCAGCATCTTATGAGGGAGGAACATCTGTCACTCAGACCTTGGATTCTGAGCTACTCAGGGTTGTTGGGGGTCTTTTGATGTTTGTTTTCTTTTCATTGTTGTGGGCAAGGGAGAAGGGTTTATTTATTTCTTGAGACAGAGTCTTGTCCTGTAGCCAAGGCTTGCCTCCAACTCTCTAAATAGCCAAGGCTGCCTTCAAACTTGCAACTCCCTGAGTGGTAGGATTACAGGTGTGCCTCCTCGAACTGTCTTTTGATTTCCATCTCCAGAAATGAGCATTTCCTGCACTTCAAGAACATGGCAGGAAACGCTCACATTAGCCTTGGAGCTCCATATCCTGATGGGGCTCTTTTTATTTATTAATTAAAACTTTAGTATAAAGAACTTGCAAATTAAAAACACCATGCACTAACAGTCACTACATCCAAAGTCTGCATGCTTAATGAGCTTCTGTTTTGTTAGGACAGCCCTTCAGAGCATTCTACCAGACATCACGCCTTCACTGTTGAGCTTGTTTTTATGTGCTTATCTACCACTCAAACCCAAAACATTCATGATGGGGTTGAAACCAGAGAAAGAACTAGTTTTATATTCTTTCTCACAGCCAGTATCTATCTCCTGCCATTTACTGGTTTTGTTCTCCTCATATGCTATCCTAAACTCAAACATACGCTTATGTGTGTGAGTGTGTGTGTGTGTGTGTGTATGTGTGTGTGGTGTGTATGTATATATGTGTATGCATATGTACATATGTATATGTGTGTATATGTACATATGGCTAGGATCTGCGCATAAGAATCCTACTATTCAACTCTAAAGAAAAATGGGTAAACTTAGTATGTATAATAATATAAAGTGCGGCCACACAGTCTCAGGAAGAAAAATCTACATGTTCTCCTCATAAGACCTAAAAAATTGACCAACTGATTGGTACTATTCTGATGGGAAGACATTCTAACTGACTAAGCTTAAAACAAATGCTGACTCGCAGATCCATCATCAGAGAGTAGATAAAGGAGAGAATCCACATTGAATGAGCATAGATCTAGAGTCTAAAATCTCTGAATGGGGGGGCAGGCTTTAGAAGAACCAATGTCCCTTGGGGGGAGAGCCCTCATATGCTCTGCCCTGTTTCTCAAGCTGTTTTATATAAGAATGTTTGTAGGTGCTAAGGCATCAGGTTGACAGAAGCCTGCTTGGGATCCTTACCGGTAAGAACTGTTCTGAGCTCTGTACAAATTCCAAGGAAGGCTATCTGTCCCAGAACAGTGCTGTCACACAGGGACTGTAGAGTGTGCCCTGTCCCTCCTCAGGTCTGCAAGCATGGCTAGACCCTTACCTCATGAAGCCCAAGGAAATAGTAGCATCCATCTTATAAGACTGCTAGGCAGCTTAAACAAAGCTCATATGCAAAGGACTCTCCAGGTTACTTCTCCGTTGCTATGATTAAAAAAAAAAAAAATTGACCAAAAGCAACCTGGGAAGAAAAGAATTTCAGCTTAGAGACCACAGTCTATCATTAAGGGGGAGACCAAGGTGGATGCTGAAAGCTTGAAGCAGAAGTTAGGAGCTGGGGTTGGGGATTTAGCTCAGTGGTAGAGCGCTTGCCTAGCAAGTGCAAGGCCCTGGGTTTGGTCCCCAGCTCCGAAAGAAAGAAAAAAAAAAAAAAGAAGAAGAAGCAGAAGTTAGGAGCTGAGACAGAAACTATGGAATAACACATTTTACTGGCTCCCAGGTTCCTGCTCAGCTACCTTTCTTATACACCTCAGGCCTGCCCGTCTAGGGATGGTACTGTCCACAGTAAACTGGGCCCTCTCACACCAATTAACCACCAAGAAAATGCCCCCACAGACAGGCTCACAGGCCAATCTGATGGCACCGAGCCCCTAATTGAGGCCCCTTTCCTCCAGATGTGTCAAATCGACAATCACAGGACTATGTTCAGGCACGAATGATGTCTTGAAACTTGGCACGAGAATGACAAGGACATTATGTTGACTAGAGCCTTCTACCCTCTGTAACCCAAACTGTTCAGGACTGCTTGTGAAAAGCTCCAGGAGTCTAGCCCGCTCTAGTCTTTGACAAGATGCCATAGTTTGCAGGAGGAAGTATTTTATCCTGTTCTTCTAAGCATGAGCCCCAGCCAATATATTATGGAGGGAGATGTGCTTAGGTACCCAGAAGACCCTACAGGCTAGCTTTGTACTTAGAGTGACAGGTGGAGGGCCAGCCATGTGCTTAGAGTGACATGTGGGAGAAGTGATGATAACTCACTGTGGAGCCTGACTTGACAGATGCTATGAAGAGATTGACTTACTGTCAAGCTAGGCGTGAGGATATGTCTAACACCATGAGTTACTCCTGATATCCGGTCTGTTCAATTCTCTCAGATGCATTGGCAACATGGTGCATGCATGTATTTGTGTATATATGAGTGCACATGCATATGTGTGTGTGTGTGTGTGCACGCACACACACATGTTAAATAGTGCGAGATTTCTATTTGTTAGGTAACTATTAATCCTGTGCACAACACAGACATTTAGCTACTTACTAAGATGTCAGAAGGAAAAATTAACTCAGCACTTTGATGTGAGAGACATACGAGACACATTTCTTTCCCTCCAAATGCTCACACTGACAGAAGGAGCCGGAAGGAAAGAACAAAATAGAGAGTATGTAGGTGATGAGAATTTATAAGTGTACCACATGCTGTGGCCCAGAAGAAAGGACGACGCACGTTGACGTATCTGTGTGTTTGTCCATATGTTACCCTCTCACAGGGTTACCATGTCTGTCCACATGTTACCCTATTGCAATAACCTCTCCAACCCAAATCAGCCCGTGCAAAGAAAGCACAACTCGATTAATATGAACAGAAGCTCACACCTAGACTGGGCAGATTTACCCCTACTCTGTTCCCCAGCTATGAGGTTCCTTATAACTTGAGGTTTCTCCAGGCCACGTGCTTCAGCTCCATCTTCCTTCCAACTCCCTCTCTGTCCTCTCCCTCTCTCCCCAACTCTTCTGTTCCATCCTCCCTTCCCCTGCCCAATCACAGACTCTTGCCTTTATTTTACAAGTGAAAGCGGGGAGAAGGTTCTGATGAAGTCACCTGAGTTTGACTAGGCAGCCCTTCTTGGGGAAGCAGAATTAGCATCAAAATATAAACAACTCCAGGGCAATCCACAACATTACCCTCTCTGGCCAAACTAAAACATCCCATCTCTTGTCCCTCATAGCCATTCCTACAACTGGTGCTTTTCCAAGCTGTTTTTCTTCTCAGGTGTAGACCAGAAGGTGAGTTTCCCCCATGCTGATGCCTGGGGTGGAAGGAGCTAGTCACGGAGGAAAAGCTCAGATTGCAAAATGCACAGAAGTAGCTTGCCAGGGAGGCAAGATCCTCATCCATCCCTCATGCCATCAGGACAGGAAAGCCTCTCCATCACTTTCCCTCAGAGAAACAATGCTGCCCCAGGGCCCAGCTTCACAAGCGGAAGGTGAACCTCTAAGGCCAGAATGTACGCGCCATGATTGGTCAGAACGAACCTTATCATGAATATGACATTTCTTCAGGGGTTGAGATTGAAGGAGTCACCTATGGATGACATAAGGCTCCATCAAAGGGTGTCAAATGAGCACACATCTTGCGGACAGGCTCAGAGAAGAGTCATGACATTGCTTTAAAATTTCAAACATGTTTTAAGAAGATGAAGAAGTTACGGATTGAGGTTGGAGCTTATGGTTAGAGTTGGGGTCTGTTTGGCAGAAGACCAGGCTGAGCAAAAGCAGGGCGGGTGTCTCAATTTCCGAGGAGACGTCAGTGACAGAGCACGCAGGTGTTGAGCTGCTGTGCGTTGACTAATACTGGCTGTCGCCTTGACTGCACCTGAATCAAGTTAGACACAAGCCTCTAGGACAGTGGATATCAGTCTTCCCAATGCTGAGGCAGACCGTTAATACAGTTCCTCACGTCGGGGTGGCCCCCAACCATAAAATTGCTTTCATAACTGTAATTTTGCTAGTTATGAACCATAATGTAAACACTTGTGTTTTCAGATGGTCTTAGGTTACCCCTGTGAAAGGGTCATTTAAGCCTCAAAGGGGTTGTGACCCACAGGCTAAGGACCACTGCTCTAAGCACTTCTATGAGGCATTTTCTTAATCAGATTATTGAAGCAGGAAGTCCCACCCTAAATGTGAGATATACCTCTTGGTAGATATAATATGTACCAAAGGCAGGTTCTGTGGCAACCCAGATAAAAAGACTCTGAGGAAGGAAACACACATACACACACACACACACACACACACACACACACACACACTCACACACGGAAGCACATACATGTATTCTGTCACTTCTGTTTCTTCAGAGACCTCAATGGATACACCTAAGAATTTATATTAGTTTAAGGAAAGCACTACTCAGATTGTCTGAGGTTGAAAGAGGTCTGTGGCCGAGAACTCAGTGGCCATGTGCAGGACTGGTTTTTCTCTGAGAGACCCATACAGGTGCCTGCCAGCACACTCCAACCTGGAAGGAAGGAAGCTCTCTGACGGGAGCTCTCTTTTAGCTAGTGTCTGTTTCACGTAAGGCCTGGAGCACAGGCTCTTAATCCTCAGCAAATGATATCCATTTTTTTCTGTGTATGTGAATGTGTGAATGTGTGTGTGTGTCTGTATGTGAGTGTGTATGTGAGTGTGTGTCTGTGTGTGAGTGTGTGTTTGTGTGTGAGTGTGTGTATCTGTGTGTGTGTTTGTGTGAGTGTGTATCTGTGTGTGAGCGTGTCTGTGTGTGAATGTGAGTTTCTGTGTGTGAGTGTGTGTGTCTTTGTGTGATTGTGTGTGTGTGTATCTGTGTGTATATGTGTAAGTATGTGTCCCTGTGTGAGTGTGTGTGCCTCTGTGAGTGTTTGTGAGTGTGTGTATCTGTGTGTATATGTGTAAGTATGTGTCCGTGTGTGAGTGTGTGTGCCTCTGTGAGTGTATGTGAGTGTGAGTGCATGTGTGTGTGCGTGTGTGTACACATTCGTACACATGCATGCATTGATGCTGGGATAGAGACGTGATCAGAACTCTCACTGACTCCTGAATCTAGAGAGTCTGAGTCCAGTCTGAGGCGGTTGGGTCTGGAACACTTCTCCCTTTTGTTCTGTCTCCTATCTGAACAGGCAGAAGCACAAATCCCTCAAAGGTGGTGGAGGAGGATCATGGATGTGACCTGGGGCTCTGAGTCACCCTGAATAGGACAGTCCCTTAGAAAAGTCATGTGTGTACATGCATGTATGTGCGTGTCCCATCTACACCAGAGGAAGCGCGAGAACAGCCTGTTGGAAGCCTAAAACGGCATGTTTGTTTTCCCTAAGCACACACTGCTCAGACACTCTGGGCTGGAGAACTGGCTCAGCCGTTGAGGATGCTCACTGCGCTTGCAGAGGACCTGAGTTAGGTGGAGGCACCCAAGTCAGGCAGCGCTCACCCTCCTGTACCTCCGTTCCCAGGGGCATCTGACGCCCTCTTCTAGACTCTGTGGGTACTTGCAGTCAAGTGTACAGACCCACGCATAAACACAGAAATGACAACGCAATTTAAAGTAATAAAAATAAGTCTTAAAACAACCTTACAATTTCTCAGCTTTTGGTTAAGATGTAGTTTTTCAAAAGAAACCAGAACACAACAAAACAAAAAACACTTTTACCTTGTTCTTTCCCCCCCCTCTCTGGCAGAGGGGAGAGGGAGGGAAATTCAGCCTCGATTAAGTCTTTTTATACACTATAATCATAATGACAAGCACTTAGGCAACCCAGCATGTCAGACTGAAGGTTCCACTGCGGTCTACGGTCCTCCTGAAGCTTGGCACATAACCCTATAATATCACTAATATGTCGTGTTGGTCTGATGGCTACTCCCCATAATAGTGGAGTTAGTGGGTGTCTACTGCGAATCACTTAAGTGTTAAGTACTTAATATTTCAAGGATCGCAGGGTCTGGTTCGGAAAAAGTGTCAAACACCTTCATCTTTAACTGCTTCTTTTTCCTGTGGTGTCTACTCGATGTTCAATCCAGTTTCTGATTAATGTAAATAAGTTGGGGGAGGGTGTGGAAAGATGGCTCAGTGGTGAAGCACACTTGATGCTCTTGTAAAGGACCTCGACTCAGGTCCCAGAACTCCTGTGGTTCCATGGTGGCTCGCATGGTAACAAGAGTTCCAGGGTGTCCAACACCCTTTTCTGGACTCCTCAGGTACCTGCATGTGTATGTTGCACCCGCACATACATTCTTTCTTTTTATCTATCTGTCTGTCTGTCTGTCTGTCTGTCCATCAGTCCATCCGTCTCTCTCTCTCTCTCTCTCTCTCTCTCTCTCTCTCTCTCTCTCTCTCTCTCTCAAACACACATCTACACATAAAATGCAAAACAATTTATTTTAACTGAATTTCGAGGTTTGGTGGTAAGAGAGAGGTGAGCAAGTGAGGTAGAACAGGAATTTAAAAGATTCAGGGCCCTGGCTACTGGTCCTACTCACCGGACGGAACATTCCGTGGAATGTTCTGAGGAACTTCCGGCATCCAGGAGCGGAGGGTACACTGCATACATAACAGAAGGGCGTGGCACAGGGCAGTGACTCTGTGAGAAGTGCAGGCACGCGGGAATCTAAGTTCAACATGGCTTTAACGTACCAGCCCCTCAAGTCCCTCAGAGGAGATGAAATACAGGGTGCTCTGAAGCAGAGTCAGCGCTGCCAACGCCCCGTGCTCATGCAGTGGGAGGGACTTAGAGAGAGGCAGTGGCTGATAACGAGCCTACTCCCCTGTCAGTTAACTCCGGGCTGCCAGACTCGTTTCACCCCAGGCCTCTGCGGGGACATTTAACGGGACTTCCAAGTGATGGGTGGAGTTGTATTGGAAATTTCTTCAAGAACTGCATGAGCATTTAATCTAGAGCTTGGAGAGAAAATTAGATGGATATAAAAAAATTACTCTCATTTAAAATTACTTTCTTTAGAGTTTAAGCGACCAGAGTTCTAACCTGCTGAGGCTAAAGTCCCTTATGACACAAACTTCTCAAAACACGTATGAAATCACGACTGCAAAAAAGGCAAACAAAGCAAGGCAAATGTGTATATGAAATAGCAAAGGGAGTCTGTTCTCACCTTTTATCATGTGATTCCAGGGAACGGGCTCAACTTGTTGGCCTTGGTGACAAGGACTTTTCCTCACTGTGATGGTTTGTATGTGCTCGGCCCAGGGAGTGGCACTATTAGAAGGTGTGGCCCTGTTGGAGTGGGTGTGGTTTGTTGGAGTAGGTGTGTAACTGTGGTGTGGGCTTTAAGACCCTCACCCTAGCTGCCTAGAAGTCAGTCTTCCTCCACTAGCTGCCTTCAGATGAAGATATAGAACTCTCAGCTCCTCCTGCCCCATGCCTGCCTGGATGCTGCCATGCTCCCACCTTGATGATACTGGATTGAACCTCTGAACCTGTAAGCCAGCCCCAATTAAATGTTGTCCTTTATAAGACTTGCCTCAGTCATGGTGTCTGTTCACAGCAGTAAAACCCTAACTAAAACAGACACTGAGCTATCTGAGCAGCTGCTAATGCTTATTCTAAAGAAGATTATATAAGAAATGCATTATCATTAGAGTCCATAATATGTAATTTCTCTTTATAATACGTATCACATCCTTTCACCAAGAAACACCCAAACTCTTTACCTCCTAAAGATTTATTTCTATTTTATGTGTATGAGTGTTTTGCCTGCAACTATATCTGGGCACCGTATGCGTCCCTGGCCCTCCAGGATTCCAGAAGAGGAAACTGGATCCCCAAGAACTGGAGTTACCCAGAGTTGTAAAGCCACCGTGTGAGTGCTAAGACCTGAAGCCATGTTCTCAGTAAGAGTAGCTTGTGTTGAGAAAGGGAAGTAGACGAAGGGTTCCATCCCTAACCAAGAGCTATGCGCACTTGATACCCATTGGCAAAGGAAAATCCATTCTTTCCCATGGAGTGTCACTGGGAATATCCACTATCGGCCAGGGCATGCCCCGTGAGGAAGTGTAGTTGGCCAACAGAAAAGACACTCCGTGGTTGTCATTCATTTTGATTCATGTGTTTCATTTTGCTTCGGTTTTGGCTGTTTTTTTTTCTCTTTTTGTGGAATTTTTTGTTTTGCTTGTTGACAGAGAGAGGAGAGAGAGAGAGAGAGAGAGAGAGAGAGAGAGAGAGAGAATAAAATTGGATGGGCAGGAATGTTGGGGAGGATCTAGAAGGAGTTAGAAGAGGCAAAAACACAATCAAAATATATTTTATAAATATATTTCTAATTTAAGAATTAATTCGATTCAAAAGTAGCAAGCACTCTTAACCATTGAGCCATCTCTGCATCTACCAACCCTCATAATTTAAAATCCAAGTTAAATTCCATGTATCCGACTTAAATTCTATGTTACAACTACGCCAACATTCATTTCATTTTAGCTATCCTTTCACAGTAGATAACTGTCCAATGTGCCACTCATTCATTGTTACAGTTTGATATATATATATATATATATATATATATATATATATATATATATATGCACACGTACATACACACACACACACACACACACACACACACACACACACACACACACACACACATATATATATTTCAGTTGCTTTCCAAAAGTGGGGATATTGAATCTGGCTACACCGATGAATTTTCAGAACATAAACTTTTAGATTACAACCCGCTATCTAGCAAAAGGCAGTCACCGTCAGTATTACACGTCTATTCCTTTATATCAGTAAATATGAGCAGCATCAGGACCAAGTGGTCTAAGATTATGCTACAGCATTCCGATGCCTTCTAAGCCCGACTTCCCAGATCCCCGGGGAAGGGAAGTGACGGCGAGGGATGTCCTGGTTAAGCTCTGAATCGGATGTGCAGGTAGAAGGCACAGGAGCATGGCCGGATCACTCCAGCTTTATTCTGAGCATCTGCCTGGAGCCAGCTCCCTCCCTCCCTCCACATCTACCATCCTCCTCCTGGAGGCCCCACTGGAAACCTGCCACTTCATTTCCAATGTATTCTGTGCAGCCGAACTGGCACCTCTCCAGGTACCATCAGCCTCATAGAAATCAATGCTGTGGCAGTTGCCCACAGAATAATCACTTTAAAGACTCTTGGAACGTATAAAATCAATAACAAAGGAAGTCACTGCCATCTGAATAATTGAATCGCTACTAAGTACCCTCCTTTCTTCCCCTACACAACCATGGGAGACTGAGCCTCCTGTCTTAGTCAAGGTTTCTATTCCTGCACAAACACCATGACCAAGAAGCAAGTTGGGGAGGAAAGCGTTTACTCAGCTTACACTTCCACATTGCTGTTCATCACCAAAGGAAGTCAGGACTGGAACTCACACAGGACAGGAAGCAGGAGCTGATACAGAGGCCATGGAGGGATGTTACTTACTGGATTGTTCCCCTGCCTTGCTCAGCTTGCTTTCTTATAGAACCCAGGACCACCAACCAGCCCAGGGATGACACCACCAACCATGGGCTGGATCCCTCCCCCTTGATCACTGAGAAATGCCTTACAGCTGGGACTCATGGAGACATTTCCTCGACTGAGGCTCCTTTCTCTGTGGTAACTTCCACTTGTGTCAGGTTGACACATAAAACCAGCCAGTACACCTCCATAGGGCACATCACCCACCCATGCCCAGAAAGCCCAATGCTCATTTAAATTCATCTTATGCCTGTGGTCACCAGGGCATCTGACCTCAGGCTCAAATAGGAGGTCAGAGGTTCAATGGAAACACAAGTTTGCATCCATGTGCTGGTATCTGAGGCTTCAACTCTATGCCTGGGACTTTTTTGGGGGGGGAAGGGGGCGTCATGTCTTTGTTTTCTTAGCATCTTACAGATCATGGCTCATATATTTGAATGACCAGTAATTAGGAAGTGGTACTGCTTGAGAAGGACTAGGGGTGTGGCCTTGTTGGAGTGGGTGTGGCCTTGAGGAAGGAAGTGTGTCACTGGACACGGTCCTGAGGTTCCCAAGTGCCCAAGCCAAGCCCAGTGGCCCTTTCTTTCTGTTCCTGCAGATTCGTATGTACAACTTTCAGCTACTTCTCCAGTACCATGACTGCCTGAGTGCTGCCATGCTCCCCATCGCGACAATAATGGACTAAACCTCTGAAACATAAGCCAACTACAATTAAATGCTTTCCTTTTTAAGAGGCACTGTGGTCATGGTATCTTTCTTTATGGCGATATAGCACCTTAGTATGAGGAGTGGGTCTTGCCCTGAGGTCACCACTCCCTTTATTCCATTTAGCACCAGGTTTTTCTTTAAACTTTTTACCCCGTTGAGCACAGCACTTAGTTCTACTATATACATTATATATTATTTTCTCCTCAAACTGTACCTTCTAGATTTCTCTTTGCTCAGCTTGCTCCTTTTCATCATAGATCTGTAAGCGAGTGACTAATAACCATAGGATATAACCAATACTGGGATGTCTTAAAATCTCTTCTATCAATGCCGTTAATCCCAAAATCTTTCATTTAATCCCAAAATCTTTCATTTAATTTCAGGCAGATCTTTTTTGGATAAGTGCAGTAAGTAGACATATTCTTTAGCAAAATATCACAAGGATGATCTCTAAGCCACTTACTAATACTCTTCCCCTTGAAACTCCTTAGGCTGGGTGATCATTATCTACATGACTCTGAGTACCACTGACTTCCATGCTCCTATAGTATGGCCTATTAAGTCCAGCTTAAAGCTTTCAGTCACTACTCTAATCCAAATTTCCATAGTCCATGTTCCAACAACAAACAGTATGGTCAGGCCTGTTGCAGCAATACCCCACTCCTGGTACCAACTTTGGTTTTAGTCTCTGTTCTATATGTAAAGGGACACCATGATCAGTTTAAGCCTCTAATAATGAGGCAATGATACATAGCAAAGCTACATTGGTTTACATTATGGTGAAAGCACTGGTCTATAGAGTAGGGCAAGAAAATACGTGCATATAAGCTAGAAAGGGAAAGATCAAATTACAACAGATATGATTTTGTACAAAGACATTTTAAATTAATATCCAGGATGCTTTAATAAGTAAATTGCATATCAAATATCTATAAGCAAGGCCTATACAAAAAAATCAGTTGTATTTTTAAATACCAGCAAAATAAATTTAAAATTAAATTTAGAGAGATATAATTTAGAGCCGGAGGGTTGGCTCAGTGGCTGAGAGTGTTTGCTATTCTTACAGAAGACCTGAGTTTGATTCCCAGCATCCATGTCTGGCAGCACACAGTCACCTGTAACTTCAGACCCAAAGCATCTAATTCTCTTCTGGCCTTCCTGGGCACCTATCCATATATGACATATAATTACACAGAGCTCCCCACCACCACCATATACACACAAAACATGAGACTTCTTTGTATTGAAAAAAATATCTTGTCTGCCTCTTCATGTTTAATTATGCTCTGCCTACCCAGGGTGGGCTGTGCTTAGTGGCTCATACCTAAAGAGAGATAAAAGGAAACATAGTAACTGTGATGGTTTGCATATGCTTGGGCTAGGGAGTGGCACTATTTGGAGGTGTGGCCTTGTTGGAGGAGGTGTGGCCTTGTTGGAGTGGGTGTGGCCTTGTTGGGGTGGGTGTGGCCTTGTTGGGGTGGGTGTGGCCTTGTTGGGGTGGGTGTGTCGCTGTGGGTATGGGCTTTAAGACTTTCATCCTAGCTGTCTGGAATTGAGTCTTCCACTAGCAGCCTTCCGATGAAGATGTAGAACTCAGCTCTGCCTGCATCATGCCTGCCTGGATGCCGCCATGTTCCCTCCTTGACGATAGTGGACTAAACCTCTGAACCTGTAAGGCAGCCCCAATTAAATGCTGTCTTTTATAAGACTTGCCTTGGTCATGGTGTCTGTTCACAGCAGTAAAACCCTAAGACAGTAAGTGTTCAGTGAAGAAAAACTACATCCTCCACGTCAGTTCATAAGTCAGTGGCAATAAGTGGAGTCTCCGTTGTCTTTCTAACAGGGGGACCGACCCAGTCTGGAGAAATTCTCTAGGGTACCTGACCAGTATTCCTCATGATTACCAAGGTTTTAAAGGCAATAAAAAAAAAAATCAACAGGGACCCCACACTAAAGTGACAACAGTTTAGCTCACTGTGCTTCCTGGGGGCAGATCTACTTTACTAATTGAAAAACTAATAAATTCAAATAAAGGATAAGGGTTACTTGACACTGACGTGCTGAAAGAGAAGAGAACATGCAAAGGAACAGAGAGAAGTGAAGATAAAATGTCGGGAGTCACAGTCAGAAAGCCAGAGAGGAGGAGGGGAGGACAGCACACAGCCAAACCCAGCCTCTAGGGAAACCCAATTCTCCCACCACAGCCACAGGGCTAAATGAACTGCCACCCCGTGGTGCCAGATGGTCTTGGGAAACTCTTCCCTGTGTTTTGGGAAGTTTCTCTGTTCCCTGGTCCCCTGAGTGGGTGGGCACATGGGGCAGGATCTGAAAATTTGCCCCCCCCTTCCTGAACTTCTCCTGGGGGTGTCTCTGTCCTGAGGCTACCTCGAAACCTCCCACAGTGTCACTCCTGACCAGTCAGGAGCCTTGGGATATGGGTGTACAATGGGCGAAGAACACAGCATGCGGCCATCTTTAGGAGAGTTGCCAGGACACCCACGTGACTACAGGAACACATCTAAGAATGTACAAGCAGCCATGCATTCTCTTTATTCTGAGAGCCCGGGACGCCTCATGCTGCTGTCAGGAAATACGGACGGGTGCGATGTGGGGAGATCAGATCTGAGGATTATTGACATTCCAAAGCCTTCTTTAATTCTAAAATATTCAGGAGTTTTAAAAGCAGCTGCAGCGGCTGCCTTGGGAAAAATGATTCTGTGATAAAGCACTAAGACTAACCACTTGGGAGTCTTGAAATTAGCATAGGCCTTGAATACCTAAGGGGATATGGCTCTTGTCTGGAGAAGGGACTCCCAGGGTCTAGCAGCAACTGTCTATGGAGATTTCATTGATGTGGGTATTCTGTGCCATGCTATGAGGAGTGCTAAGTTCCCAGCAGAGCAACTGATGAGGTCCTGCGTGCAAACCGTGCAAACCGTGCAAACTGTACGCAGGTGTCTCTGTTCGGAGTGTAGTAACTCAGACTCAGAAGGCAGAAGCCTTTGCCTCAGGTCCCATGGTAAGTTATTAACATATCTGGCATCCAGATGCGTGGCCCAGCAAATCTTTGCCCGTGCACCATTCTATGAGGACGCTGAGTACAAAGAAACAATCAGTTTTAGGTCCCACAGAAATAATTAGCTGCTGCCAGGAATGGTGAATGAAAACCTCCCCTCAGCCTGGGGCTTCATGCATGTAGGGTAATTACCCCTGAGCTCGCCAGGAGCAGCCCCTAATTCTTTCTTTACCTCTTAGCCGCCATCTTGTCTGCCCGCTGGTTAAAGGAGCCAGGGCTGGGGAAGCCAACAAAACCAAACCAAAGCTAAACAAACAAACAAACAAGTAGAATTTTTAAAAAGGAAGTATTTATAGCCTTAGTTTAGAGAAATATGTCTGTTGGCACACTGAGAGCCACCAACATTTCAAAACCAGGTGCTCCCTAGCCTGCCTTCAGCAGGTCAGTGCCAGCAAATGAGACCCATTTCCACTGTCACCAAGATTCTCCTGTCCTTTATAAAGCGCAGGCCACCATGATGCTTGCTCGATCACTTGCTTGCTCTCCTGGTAGTCTCCCCCTCCCCCTCCCCTTCTTCCTCCTTCTTCCCCTCCCCCTCCCCATGTCCTCCCCTTCTCTCAGTCTCCCCCTCCCCTTCCGCCTTCCCCTCCCCTCCTTCCCTTCTACCATCTCCCTCCTCTTCCCCTCCCCCTTTCTCCCCTTTCCTCTTCCTCTTCCTCTCCCTCTCTCCCTTGTTCCAGCTCAGAGGTGGCCTTTACCTCCCCGATTTCCTGGTTGGTGTGATATCCACTGCATTCCTTGGCCCTCTGTTCACCACAAAACCCTAGCAACGTCTTCGTCATGATTTAAGATGTAATATTTACAATTCCAGGGTCTTACAAGTTGATTACTTATTTAAATTATTGATAGCTCTTATCTAACATGGCCACAATCACCAGTGCCGATAGAGCACCCCCTTGGGGTTGGGGCTTGCCTAACAAGTGCAAGGCCCCAGCTCTGGGGGCTGGAGGGGAGAGCACCTCCTGTGTCATTTGATGCATTATTGCTTCAACGGGTCAGTTTGCTGTGACCTGGTTAAGTAATCCGACACGTGATTCCGCTACCTCAAGCTGCTCCTCTCAGCCTCAGTTTCTCTCTGACATTTTGGACGGTGGAAAGGGGGATATGGAATGTAGTTCTTGGCCTGGGGCACTGAATAACAGTAATTATAGACTTCTCGAAAGATGGAAGATTAGGAAAAAGGTTATTGCAATCCATCACCCCCTCTTCTGCAATTGGGACACTGACTGCTAGATAGTGTGTTCTATGTCAGAGACACTACACCCACGGAATCCCAACAACATGGGAAATCCTACAAGGTCCACCCCTCAATGAAGAGCTATAGGTAATCAATGGCTGCCAAGGGAGGGAGGATCCACTGTCTCCAGGACAAAGAGCCTCTGATAGGTTGTCTGATCCCTAGAGGGCAGCTAGACAACACACACACACACACACACACACACACAAATACACACATACACAAATATACACACACATACACAAACACATATACATAAATATACACACACAAATACACACACACATACACACATATATACAAACATACACACACAAATACACACATACACAAATATACACACACATACACACACATACACATAAATATACACATAAATACACACACATACACACACAAATACACACATACACACACATACACACACATACACACACATACATACACATACACACACACATATACACACACACATACACACATACACACACATATACATATGAGCAATGCTAAATAGACTCATCAGTGTGTGTGTCTCTGTGTGTGTGACTGTGTGTCTGTCTGAGTTGTGTGTGTGTCTGTGTGTGTGTGTGTGAGAGAGAGAGAGATGAGAGAGAGAAAGAGAGAGATGAGAGAGAGAAAGAGAGAAAGACAGACAGAGGGGGGAGAATTTGAGAAAAGTGGGAGTATGGGAAGAATTTGATAAAAGAGGGAAGCAGAAATTATGTAAATATACCATTCATCTATAAAAGTGTCAAAATTAAATTTAAACTAAATGTAAACAAACAGATACAAGTTATTTGTGCAGAGCTGGGATTTGGAAATGACATCGGCACAGACAACACACCCCTGTTGACAGTCTCTGTTAGACGCACTGGGTACAACAGAGACCTTTTCCTCACATAAGAGAAAAACTTCTGTGGTAACTCTCCGAGGCTGTGGATGACCCTGCTCTGCCTCTCAGGACTGGGCACCAGCTTCCAGGGTGCCTTCCCACCGTTTACAGAAGCTCTGTGCAACAGCACAATGCTCGAGAAGGCTCGAGAAGGGGAAGAGTGAAACAGACTCTTAGGGACAGCCCTAGCTTGGGGCTCAAACTCAGAGCATCCGGTCCGTGTTCTGTCAGTTGCTAATGACGTCAAGTGGCCGGCTGCATGGCGTTAGGGCTTGAGCAAAAACACTGCACTCAGGAGAACAGGTTTTAGTTACACTGTAACAGGACAGGTGTTCTCCCATGCCTCAGTTTCCCTACCTGTGGATTGAAGAAGCTGAGTGAAGCAGATCTTTTCAGTATAGCAAGCAGTGAGCAGTTCTCTGTGCCATTCATGACCTCTAGCGTGCTTGAGGGAGTCAAGCCGGGATGGTCTCTTGGCCAGGGGGTCACCGAGGCCCGGAACAGGAAAACATTGTCAAGGTCAAAAGCTGGTTCTGAGCTCACAGTGTACACCAGAGGCCCACACCTTACCCTTCTGAGCGATGACGTCAGGACGCACTTCTCCTAGGGTTTGCTCCACTCTCCCTGCACTGTTGTACTAGTGTGTGTGTCCATGGCCTCCTGTGCTTGCTAATGGTTGGGAGCATACCTAGGGCCTGAACGCTGGACACTTGAGTTTCTCACCATTCTCCATCCCTTTCTTCTCATCCCTGTCCCTACCTGTTTCCCCACCCTCAATCCCAGCTCTCTGTCTGATGAGGATAAATAAGGTATACTATGGTGTTCACAGAGAACAGGGGACGCATAATCCTCCTATGGGATCCGGGGATGAGAACACAATGGCTCCAAGACAGTAACGCACAAGGCTGTGTGAGTCCAAATGCAAGTTCGTCTGACACCCAAGTTCACAAAGCTCCTGCCATTTCTTTCAGGAAGTGCGTGTGTGTTTATCCATTTGCCACATGGGGAGTGTATGGGGTAAGGACTGCCTTGCATTCAGGGCCACCCTTCTGCCCTTTCTCTAAGCTCCACGTTATTATTTGTTGATGGCAAATTGGTCTCGTTTGGTGTTCAGGGTCACACTGAGGTTGGCAGCCCCTCACCAGAGCTGGCTTAAAAAAAATGTCTAGAATGTCTCTGCCAGCTGACAGCAGCAGGAAGCAGGCATGGCTGGCTGCAGAGGTTGTCCCATTCGCCTGGATTCATTGCCCCCTGAAAAGGACTTTTTACATCCCTTTTGAAAAGGACAGAGTGAAACCGGGTTGCTAACAAAGAGATGGGAAGAAATGTACCAGGTAAGACATTCAAGAAGGAGGAGGAATCAATTCCCAAGGAAAGGTGGAGGGAGTGAATGGGCCACCTGGAGAGCAGCTCCCACCAGCCCTACTGTCACCCGGGTCTAAGGAATAACCAGATGAAAGACGCCTGCCTTCAGCTGCCAAAAACAGCTAATTACAGAGGAACTGCAGAGTTCAGGTCTCCGGGATGCGCTTGGCAGAACATTGATTTTTAAAAGGATGATTCAGAGGTCTTCTGTAGGGAAAAAAGAGTCTGGAGGTGGGGCAGTTTGGGGAACCTCATCATGGCTGGGTAACTTCTCTGCTCTTTTGTAGCCTTTAATATGGTAACAAACACCATCAGTTCCTAAGGGGGAACTGCAAGGCGAGAGCTTTCCCAGTGTCCGTGACCTTCCTTGGCCATCGCACCTCCAGTCCCATCTGTAACTCTTCGTCACAGGCCCCTGTTCATTCCTCTTTCTCCAGGCCAGGCTCTGTGATGTGGGGCTTGCTTCTTGGTTACATGGACCTTCATCCCTGGACTTGGTGGCATTCTGTCACCAGGAGGTTGGGACAAGGCTGGTCTCCTGACCAGTGTCCCCTGCATTCACAGCTTTGACCATGACCACACAAAAGCTGCATCCACGTTGGCTATTTGTTGTTGTTGTTGTTGTTGTTGTTGTTGTTGTTCTGTCTTTATTTCTTGCAAAGCAATTGGCAAAGAGTGAGGCACATGCTAAGCTAAGCAGTCGGCCCCTGTTGCACACATGGGCAGTGCCATGGCTGGTTTACATGTAAGCTGAGTCAGACTTAACACCAGACAGAGAATACACAGTGTGGCGAGGATTCAAACCCAGGCGTTCTCGAACCTGAACCAGCATTATCTTACATCAGCACATCAGGCTCTGGACTGGAGAACAGTTATCTGGGAAATCCTACCTCCTTCGAGACCATTTTATGCATCAAATATACCAAGTAAGGCCGCCTGCTTCTACAAGACTCACACTCAGGTTCTGAGAAGCTAAGGCACAAGCCAGGGTCACCGTTCTGGAAAACAGCAGAACTAGGTTTCCAGTTCTGTGTCCAGCCCGGCAGGGTAGCTGCCCTCCTGGACTTGGGAAGAGCCCAGAAACCTTTCTGTAGTTCACGGAGTGAGCGTCATCTCTAAGTCCTCTCTTTTTAGCTACTGGCCTTGGCCTCATCCCAGAAGGCAGTGCTGTGTCTGCTCATCTTCCATGATGAAGGGACACAAGCCTCCTTCTCACCTCCCGTGGCTCCTCCAGCTAACCAGTCAGTCGCCATGCAGTTGGGGCATGAGTTGAACCCAACGCTCTCTCCTACTCATATCGTGGCTCTCAGCTACTCAACCCCTTGGTTTTCACATAGTAAGAGGATAGATTTATCTTGACAGCAAGAGCGTTTATCCAGGCAAGCTTGGGGTACAGGTAGTCCTCTGCTGGGAGCTTTAAATAGTTGTTACTAATCACAGTGACTCCATGTCTCCTGACTGGTGACTCTACTAAGGGTGTAAGAATTGATAAGTAGAGGAACGATCCCGCTACCCCCCCTCCACACACACACACACACAGTAGGTACTCAGTAAGTGTTTGTTTTGACTTGGCTTCTCCCCAGAATCAGCAGAATGGGGAAGGAGGGGTAGGTAAATAGATGTGTCCGTGGTGTGTCTGTGGAGCAGCAAGGAGCCTCAGCACGGTGGGGCAGCCTCTCCTCCTTCACAGAAATGTCAAGAGCTCTAACGGATGAGGCTCTGCCCAGCTGAGTGGCAGCTTTCAGAGTCTTCTCTCAGAGCAACTCTGCCGGCTCCAGGAGATGGATACCTGTCAGGCTTTTCTGAGGGAGAGGGACAGGGCGGGGGTGTTGGACCCACTCACAGGGCCTTGTCACCTTTGTGGGCTCCGACTCTGAGTATGAGGCAACCTTCCGCTGTACAGTAATCCAAAGGTGTTAGCTCACACGAAGATGCTGTCCTTGCGGCCAGAGCAAGCCCACTCCAGGACTGAGTGATACAGCCATGCATCCTGCACACTGCCCCATTAACTTCAGGCTCCACTTGGAAGTGACAGTGCCGCCCTGTGCCTCCAAGGACGGCCATGGACCCGGTTGTGTCAAAACTCAGTGGGGACCCCTCAGATACTGAAACCTGCCCCCAAACCCCTGCCACTCTGTTTCTAACCCCCACATCTATTTCCCGCGGAGGCAACTCCTGAAAGACTTGGACTCTCTTTCCCACGGAGGCAGCTCCTGTAAGACTCGGAGTCCAGTCCTAACGCAGCCTCCTTGAAGCCTTGGCTGCTCTATCAGAAGGTGGGTGGTAATGGCAGGCACAACCACTTACTGCGTCATTCAAGGACAGTACAGAACGCATGCGCGGCTTCACTGAATCCCCAATACTCTCCCTCCGATAGCCAGTGATGTCCTCGGCTTCACAGACTGGGATCAAAGAACACTGCATACCCTGCTTCCTATCCCCAAACCAGGGCATTGCATAGAAACCTCTAACATTCCTTACAGATCAAGCTCTAGAACCCTAAAGAGGGCAGGCACCATGCCAGTGCCGAGCTGCAGCAACCCTGCTCCCTAGACAGTTCCGTCACCATAGGGCCCACGCCATGGGCTGGTCTTTTTTACCCTATCTCAGTCCCTAAGACTCTGCTCTCTTCCTCCATTGTCTGAGCTCCTGTCCTCTAAACCCAGACAAGCTCTCTTGGGGGAACCTTCACGTCTCTTTCACTGACTCACTAGTGACTGGCGTACCTGCAGGCAACTATGAATTCCCTCTCGTTTCTTTTCTTTTTTTTTTTTTTTTTTTTTTTTTTTTTTTTTGGGGTTGGGGACCGAACCCATACCACTGAGCTAAATCCCCAACCCCTTCTCATTTCTTATTAAAGGAACTGATCACCTCTTCTAGAGGGCTCTGCGGAGATGGGAGTGGCCAAGTTAGCTCCACCCCTGGAGGGGTGGGGTTGTGACTCTGGGAATGTTTGTTCAGAGGAGAACGGATGCGTTCAGGGTGATATGGCCGTAGACACGTGTGTTCATCTACACCTGCTGCTACAGTTATTTCTTCTCCACAGTGTGGCCACAAAGGAGCCAAGTCCTACACCAAGGGTAGAGTCACACGATGCCCGATATTCACCCATGATTCCCACTCCTTACCAATTTGGCCTCCACTGGCCCCAAGGGATCCGGGCAGAAATTCACAGATACCTCACAGATGGAAGAACGTGAGTGTGAAAGCACGTAAGCGGGTGACGTTAGAAAAGGCATCCGTCCTTGCGGCCAGGGCCCTTGTCTTCATTAGCCACACACTGTAACTTAGGGTGGTGCACGCAGCGTGCCCAGTGGGCTCTCCCACATCCCATATAAATCTCAGTGGTCGATAATGAATACACAAGAGGCATAGAGAGCTCTCTCGGTGTTAGTGATTTATTAGGTCTGGAAGTCTGGGACGGGCAGTGAGTCCACAACAAGGAGCCTAATGGGCACGATCAATTCCATAGCTGACATGTATCGGCTCCCTCATGCCTGACTGACTCAGGTTGTGGGAATCAGAGCAACACTTGTGTCTCCTTGGGCTGGGTATCTACTCTCCTGGGTACCTGGGCATGGGGGATAGAGAGGGTGCCCAGCCTACACATGGGTCTGGGAAAGTCAAGCCTGGATTCCTTAGGATGGCTGAACCCCCACACTGACCTGTGTTGTGTTCTAAACCCTATACAACTGCTCTCAGAGGCAGCGGAATGGTAGGGTCCATGTTGTCTGTCATTTAGTATGAAGTTCTTGGCTGAGTACCTCTCTAGTCCGCCCACCCTGCTTCCCAGCACTTGCCTGTCCTAGTCCAGCCTCTTTGGTTTACTTGTGTCCATACCCACATTTTTAGAGTCATGATCTGGCCAAAGATCTTTTGATTTTGTTTCCTAAGTGGAAAATTGCAAAACAAAACAAAAACAAAAACAAAACAAAAAAAACAACAAAAAAACAAAACAAAACAAAAAAAAACGAAACAAAAAAAATCAAAAATCAAAAACCAGCAGCAGCAGCAACAACAACAACAACAACAAAAATAACCTGGTAACTCAAGACAGTCACATAGGTAGCAGCAAAAAGATACTTGAAAGGCCCCTTGGACTGAGCCGTGCCGGTGTTTCTGTGACCTAGCAGATGCCCAGGCACAGTGGAGCTAGTGAATGGGCAGTGTCTACACAGGAGGAGAGCGCCTTCCGTGTGGTTTCATAGGCATGGTCTCCTTGGCATCCTCATGCTGCTGCTCCCAAGCATATACTGGTCTGTACCAGTTGTGGGGGGGGCAGAGACCCCTAGCGGGCTAAATAGAAAGGGCAGTTGTTTTTGTTTTGCAAATTTTAGGGGTTCTCAGGTAGGCAAAGCTTCTTTCTTTCTTTCTTTCTTTCTTTCTTTCTTTCTTTCTTTCTTTCTTTCTTTCTTTCTTTCTTCCTCTCCACCACTACCTCCTGCAGTTTTCTTTCTTGGTCTCAAGAAGCCCAAGCTGGTCTTGAACTCACTATGTAGCCAAGGAAACCCTTCAGCTTCTGATCCTTCTACATGCCCGGTACTGAGATTACAGGCATGGTCTCTGGTCCTTCTGGTTTGAATGGACCTCCCCACCATACACACACATGTACATCATCCCTCTTGTTGCCTTCTTGATCTTATTTACTGAAATGTTAGATGAGAAAGTAATTAGAAATATATTGTCTATTAAAAAAAACAAACAAACCCGAAGTGGTAGTATTTTGACTGAAAAAATCTTGAAAGACTAAAATAAGTTATTCTAAGGGTCATGAACCCCCGGGCGGTTCAGGAAGCTGCTGCATGGCACAGGGTCTAATTTGCACACTTCGTAACGAGCAGCGTGTGTTCCCACCATGCTCCTCAAGCAGAAGCTGAGAAGTCACTGCAAAGAAGACCAGAGAGAAACAGCGGAGGGGGAGATAAAATTTCCTGGACGCTGGTGGTGTGCCAGCAACAGGACACAAGTTCTCACGGAATGTCTATCAAAGGTCTCATAAAACAGATGCGCTGTCTCCCAACGATCTTACAAAATGGGTACGGTGACCCGTCCAGCAGCTTCATAAAGCAACCATGGCTATGTCCTCTGCCTCACAAAAGAGGAAAATGAGGCTTTCTCACCCCAGTGAAGTTCACCTGCACTGGACGCTGCCTTCTTAAAATTTCTCTTTTAACCTCTCGGTATGCTTTAAGAGTCATCACTAGTGTGAACATCCATGTGCATTTACACATTTATTCCACAGGATACTTACGGTTATTGTTGGATGAACTGGGAGGAGCTGGGAGATGGGGTTGAGCGTGATCAAAACACGTTGCGGGAGAACTAAAATATGAGGGTAGCGTTGGCAGTGACACAAGGCTAAAGAGATATTTATACAACGCAAGTCGTACATAGAAACATGTATGGATTGCATAAGACTGAGTCTGCTGTTGTGTCTCCTTGGAATTCATGGATACACTATGGACTGTGGTACAGCTACGCTGGACCTGGGGTAGGAGATGCTTTGCATTTCCAGTTAAATGCTTGGACCCAAGAACACAATGTCTATCTGTGTTGATGCCCACTCTTTTTCCAGCTTGAACATTGTGGACGCGGACCCCATGGTGATTCTTTAGTGAACCACGATGAAGAAAGGCTTAGGAAAGCACATGACTGAGTACGGTAGCTAACTCAGCCATCTTCCCTGTTGGAGCTGAGCCTAGCAAGAAAACAGTGGAGGGCAAGATCCAAGTTCAAATCCCCACAGGGCTACTCTTAAGTCATGTCAAAATCGTTCAGCAGGGCAAATCATTTACTTCTTGTTCCTCACCTGTCTTGGCTGAGGAAAAATGATGTTTCCCTCAAAGGCTTCTCAGAAGGGCTAAATTGTCTGAGGTATACGACACGCTCAAATACAAGTGCATGGCAGACTCTGTGGAAACCAGCATGGAGGCTTTGACCATTTACTCACCAGTACTCCATGCCCTCTCTGCACTAGGCTTCTTGTTATGTGTGCACATGTGTGCTACAACCCATGTGTGAAGGTCAAGGGACAGCAGGACACATTCTTTTCTGTCCTTCCACTCTGTGGGTCTCGGAAATCCAATGAAGGTCCCCACTTTTGAGGAAGTCCCTTTTCTCAGTGAGCCAAATTTCTTTCTGGCCCTGGAAGGTTCCTTTGAAGCAGCATCCAGCTGTTCAGGACAGATGTGCTAATCCCAGCCAGTCAGCTAGCAGGCACCTCAAGGCTGCCACAGCAGGGGTCTGCTCACGAGTTTCTTGGGAGAGATCCACCTTCCTTTGCAAAAAGGAGGCCCATTTCAGTTTCACATTCCCCTCACAGGTATAAATAGTTCAAATGTCAAGTTTCCCTCATTTGAGTTTTCAAGAGAGAAATGAACCAGGGAAGAGGGTTCTAAAAGGAGACTTGGAGAAGAGGCCTACTGGTGTGGAATTTGCCCCCCCCCACTACCCCCCACTTCTATCCAGAAGCCCCAACCCCTCCTGGGACTTCTCAGGCCAACACTTAACTCTTTCCCTTCCTCCCAGCGTAAGCCTGCCTTTCCAGCGGTGGCTTAAACACGTTTAAATACACTTCTACCTAAATGTATTATACCTTTATGTGTTAATAACACGGCAGCTGTCTGTGTTGCTGTCAAACCGTTCTCCAGGTTACTAGATCTTCAACTGCCCATTTAAATTGTTCAGTGGCCCACTCTGGAGACATGGGTTGGAGTTGCTATCCCCCCGAAATCTAAGGATTTCTAGGGTGTTGTTTTTTGGGGGACAGGGGCCATGAACCCCAATAACCTACGCCAAGCCCACAACTTACCGAGGAAAGACTTCATTTTTCCAGCTATAATTAATGATTTCGGGAAAGGAAAGAAGACGGAAAGGCCCTGCGCGAGTTCTTTGATCACCATTTTTAATAAAAAAGGAGAACTAATAACATCTAAAGCCAAAATCGAGGCTGGCTCTCGGAGAGCCAGGCATTTAATGAGTTCCCCCTCCCTAAGCTTATAGTGTTTTGACACATTTGTTGTTTGTCTGGCTGTAAAGTGTTTGGAAGGAGGAACTGGCCAGAAGGAAATGTGGCTGGCTGTTTTAATTATTTCTCTTTGTGCAGAATAATCACCTTTGTAGTAAAGAGCCACTATGCACTGCCCTGCAGAAATTGCTTTGTTGCTTTTTCTCCCCACAGGGAGAGTGGCAGCAGGCCTGAGTCTAGCGGTTCTGCCCCGGGGACCAGCCCTCCCAGACAGGCTGCTTAGGCCTACGGAGCACATCTGTAGTTTTTAAGAGTAAAGACCTCTGAGGAAAGGACACACTGCCATGGTGCTCCCAGTCTGACCTACCTCCGCCATCTGGTTCATCCTTATTAAGTGGTAACTCGGGAAGGGGGGGAGGGGGTCCTTTATTTTAGGAAGATTAACTCTTCTCATCCATGTTCTGAAACCTTCGACAAGGCAGGAAATGACTGCCTGTGCCTACCTCTGCAGCCGGCATCTTCCGCACTAGCCGAGCATCGGGAGGCTTGCAGACCAGAACGCACACCTTCGTCCTGCCCTCTTTAAATTTCTATCTGCATTTCTGACTGAGTCTGGCACCACAAGGGTCTGACCCTTTCAGATGTGCTCTAGGTGATCCTGCAGGCCATTCCACGTGAGGAAACAAGAGGATCCGGACGGGGAAGGGGTGGCTCTTAAACTTTTTGCAGGCGTCAGAATCTCTGGGCCTGGTGGCTGTTCCTAACTGCTGATCTTCTGGCGTGGTAGGTTTTGGAATTTACTTTTCCTAGCAAGTTCCGTGTGAGGATGAACCAGTGACATTATAGGCCGTGGTCGAGTCCAGACTGCTCCTATAAATTAAGTGGTTTTTAAATGTCACACCCATGCTCATGAGCTGCCATTCCACAGCTGCCGATGCAGCCCAGAGGCAATGGATCTGGAAGGCAGAGCTTCAGTCTTGAGTTGTTAGCTCAGGAAAGGTTTACTAGGTGGGATGGAGAAGATTCCTAGTGGGCTTTAAGCTTCAGCTAACTTTTGATTATACGTCTATCCCCATTACGGACGGGAACACACGTAAACCAAAGGCTGCTACACGAGTCTCCCTTGACTGGCTCGAACTGAGTCACCAGCCACAGTGACCCACGGATGGCAGGAGATGTGTCCCACCCTAGCTCGGTTCCAACGCATCTGGATGAGATTTTATGGGGATAGATAGGGAGGCTATGCTGAATGAATGCCGCTCTCCTCTGCACAGCCTGGGGCTCAGATTCATGCGGGGGACAGGTCCCTATCATCCTAAGACAGGTTGGGAGGAAGCTCAGGGTGCTGTGGGCTGCAGGGCAGAGTGGAGCAGGGTGTGGTACAGCTCCAGGGGGATCTGATTAGAGGGAGCACAGTCTTCTGTTCCTGCAGGGGGGGGTGTTCTTTAAGGATTTATTTATTTATTTGTTTGTTTGTTTATTTATTTATTTATTTATTTTGTCTTTGTGTATTAGACCTGCATGTCTATATACTGTGTGGGTACAGTGCCCGTCGAGACCAGAAGAGGGCACCAGAGTCCCTGGAATTAGAGCTACGTACAGTCGTGGGCCACCATGTGGGTGCTGGGAATCAAAGCCAAGTGCTCTTAACTACTGAGTACACATTGGTCTCCTGTGATAGGTTGACGATTAGGTCTGACATTGAGAGTTGTATGGTGGGAAACTGCTTGTTAAGGAGATCATATGGCTCAGTGGGAAGGGCACTCTCTTTGGGGTGATACAACATCTGATTCTGCAGCCACAAATTTAACGGTGAGCCCCACGGCTCTTGTTCAGTTCTTTCTGGCTTGCTCTTTATGTGTGACCTCAAGCAGTGGCAGTTACTTCTGGCTACTGAGACTCAACGTGCAGCTAAGAAGTGGGGACAAGAATAGACCCTTCCCACAGGGCGGTAGTGGGGAGGAGATGAGGTGTCCCGCCCGTTCCTGATCATGGTGAGTTCTCAGAAGATGAATCTCTTAGAACTGCCCACTATGTTCTTATAGAGGCAAGCGGAATACATGTTCTAGTGCTTACAGCTCTCAAAAACCCTTTCTTCTCCTCCCTGTCTGTTCTGGTCTCAGTGTTCAGAAGACCTGGTGTGCTGACGTCTAATCTCCATCCTGAGATATCTCAAAGGAGTAGTCGTCTGACTGGAGTGGAGTCCTCAGAGAATGAAGGGAATTAGAAAAAGCCATGGGGCGGAGTGCCTTCTCCGTGAGGCTTGCTGGCTGTAGAAAGGTGAGAGAGTAGCTGGAGAGGTGGCTCAGCCGTTAGGGAGCCCTCGTTGCTCTAACAGAAGACATGAGTTTCATTCCCAGCACCCACATGGCTGTTCACAGCTGTCGTAAGTCCAGTCCCGGCTCACAGCTTTCTGATCTCTGTGGGCAGCAGTCGCCACAGAAGGGAACCCCAGATGTTTCACCTCCACATCCAGGAGCCGAAGCGAATCTGCTCTGTGAGCTACGCCTACCTTGGTTATCTTATTACAGTTATGAGACACAGGCAGAAAACATCCTGTAAACATTCACCCTCCCATCCGGCTCCTGGTGAATGTAAGGAGGAAATGTCTACTCTTTGGCAGACCCCGATGAGCTGGTGAGAGAAGGAAAAGGTAGAAATAGTAAGAAAATCCTTTCCTGTCATGTGGCTAACAAGGGGTTTACATTCGGCTTATAGAATCCTTGAAAGTGAAGAAAACAGCAAAACCATAAAAATAACAAAATAGTAAATAGAAAAGACGTTTGCCGTAGCAAAGACAAAGTGTAAGAATTCGGTCGGCCTCTGCAGACATTCAGGAGAGGTGAGTTCACACCAAAAGTGAGACACTACTACAACCCACAACACATGTGTGTCGGAACACCTAGATTCTGAAAAACAAAACAAAACAAAACAAAATAACAACAACAACAAACTGGCCATATCAGCGCCAAACACTAGTCATAATTAAGAGCACGGAAAACCCCCTGCATAGGGAGTGATAATCAAAATCATTTGGGGGAGATACTTTGTATCAAATTATCTGTGAACAAGGGGATGGAGAGGGGGTTCCATGGAAACCCCCCTGCATATGGAGTGTTAATCAAAATCATTTTGGGAGATACTTTGTATCAAATTATCTGTGAACAAGGGGATGGAGAGGGGGTTCCATGGAAACCCCCCTGCATATGGAGTGTTAATCAAAATCATTTCGGGAGATACTTTGTATCAAATTAAGTATCTGTGAACAAGGGGATGGAGAGAGGGTTCCACGGTTTAAGAACACTAATTGTTCTCGCCAAGGACCCAGGCTCAGTTTCCAGAGCCCGCACTGCAGCTCACAAAATTCACCGAGGAAAAGGCAATAAAAACACCTTGTTCACGCCTGTCCTTTAGTGACTCCGAGCACGCTGGCCATGTGAACTTCATGTACAGAAACAGTGTATGCTAACAACCACTATTCCCATTAGATAGCTGAACAAGTTGAGAGTCAAAGACACAGACGCTTCCCAAATGCCTCAGGGAGCACTCCGAAGGCCATGTACAGGGCAGATATCCTGGGAGGCTCAGCACGGGCAAATGAGGACACAGCACTGCCTTTGAGGATTCCCCAGCTTACTCAGGGACACGGACAGCTTACCAAGCAATATGATGTGCTAGGGACACGTGCTAATGGCATATATTAATCATAAATAAAGGCATACATAAATCAACTCCATTGTTGGGAGGACTCGACAAAGCCCCAGAGCAGAGTGTGCCCTTCCAGAACAGCGTGGATTCCACGGGGACCGAGTGTGCCCACCTGTGTGGCACTCTGCTTTCTGTTAGCAATCGCCACTGTTCTCTGGTCCTTACTGAGCCCAGCCAGAGTAAGTAGGTCTGCAGGGAGGACCTGCGAGCTCCTGCCGCCAGGGTTTTAGGGTGCCATCTTCTGCCTGGCTCTGACCACATGCTCTGCTATCTAAGATCCAATAAAGCAGAGGAGAATGTGGGGGCTGAGGACACCCTGAGCCTCTAGCCACCCCCTGCCCTGGCTGTTTACCAGAAAGCATGCCTGGTTCTGAGAAATAGGGGGAGGGAGAGGACTGTTCCAGGCCTCTCAGTTCTATCTGTGCCTCCTCTTCTGTGTGGAGGGGATGTGGGTGGGGTGGGGTGGGAGTAAGGATGTGGGTAGGGGGTAAGGGTGGGGGTGGGGATGGAGTAGCTCTGGCTGTCCAGGAAAGTGCTCAGCTGGCACTGAAAAGTAGAAGAAACTCAGGAAAGCCCAGGTTGAAGGCTCCCGTTCCTAATGAGAAGCACTCATGACTTGGTATGGCTGACAGGCAGAGAGCACCATTCTTTTCCCACAGAAGGAACAGAAGTGGGGGAATGAGAGGGGACTGCCGGAACAGTGCGCGGTCAGTCGGGCTTCTCTAAAATTAAAGTCTCTTAATAATATTTATGTGTTATCTGATTAGATCAGAAGTATGTGGTTGCCACAGAATATTTGATTCTTTTGAACAGAGAAAATAAAACTTGGAGCATCCAAGAGATAGATACTCCCTTATGGTATGAATTGTCCACCATCTGCTTCTGGGCACAGATATTACAGACACACACATATAGATCTTATACACATGCATCTGATACACACACACACACACACACACACACACACAGATCTCATGGACACATACACAGAGAGATGATACACACACATCTGATAGACACACATCTGATACACATACACACACATATACACACATCTGATATACACATACACACAAATCTGATAGACACACACACATACATACACAGATCTCATGGACACATACACAGAGAGATGATACACACACATCTGATAGACACACACCTGATACACATACATATCTGATACACACATCTGGTAGACGCACGCACACCATGCACTTGTCACCACAGCATCACACGGGGTGCCCAACTCTGGGCACGCCATTTTCTTTTTGATTGATACTGGGGAGGGAGAACACTGCTCTAGGCTTCCCACTTGTATCTGTGCCTCTGCTTGGGTGTGGTGGTTTGAGGGTGTGGTGGGGTAGGTTGGGTGTGGGTTGGGTGTGGTGGGGGTGGTTTGAGGGTGTGGTGGGGGTGGGCTGGGGGTGGGGAGCTCTGCCACTCTGGCTGTCCAGCAGAGTGCTACAGCCAGCCCGGAGAGGTAGAAACTTGGGATGAAAGCGTCTGCTCCTCCTTCTGATAAGGAATACTTCCCCACCAGCAATGACATCCTTTTTTTCCTCCTTTTTATTTATGGCCAGCCTCTAGCATAGCAGCGCACGGTAGGAAATCTGTAATTACTTATTTAACGTGAGTTTATTGTTTCAGGAAAAGATGGTGATGGTTAAGTCAGACGTGGATGTGACCTTCCGACAGATCTTCTTATTCGAACAAGTGACTGAAACAATTTTCCTTCCACTATATGATGGGCATATGTAAGAAATTAGGGCTTGAGATTGGGTCTGTAACACAGGGTTGGCACATAAGTCCTCAGTAAAATGATTGATAAATACACACACACACACACACACAAAGGAGAGAGAGAAAGAGAAAGGAGAGGCAGACAGACACAGGCAGATAGACACAGACAGACAGACAGATATGTGCAACCTCTTGCAAGCTTTTAGAGGGCCATAATGGATGCTGCCACAGAGCAGATGTTGGCTGTTCTCAATGACAGGCCTGGAAAAAGCAGGAAGAGCTACAGGTGATCACCACAAGGTGCTGTCTCAGAAGACAGCATTTCAAGGCCCCACGTGGGTACAGAACCACAAATGGTTACACAGACATACACAGAGCATACTGGCTTATTATAGCCATTGGCACTCAAGGTTATGAGGGAGAAGGAGCCCTACAGCCTGGTAGAGAGTGAGGAGAATCAGAAACAAAATTCAGATGTAGTTTGCAGGTGGAAGAAGGCAGGCACCTTAGTGTCCAAGGAAAGAGCAGAAAGGAGTCAGAACCTAAATTCCACGAACTAGGTGATGGCTACCTCACCAGTGCAGACCGTCTGTCATCCTCAGTAATTGGTTCCACAGCCAAGCGGTTCCAGAAACACCCTGAAGGGCAGACTTGCTCAGATGCAATGTTCTGAGTTCTATAAGCGATCTGGGTATGCCTATAGCCCATCAAGTCCAAGCAGAAGCAGCAGCAGAAAGACCAAACGTAGCTGTTAAGAGCATCCCACTTCCTGACACATCCTGAGGTGGCTTTTTTTCTTCAAACCACATGAAAAAGATCCTTGCTGTTCAATGGTCAGTAGCTGCAGGCTTCTCTGAAACCTTTTTTTTTTTTTTAAGATTTATTCATTTATTATATATAAGTACACTGAGCTGTCTTTAGACACACCAGAGGAGGGCATCCGATCTCATTACAGATGGTTGTGAGCCACCATGTGGTTGCTGGGAATTGAACTCAGGACCTCTGGAAGAGCAATCAGTGCTCTTTACTGCTGAGCCACCTCTCCAGACCCTCTGAAACCATTTCTTATCTCACCTTTTGAATCTCCATTCAGGAAGCAGAATCCTTGTCAATCATCTAGCAACATCTTCCCCACTAATAGGGAAGGAGGGATTCCTCTTCAGACCCACCCTCCTTCAGCCAAGACTCGAGAGGCTATAGTAGGTCTGCCTAGCGTCCCATGTCTGAGAGAAAGTGTCTGTGCCTGGCTCTGGGAAGGTCAACTGGGTGTGTCCCACCCACCTGTGGTCACCCTATTGGTCTTCATGTGTATTATGTGATGATCATAATAGAAGCCTGTAAGGAAGTAAGAATACACACACACACACACACACACACACACACACACACACACACACACACACCTCTAGGACAGAGAAAACACTCAAGTATTTATTAATGGCAACAAAATCTATTTCCTCAGATGAAATGTTAGACCGTTTATACAGTGAATTTATCTTGACTAAATTTACCCTTCCATGAAACGCCACCTGCTTGATTTCTGCTGAACACAAACTATTGGTGCTAAGTCACCGAGTGTTGTACGTCATTAAGCACAAGGGTTTAGTGTATGTTATACCAGATGTAACCTGCTCAAAACCCTGAACACGGAAGGCAGAACTGCATGCTCTCTCAGTCCTTCTCATCAGGAAGCATTTTTGAGCCACACTTTGTATATGTGGCCATGGCTGCTCTATACTGAGCACACTATGCTATCCCTGTCAAGTCCAAACCAGTAAGGCTGTGACTTCAAAGAGTCACAGAAACCATAACAGTGTGGATCTGGGACAGGTCGGTGACACCATCTACCCAGTCAGAAGCAGTGCCTGTTAGCCTTCTTCTGTGGAAGCTTGCCCACAAGAAATTAATCTGTTTTACACCAAACGTGGTGGGCCTTGACACAGCTTGTGTCGCTGAGGCTTTGGACAAGTCACGTGACTTCTGCTTGCACGTAAGGCTGGGGGAGGGGCTTGCATGATTAAATGAGCTACATACACAGCCAGGCGTGGTGCACGGGTCTGGTGTGTGGAGCTCCTGTGCTGATAACTATCGCTTACTTAGGCTCTAAAAATTACAACCATTTCAGCCACAGACCTTTCTTGGAGTGAGGACAGCATAAAAACTTCCACATGAGACCTGAAGCATTCATTTTCTTGTCAGCTGATCAGCGAGGATGCTGAACTCAGGATAAAGAGGGGAGAGACAAGGGCTTGGTCCTGAAGAGAGAGTGACTACCTCCCTTGGGCATGACCCTGCCCAGACTCGGTGAGAAGCCCCTTCTATATTTTTCCCACGTCTGCTTTAATTTTCATTCCCACTAAAGCCCAAGGCTTCTGGGAAGAGAGGGAACTAAAGCCCTAGCTGCTATTTCATCTCAAGTAGAAATAGATTCTCGGGATGAAACCCCTAAGACAAGCCGTTCTCTCATCACGCCTTAAACTCTTCACAGATTCGGTGTAGAATAAATTTAGATCATAACATTCATGGTCTAAATAGCTGCACAGCCACCAAATTGAATTAAAATCCGAGGACAAGGCATCTCCTACGGCTGCAGTCTCGTGAAAAATCGCCTCTCACCTCAAAGAATCGACTTCAGTGTCGAGTTTGGGTTTTTTTTTTTTCTATCATGTATGAATATTTCAGAAACAAAGCTCAAAGTGAGAAGGAGATGCAGATGACACAACCGGGGCCTGAGGGAGAAGCTGTAGCCTGAGGGAGAAGCTGCTGAGACTCCCAAGGGATTTTCTTCCAGATGGGTTTGGTCATACTCAGCTTCTCCCTCAGGAATGGTCTTCTTGCTTCTTCAGTGCCCAGAAAGACGCACAAGCCAGAAATGCCTGCTTACCACAGTCCAGTAGGAATTCTGAAACATAAGTGGACCATGAACCCCTTTCGACTCGTCCCCCAAATCTGTGAACACCATCTCTTCAGGTGAAGGCCGGTGTGATCACAGGGTGTCCTTGTGTAAGTGGCCAAAATAATTTGCTCACTGACCAACTACTGAGTAGCTTCTAAGGGCCTGGCTCCCTACGAGGCGCTGGGGAGAGAGGCTGTCTCTCTCTCTCTCTCTCTCTTTCCAGCTGGCCATCTCTCTTGCCACTTACAGTCCACAGTATAGGATGTGAGCGGGGCGCTAAATGTAAACTTCTGTGCAAAGCATGGCGCCGCGGGAGCTCAGGGCAGATGGGGTAAATGAGAGGGAGAGGGAGATGGAGCAGGAGAGGGAGGGGTAGGGGGAGAGAGGGGTTGGGATGAACTTGGAAGCTGTGATCCTGGATAGAGACCAGAAGGAAGACTGGAGGAACAGATGAAGGAGGGAGACGGCTGGAAAGAGGGCCTTGGATGTGAGTCACGGCCATATGCCTTGTTCCTCTCGGGCTGGATGCTGTTTCTACTGCACAGTGGGTTTCCTCAGAGAGCAAGCCAGACACCCCTGGCACCTTCTTGGGGTTTGTTTGGACGAGCAATGTCAGCACGTTGCTGAGAGAACCACCGCTGCTCCCCAGCCCCACCGGGGTGTAGTTTATGCATCTGTGCAGACCTTCCAGACATTGTGTTAGTGTCTTTCTTACTTAGAAGAGTCAGTGATGATACTGGCTAGAGCCAAGCTTTTCTGAGGGGCTATGGCCTCTGATATAATACCTGCATGTTATTTCCACAAGGATTTTCAAAGTTTTTAGATTTTATGTGTTAGGAGGGTTTTGCCTGCAGGGATATATGTGTACTATATGCATGTCTGGGGCCCACAGAGGTCAGAAGAGGGTCTGGTTCCCCTGGAACTAGAGTTATAGATGGTTGTGAGCTGCCCTGTGGATGCTAGGACATACACGTGGGTCCTCTGCAAGAGCAGCAGCTGTTGTTAACGGCTGTACAAGGATTTATCTTAATATTACATTATTTAATTGAATTATTTAATATCACAAAGCAAGCCATATAATGATCTACAAAACAGCTCACCGTGTAAAGCTCTCATGTCTTACTGTATAGCACACCTTTCCAGACAATTCTCATTCGTTTTCGCCCTTGTACACGGCGTAGGTACACGGTGCAGATATGGCGGCCAGCAACAAGCAGACGCAGTCTAATGGAAGTCAGTCACGTGGTGAGGACAGATGGGCAGTCAAGGATGTACCTATAAAATAAAACTACCTTGATGCTGCCTGTTTGAAACACTGTAAGGCAGTGACAGCAAGAGAGAGGAAAGTATCATCTGGTGAAACGCTGAAGTTACAAAGTACCAGAAGAGGACTTGATTCTGCTCACCGCAAGCAGACCCTTTCCAACAGGGCAGCCCACTCTGAAAGGATGGAATTTAAGAGTTGGGAAGGAGACAGAGCCCAACTCGAAGATGGGTCTCAGCTTTTTAAATCCATGGCTCAAGCAGAATTATTCTGAACGTGTAGCCAAATCCATCAGTCTTAGGCCAGCGATCTCAGCTGGCCAGAGAGGAAAATCTCTTCCTCTCACTTCAGAAGGTATTTTTATATCCTGGGAAATTTGGAGATGAGCCCAGAGTTTTAACCCCTCCACCGCCAGGCCAGCACTCCCCAAGGCATTAGCACTTTCCGTTTGGGTTTTCTAGGGTTCTCATTTGAATAGTTATAGCTCAGGTCCCAACCTTTGCCCCGGTATTAGATCAATGTATTTTAAAGAAACCTGGAGCTGCTAACTGCAGTAGCAAAGATACGAGAGGTTGTTCTTGCAGGACCGATACTGTGGCCAACTCTGTCCCAGTCTGCCTATCCCCAAGACTGAGAGCTTCAAATCTGAGGCATGCTGGGAGAGAAACACAGATTGAAAATATATAGTCGAGCTTATCCATTCCACTGGATTTGCAGATCAGATGTTGAATTGGTAATGGCCTTTTATTTTAATCTAACCTACACGGATAATCTGACGGAGAGCATTTGTAAAAACAGGGTTTGCTATTCTAACCAATTACATCTATAAGCTGAGATTAGTTTTGAAAGTAGTGCTTAAGGTTGAAAAAAAAATGTGTTCCAGTTGTCAATATGCCTATGATGAATTAGGGAGAATTAGACTGTGATATACTTGTGAGTCTCAGTTAAAACATCTGTCAGGCATGTCCGCACAACCGTATACCCTCGGCACTCAGGAGGCAGACCTTAATGAAAACAGAAAAGGAAGAAAAAATAATTTAAAGCCCCTAAGAACACATTAAGAAAGTCAGGTCAAGGGGGTTGGGGATTTAGCTCAGTGGTAGAGCGCTTGCTTAGCATGCGCAAGGCCCTGGGTTCGGTCCCCAGCTCCGGGGGGAAAAAAAAAAAAAGAAAAGAAAGTCAGGTCAAATTACGAACTTAGACTATTAAAAATAATGTAACTATTACATTAATAAAGTCACAGTATTACTTGTTTTTGTATAGCAGATGGCTAGATTGAAATTGAAAAGTTAAGAAAAGTTAGCTAAAATATAACTTTAACAATTTTGGTATTACTATGAGAAATGCTAAATATTCCATTAAAGGTTTAAAAATCTCCCAGATACAACTCAAAGGTCAGCTGGCAACATAAGAGACAAGGTCATGAGAATAAGTCAGGGTTTGGTTCATCTAGAAGGCCATCTGCGATGTTTTCCCAGAGAGTTTAGCCTGGGTTTGAAGAGTAGAGAAATCAGAACATTCTTGGGAGGGTTGAAACAGGAAGAGGAGACTACTGGAGGGAGAGGGGGAATAGCGAACATGAGGAAGAAGCAGGGGAGAGGGATGAATAGTGATCCCAGATGGCCAAGGCAGGAGGATGGTAAATTCAAGCTCAACTTTTGTGTCATAGTGAGATACTGTCTCTCTATGAATCAAAATAAAACTCGCACCATTCTTGAGAGTGTGGCTCCCAAGAAACCTATAGAAAGTTCCCATGCTCACCTTAAAAATTAGTCCTGAACTCTCAGCTGTTTAATGTTTCTTCAAAGGTGGCGTCATGCTAAAAGGTAACCCCCATGGCTCGGAGAGGGCAGGGGTCCTATTTGACTCACGTGTATCCACGAGGCTTTGAGTATTTGCACTTGACACATTTCTTAAGGGGATGGTCAATTAGCCCATGGGTTAGCCTAAGAAGGGTCTTGTGAGCCCTGTGAAAGATTTCAGTCTCCAATTTAAGACCTGGCAGAACGAATGGTTGAGCTGGCTCTTGGAAACCATTGTCTAACTACATGGAAAAGACAAATGAAGAAGGGTGGTCACTTATACCACAGTGGGCGTGGTAGAAAGTGACACACAGGCTTGGAAGGTGGCACAGCTGGTTTGTAGACTGAATAGGCATGGAGGAGAAAGAAAGAGTTGTTTTTAAACTTTCTGACTTTGAGAACTGGGTAGCAAGGGATGCTCATGACTGACAGGGACATCCTTGGGCACTACACAGAGGGCACGACACAGAGCATTTTGTATATAGCAGGATTAAGATACCTAGAAACATCCTAATGTGGTGGATGTGTTGACAGTCAGGTCTGAGTGTTAGAAACCATCTGTGAGCCACTGAGCATGAAACGGAACTCACTGAATAAATGGAAGAATATTGGCAGGGAGCATGAGGTCAAAGGAGCAGGAGACTGAACAAGGCAAGCGTATGCAAGTCTTCTCCAGGTCCGGAACTTAAGGATGTAACAGAATGGACAGAGATGATGGCGCCATCTAACAGACCGGAAAGGGAGTAGACAGACCATGCTAAGAAATGCTACTGAGAGGTCAACTCCTAGCAAACAGAAAGATGGCTGCTCTCCTTAACATAGCAGTTAGTGGTCATCTGATCAAGCCAGTGACACAACTTGCTAGGGTTGTTAGTTTTGGAACAAGTTGAGGACCAAAACCTTACTGCCGACTTTCATTTCAGCCTTCTAAGCTTGCTTTGAGTCTCCTTGCCACAGTAACTGTTTCTGCTTGTACAGTGGGTGGGGAGTGCAGGTAGGGGGTTACGTGCTCTTGTAACAATGTTTCCAGATCTTTCAGAGCCCTGAAAGCCTCATTCCTTCTTGCAGGAGAAAATGTTTCAATTTGAAGGAAAGGGCTGCTATAGCAGGCAAATTCTGCACTACTAAGAACTCTTTTAAAATCGAATCCCAGGCTACTTCCTAACTCTCCACATAAATGAGTCTGACCTTGAACTTCAGATCCTTTCACCACAACTTCCTGAATGCTGTGCTTACAGGGGCGTACCTGGTTTTAGCAGGACTGAATCTCAAGCTCGCCACCCACACGCTAGGTAAGCATTCTGCTCCACACTAAGTGAGCATTCTGCCAACTCCGCTACACGCACAGGCTATGCTGTCTCTCCCCAAAGGCACACATCGTGCACGTTCATCTGTCCATCCCCAGGAAGAGCACAGAACAGACGCTCACACACTTGTGGTACAGCCTTCTACTTACTTGACAGTGGGATTGGCTGGACTTGTGCACAAACTGTTCGATGATGCCTCTTGTGTTGGTCATTTTACTCAGAAGCCAGCAAAACATAAGGTGGGAAGTCTCCTTCTCATGAACCACAAAAGTTCGCATATTGACATCAGTTGGAGACATTCATATTTAACAGGAATAGTATGATTTATGAGACTCTCATGATGGCTTAAGTTATGAATTTTGGAGTGCAATTTGAACTTAGGACATATGCTACTGTTTGGGTGGTGAAGGGTGTCCACATGTACACTGCATTCGTTTATGTCCCACAGTATGCTTCATACCTTCCCTGTTCTTGTCTGAAACTCAGGTCTCCTGTGTTAGCATAGGCCTCTTGAAACTTTTGTGGCTGTAATTTGTAATAATGGTTTTTTAATAACTGTGTGGAAATGAAATTTCCTTCCACTAATTTTTCTCATTTTATTTGAGCAGAACAAAAGGACTTGCAAGTTGCATAGCTTCTGGAAACTTCCATATACCAGAGGGAGGTATAGGAAATGTTCGGTTGGCTACAGTTAGAGGCAACTACTCTGTTGCTTCCAACTTAACTTCACAGCCTCCTCAGGTAACGGAGACAAAGACTTCTGCAACCAGGCCAGGCAGAGCTCAGTTCTTACCATTAAAGTCCCCTTTGGTCTGCTGGCCCAAGGCAGATTCATCCAATACTTGCTGCCTCTGCCTACACAAATCTCATCCAGCAACTCTCCTCTTTGGTATACATACATCCCACCATGTAGACCAAAACTCAGGGTGTGGGCACCATTCAATCACCACCATCCTGGATTTCTACCTCTACATATTATGCGTAAGTTATAGTGTCCTCATGACCATGCGTGAGCGCCTGCCATTCTAGCCAAAGGGGGCCATTTAACATTCAGCAGATGGCTGCACATAGACATTTAAAACTGAGAGAACACAGTGCACCAGGGAGAATGTGAGGACTACTAGGACAATGCCAAGAGTTTGGCTCCTGATCCAGGCTTCTGGTCCAGCCACACACACTCCTCCCCTGACACCAACTACACATCATATGGTTAAAGCAGAGGCCCACGAGGAGTGCGTCTATCTCAACTAAATAGTCTGTTAGTGCTTTCATATGGAATCGCTGTATTACTCAACGTGTCTATCCATAAGCAACACAAAATATTATTAACAACTGTATGGACTCTTCCAGAGTCTGCTAGTCAGTAATTTAGTGGCCCACAAGCTGGCTAAACTCAGGCAGGGTATGTGAATGCATGTCTGGAAGCAGGAGTCAGGCTGAAGGAGGAGGAGTTTAGAATTAAGGTTGCTACCTTCCCCCTTACGGATCTGTTCAAAGCATATCCTCCTGCAAACCCAGGGGGGAAATCCATCAGAATTTCTTTGGCAACCCATCAATTCCTGGTCTGCCTGAGGTTGGCACAGTAAGCTTCTGAGCCATCAATCTCACGCTCTAGACTTCTAGAAAGTCTTACCCAGTGCAGTAATGGGATCTCGAAGTGATCAAAAACCTGTGGCTGTCAGAATCCTTTGCCCGAGTTCCCTTGAAGATGAAATGCTTTAAACCAGAATGAACAATCAGCCACCTATGGTATAAGACTTGTGAAAGCCAGGACTAAACATCTCAAGAGAGCTCATCGCAGCCCTACAACTGAGGCACATTGTTTCCACTCCAGACAACCTCTTACTGACACAGTTATGACTGACAACACAAAGGGGGACAATTACTTTCTGAGGCCATCACACAAATACAGCCCAGGAGAAGACCTAGCGTCAGCTGTGATCACCCAGCCCAAGCATGCTTAATTTTATCTGTCTCTCAGTCTAGGTCAGAACAACACCTCAGAATTTGATCCTGGGAAATCAGTCAAAAAAAAAAAATCAGAAGTTCAAAATCTCAAATAAGATCACAGCTCGCCCACGAGCGACACATTCATCTCGCCCAGGTAGCAACCCCCAGGCTGGTAAAGTAAATGAAGCAGGGTAAGACACCTGCAAGAAACAGCCCAGCTTACCCATGCAGAAGACTTGTTCCAGTGAGGGACCTGGTAGTGCTCCTGTCTGTGACGGGAAGCAGTGGATTCTCATTTTCATAACCTTTGATGTCAATGCCCAGTGCTTGGACAGTCTCATACCACGCTCATGATTTGAGCCAGCTGGTCATAAAAAAAAAATCCCTTTATTGGATTTACTTCTTAAAACTGTGACCCTGTATTGTCTCTTACATCCCCATAAATGACTGCCCTGTAAGGAGGAGCCAGTCATTCTCCTAAGGTCAGAAAAGTAAATTTTTCCTTAAAAATACATCTCTCGGGATTGGGGATTTGGCTCAGTGGTAGAGCGCTTGCCGAGGAAGCGCAAGGTCCTGGGTTCGATCCCCAGCCCCGAAAAAAAAGAAAAAAAAGAAAAATACATCTCTCAGAGCTCATAGGTTAGGCCATCAAAATTGTCTCCTACCTTCCTGATCCAGGAAGTCATTTCAAATTGTCATCACCATGCGACGGTATTTCTAACCCTTAATAATCATAATTTCTTTTATTTAAGTTTTTATTTTATTTTAATTTTTAATTTATTAAGTGAATTAGATTTATTAAAATAAAAATATTTAACTTATTCGAGTATTCTTTATAATTTTAAAGGGGTGTGTGGTGTGTGTGAATAGAGGCAAATGCAGGGTTCAGAGGCATGGGTCCCTGGGGCTGAGGGCATAGATGGTTATGAGATAACTGACAGGGGTGCTTAGAATTGAACTCAGGTCCTCTAAAAGAACAGCAGATGCTCTCAGCTGCTGAGGCTAACAATCCTGCTTTCTTTTTTTTTTTTTTTTTTTTTTTTTTTTCGAGCTGGGGACCGAACCCAGGGCCTTATGCGTTTGCTAGGGCAAGCACTCTACCACTGAGCTAAATCCCCAACCCCACAACCCTGCTTTCTAATGACAGCCTAAGAAGCAGGAGATTTGAGCGACTTCATACGAGTGTTTCATAAACAAACGGAATTACATAAAGTTGAGTTTTTCTCATAGCACAACCCATTTCCCATCTATGGACAAGTCCTTTAATGCACAAAAGTGTTCACTGGTAGGACTTACTTAGGATCAAACATTGGCCAGAGAGCCCGGACTATGGTTAGATTAGATAAAAGGCGACAGGCGATTTATCTAGTTATAGAGGAGAAGCGCGGGGTCAATGGACTGGCAGTCCTGTTCCCTCAGTGCCTCTGGCATTGCTACTGAGTCCCTGTAAGTACGAAGTTTTACCACGCATACAGCTGTCTCCCCTATGATGCTCCAGGAAGGGGGAAACACCGCATGCTTTGCCATTACCAACAAATGGGACCCTAGATTGTGTCAGTACACAGATGTAGTGTGTCCTATGTCGAGAAGGTAAAATTCTGGGGAATAAACACACTCATTCCTTGGGGTTACCTGCGGATGCAGACCTTAACACAATGAAAGCAGTGGGGAGCCATTTCTGGTTTGAACGACTTATAGTGGACCATCCCAACCGATCAACACAACAGGGGAGCTCCCACTCCCTCAGTCATGCCTCCCTCCCCCTCTGCGCCTCAGTCATGCCTCCCTCCCCCCTCAGTCATGCCTCCTCCCCACTCATGCCAAGTCCCCCCCACTCCCCCCTCCCCCCCACTCGCCTCAGTCATGCCTCCCCTCCCCCACTCGCCTCAGTCATGTCTCCCCTTCTCCAGTCTCTCCTCCAACACGGAGTAAGATCAGAATGGTCAAAGAAGAGGTTCCGTGTTTTCACCAAAGGGCTCAGACATTTTATAAATAAATGCCCCTTGATCCACCAGAAGGCGACTCACATTGTAGATGCCAGGTAATTCCGTCTGCCAACTTTTCCTCCATTTATTTCCATCTAACGTCCTCATTTCCAACAACTGAGATGGGTTTGCTCATTCACGACGTTAGCCATTGGAGAAGCTGAGAAATCTCGCTCCGAAATACACAAATTACTTTAACCTTAAAACGCTAAAAATGCATACGTATATACACATCAATAAATAAAACAAGCCAAACAAAACCACCACCAACACACAGCAAACTGCAAACTCAGACGACTCCATTATCTCACAGCCTGCTTGGAGGAGGCTGTTTCTGAGGAATCCACATCATCTCCCTTTTATTGACTGACTGGTTCCAAATCAGGTTTTGGGTCTAAAAATTACCAGTCTGGAATAAAGAAGGAGGAGGAGGAAGAGAAGGAAGAAACAGAGGAGGAGGAAGAAGAGGAGGAAGAGGAAGAAGAGGAAGAGGAGGAGGAATAGGAGGAAGATGAAGAAGAGGAAGAGGAGGAGGAGGGAGAGGAGGAGAAAGAAGAGGAGGAAGAAGAAGAGGAAGAGGAGGAGGAGGGAGCGGAAGAGGAGAAACAACTGTGGTTAGGACAAAAAGCAAAAGAAAAGCTTGTTACACTGACCCCGAATCCAAAATGCCTTCTCTATTGTAAGAGGCCCTCCCTCTTCAGGAAGAGACAAGCACTAAAATCAGGACCTAAATGGAGACTCTGCAGTGAAGATGGCCTCTTTCCAATCTACTGTGTAATCTTTCAACCTAATTACTGAGTCTGGATCGGAGTCCCCAGCAAATGAGGAGAGCAGAGGGTCTTTGGGGCAGCCACCAGACTCTGCATGTCGTTCTGAGGCTCCCATCTTAACCAAGCTTTTGAGCTGAGCCTTGTAGGTTGTGTGAGGTCTTTGGCCCTTTTCTAACACACTCTACCAATGTAAGTAATTGTATCCCAACCACACCATCCTTACTGGGGCTGCACAATACCAAATTATTTTTGTTACATTTCACCCATTGTTCTAAAAGAAGTATAGATTCTGGTAGCTCTTATAAATGAAGTTGGCCAGAATCCAAATGGACCTAGTCTAGTCCATTTAACTAGGCAGCACCCCAAACCCCTCTTAGAAGACAAACTGACCCTTGGCACTGCCACGAGCTCATGCTCTTGAAGATGCATAAACTGACTCTCGATGGAAATCTGCAGGCAGAGTTTCATATGAGCTGGGTCCAGGTGAACCCCTGGCTTACCAACTCCTGGCACCCTTACCGACCTATTGAACTCATTCTCCAATCTTTTGTTAGCCAGGCGCCAGTTCTGGCCAAATGCTATATATGAGGTCAGAGGCTAGCCTACTGTTCCAGTTCAGGGCCCACTGAACTAAGCTGAGTTTGTGCCTGACCCAGTAAGACCCCCGATTGGGTCTCATCCCATCTCTGTCCCATGTTCACCAAACATGGCTTGGGATGAGAGTTTCGTTGAAACAAACTCAGACATCTCAAGTCAAAAACCCACAAAGCTTTAAAAGGCAGGAGAGAACTTACCCACCACCCAGATGCGGTGGTTGACAAGGAACGCCCTCACCTGGTTACCAGGGAGACGCTCTTGGGTCGCCAAGCTCTTCCTTGGCTCTTCTGGCTGCATAGAAAGGAAAGATCCCTTAGTCCAATTAAACTCGGAAAAGTTTCAGATAAAACCAAATCTGACTTGCAACTTGGGCATCTCACAGCATTTTAGGTTGAAAGAAACAAGGCAGGCACACACACACACACACACACACACACACACACACACACACACAAAAGCAACAACTTAATTGGCCACAGACTCTTCAGCCAGCTTACAGTTAGCTGCTCAGAGTCTATCCAGTTCACTGGCTACAGGGCTTTCTTCAGGCAGCTAAAGCTGTAACTGTGATTAAACTTGGTATAGGACAGCTCTGTCACTCACCCTAGAGGTGCTGAGCCTGTGGCAGAGGCTGCCTCTCCCAGGACATGGGTTAAGAACGGTTAGAGCATTGCTAAAACCCCTGTTAGTGTTGTTAACGTCTTAAAGTTTATATTGTAACGTTCTTCTCAATGTGCATTTTTTTTTCCTGCAAATAAGCGAAGGCAGGGAAGACGGGGACATCCGGAGACCCAGTTGGCAGGTAACAGACTGACTTTAGCAAAAGGCTGTCGCAAACTGCCGTCTGTAGCAAATGGAGACCCCAAACAACTGTGGGAATGCCGGGGCTGGTTCTTCTGGCTCCTAAGTAAAACGTCTTAGTGCTGTGACTAAAATGCCAGACAAAAAGCAAATTCAAGGAAATATGTTAGCTTGCTTTCTGTCGTTGTCTTAAAATTGCTGACCAAAAGCAACCTGAGGAAGAAAAGGTTTACTTACAGCTTCTGGTGTACCATGAAGCGGAGGCAGGCCTGGAAACTCGGGGCAGGAATTGAAACAGAGACCATGGGAAGACACCACTCCAGGCTTGCTCAGCAGGCCAGGACCACCTGCCCCGTGAACTGGGTCCTCCCACATCGATGTTCGATCAAGACAATACTCCACCTAGCGTTTTCTCAGGTGAGGCTCCCTTCCCACATAACCCTGGCCTGTGTTGACAGAACGCCACTAGCCACAAACTGTCATCATAAGCTTCAGCTGTGCGCTTGACGCAAACCTAGAGTCACCTGGGAGAGGAGACCTTGAACTGAAGAGTTGTCAAGATCAGATTGGTTAGTGGCCATGTCTGTGAAGGTGATTGACACATGAGGGTCCAGCCCACTGTGGGTGGTGCCAAACCTAGGCAGGCGGGGCCAAGCAAGCCAGGAAGCCATGCTGCTCTGTGGTCTCTGCTTCAGTTCCCGGTTCTAGCTCCTGCCTTGACTTCCCTCAATGATGGACTGTAATCTGTAAAATGAAATAAAGCAGTTCCTACCTAAGTTGGCTTTGGTCAGTGTTTTATCACAGTGGAGAAACAAACCAACACACACAAACACACACACACACACAGGTTTTAGTTCACTCCTAGGTGACTCTAGACGCTGTCAGGTTGACAGTGTTAACTTCCACGCTCCTGGAGCCTCAGGCTTCCTGGTCTGTTTAAACTAGACATGTTGCCATCAGAAACTTCAGTGAACACAAAATGACTCTTCAACCATCACAGACTGCCCCCACCTCCATGTAATCCTAAAAAAGCAGGTTAACAAGAATAGCCGGGGCAGAAAGGGGGTGGGGGCCTGGCGAGTCTATGTCAACTTGTCACAAGCTAGAGATGTTTGAGCAAAAGGAACCTTCATTGAGACCATGCCTCCATAAGATCCAGCCGTTAGGCATTTTCTTAATTAGTGATTGATGGGGGAGGCCCAGCCCATTGTGAGTGGGGCCACCCTGGGCAGCGGTTCTGGATTCAATGAGAAAGCAGGCTGAGCAAATTGTACTTCAATAAGCAAGCAGTACTCTGTATCAGCTCTTGCCCTGTGTGAGTTCCTGACTTCCTTTGATGATGAACAGTGATGTGGGAGTGTAAGCCAAATTAACCCTTTCCTCCCCAACTTGCTTTTCGGTCATGGCGTTTCATCACAGCAATTTGAAACCATCCAGACGGAGGAAAGATCAATTTGAGAGAATGAGTAATAGAAATAAAGTTGATAAAGCTATAAGGACCTTTAGAGGAGACCCTGTGGGCCCTGGCCATTATGGGAGTTCTGGGGCACTGTTGAATCTTCAGGGCCAAGAGTCCTAGATCCCAGGCTGACAGTAGTAACACTGGCCATGGCCTAGAGCCACAGGGGTGGGAACACTAAGTTTCTTCTAGCTACTGAACCACCAAGTTCACAGCCCTGCTTGAAGAAGAACCATCCCATCAGTGGTGCAAAACAGATAAATGCTGCCCAGAAATCCAGGCTCCTGGGACCTCATTCAGTGACTTTGTAAAAATCACTTTTAAAGTTAATTGAGTTTGTTCTTTGACTGTTCTATACCTGTACAAAATGAATCTTACTTACTCCTAGCCCCCAGGCCCACCACCTCAATTCCTTTCCCACACGCATAGCTTTATGGTTTGTTCTATGACCCAGTGACTTTGTTATTTCTGTTTTTGTTTTTGTTGTTGTTGTTGTTGTTGTTATTGTTGTTGTTTTGAGACAGGGTCACCCTAGGTAGCCTAGGCTAGCCTCAAACCCCCAGTTTTCCAGCCCAACACTCCAACTTACTGCCGTTATAGGTCACTGTATCTCACCCCACATTGTTTGACTTTACAATGAAACTCACCCCTCTCGTTTAATCACACAGCACTTGGAATAGTGAATTCCCTACCAGAGCCAGGGATCAAGTTCTAAGAAAACCATCTTTATCTAAAATGAGGAACCCTGAAAACCTTTACTGGGGACGAGGCACAAGATAACCAGATAGGCTCTTGCACTGGAAGCTGCTGAGTTTTGCGGACACAAAGGGACATTGAATGGTAAAGCTGTGGCCATCTTGCCCGCTAGCACCATGGGAAGCTACCGTTTGATCTGAGTTACCTTTTCCAGTTTTACATTGCGTTTGGGGCCTTTTAAGACGCAATTGATGGGAAATCCTTGTTGCCGCTGTCGTTGCTAAGCCGGTGAGAGTTTGTATTTGTCTTATCACGGGACATTAAAAGGCAAGTGAATCGGGGGATGGGTACACAGTGTGAGAGGCTGTCCCCATTCCATCATGCTGCAATAGAACAGATAAGGGTCCAGGGACAGACTTCCCTGCACTTCGAAGAGATTTCTTCCAACCTGTGGCTACAGTGACAGCATGTATCCCAGCATCTCAGGAAACTGGCCAAAGTAATTTCTTTTTTTGTGCCTCCTGTTACAATGCCTTGGACGGTTAGATATTGAAACACACACAGCTCGGATGAAAGGAAACATCCGTATTCTATCACAACGCCCGGGTAGCAATTATTGCCAGCAAGGGCATTTACAAGAAAATGCCGATCTTAGAATTCTTCTTGGCAGGGAAAAAAAATATGACATTAAAAACCTTCTGCCAGAGTCCTTTCCTGTTTTAATATCATAAATGGAGATAAAGCTTTTGAGAGGCTGCAAGAAAGAGCTTTTCCAAACAACCCTGTAAATCCTCCTGCAAATCTCGCTGGTAGCTCTCCTGAATTTCTTTCTTTTCTCTTCTTTCTTTCTTTCTTTCTTTCTTTCTTTCTTTCTTCCTTTCTTTCTTCCTTTTGGTTTTCAAGACAGTGATTTCTCTGTGTAACAGAGCCCCTGGCTACCCTGGAACTTGCTCTGTAGATCTCAAACACACAGAGACCCACCAGCTTCTGCCTCCTAAGTACTGGGATTAAAAGCAGGCAGTGCCACACCCTGCTTCTTATTAATTTCTTAATTGGTTCCACATGGGGACATTTCTATTGTCTGGGTTTGAGTCACAGCCCGAGACAAGCTGTGTGGGAGTTCTTCACTGCTTTGATTCAAAACTTGATAAACAAAAACTCTAAATGACCTTGTTTTCTTACTGCATTGCTGCTCGTGGGGTGGAGGGCAACATCCCGGAATAAAATTAGGTGTGTTCTAAATCAGCACATCCTGAAGCATGTGTAAGTTTATATTTAGCAAATCATTTTGAGAAGATTTTGCTACTCTGAGACCTGTGTGGGCCAGGAAATCCTTGAGAGACAGGCATCGTGGACCAGCATCTTCTGATGTCATGGGGGATACACGTTAGGATGCTAGTCTACCACCTGCCCTTGTCCCAATGCCTAACCGCACCCCAAATCTTTACAAACTCTTATGAATATGTAAGGCGCCTGCTGAGAAGAGAGAGAGGCCTTTCAGGCCAACTCACGTTTAGACAACATGGTACTGACATGAATACCCAGCATAGGCCAAGATGGGGGCTAACACTGGACATAAGACAGTGAGTGGGGGTATGAGTCAGCACGAAATGGCTGGTACCATTATCCAGGAAGCCCCAAGGTAAGCAGTGATGTCATCAGTTACATAACTAGTTTTGACAGAGTACCACTTTTTTTAGGTTCTATGTAAATGGCAGCCTTGAGGTCAAAGAGCTTCCCCATGGCCAGCCTGCCTGTGTATGTCTGTCTGTAAGCCTGTGTGCCTGTGCCTGCCTCTGTGCAGGTCCTGTGAAGGCTTTTACCCAGAGCTAATGAAGAGTGTCTTACCTCTCCTATGTTCTCTTCAGCTCCCTACCATGACCCCTCACCTACCATGACCCCTCACCCCCCATGACCCCTCACCTTGCTTAGACTCAGAGCATCTCACAGTGTCCAAAACAACTGTTTTTGCTGACTAATTGCTTACTAAAGGATAAAACAACGGCCAAAACTCACCTGCCTGCCAGGTCAGAGTGGGGCTGCTTAGACAACTTTCCATCACCGTAACACATGAGAGGTCACCTGATTCGGGTCACCATCTTGGTGGGTTTGGTCCATGGTTAGTCAACACCGCACTGGGGCCTGTGGCTGCATATCATGGGTAGCGTGTGTCCAAGCAAAACTGCTAGCCACGTGAGCAGGAAGTGAAGAAGACAGAAGGAGAATGACAGAGCAGACCCCCACCTTCAAGATCTCCTGTGAGGCCCCACCTCTTAAGGGTCAGGGTGCTGATGAAGCCTTTAATGTGTTGGCTTAAAAGGGGGCATCCCAGACTGGAGCACTAGCAGTGGGCGGTTTCTATAGCCAATGTGTATGAACACTGTTTAGTAGAAATCCTCCTGCTACATTTCCTGAAAGGGTTGTGTGATGGTTAGTGGGTCTTCACAAACACTTCACTTGACAGGATCTGAAATCTTCCAGTAGCTAAGGCTCCAGTCATGCCTGTGAGGGAGAATCTTGATTAGGCTACGGAGGCCTGCCCTAAAAGCAAGCAGTGCCACTCAATGGGCTTGAGTCCTGTAGAGAAAAGAGAAAGCTAGTTGCATGAAAACACCCATCATTTAATGCTTCCTGTCTGCAGGTGCTATGTGACCAGCTCCCTCAAGCGCTTGCCCTCCTGCCTTCTCCACCGTGACGGAGAACCCTTGGTCTGTGGACCAAAATGAACCTTTTTGTCTGTCCTCTGAGTTGCTTTAGTCAGAGTATTTTATCATAGCAGCAGGGGAAGGTGAAGACACAAACCCGTGGAAAAAGTAACTGGTCTGTTTCGCCCACCGTAGCGTCCTTAAACCTTCTTAGGAGTGTTTTAACCAATGAGTGATGTTTTTAAGTTCTGGACTATTTCATAACAAAGCTGCCAGGAGACTTCCGGGAGTGAACTGGTGACCACGCTACAGGCAAGCTGCTCCAGGTGTTTCCTATCAATCACCAGCCCACACTTGAAGGTGACGTGTGCATCAGCTGTTGATTTATGCCAAGCAAGGTTAGTAAGAATCACGCCATCTTGTTTGCTGTTTGGGGAAGGGAGAGGGCTAGATCAGACAAAGAGAAGACAGGATGTTTCAGATACAGCTGCCTTTAGGACCACACCCAGGGTTCCCAGGACAGAAACCAGACTGGGCCTTGTGAAGTCTGATCCAGGACAGAGGCACAGAACCGCTGTCCTTTTTGTCCTTTCTGGTTTTTTCTTTTTCTTTTTTTTGCCTTTATTAGAATGGCACTGGGCCTTAAATATGCCAATTTTGGTAATCACACTGTTGTTTTAATAAGAAACGACCCTACAGAATTGCAATACTGGTCCAACAGTCTTGTCTTTCTTTTAAAGCAAGAAACAGAACGTAAGTAATCGAAACAGCAGGGCAGGCATCGGCCAACCCAGGAGACTAGCTCCTTAGATCCAAGCCTTTGCAGAGAGAACCGCTGGGCTGGGGAGGGGTGGAGCAGCTCCAGATAACCAGAACGCAGAGAGTGCGCCAAGTCCCGTGAGGCTGCTTGTTGAATTCTTCTTTTCCTTGGTCACATTGTTTCCTTCCAATACTACGGTTTTGCTTTGACTTTTTCTCCTCAAAGTATAAAAAAGTATGAAATATAAACAAGTTCTGGCAGTGCCCGCTCGGCAGTGCTCAAATAGGCATTACAGAGCTCGCCTCACACCCATGGAGACCAGCACACTGTGTAAGTCAGTAATATGCAAAATATCAGGGCACAGAAAGAACTGAAACCCATTTCTCTTTTGATACACATAAGATTCAAATATTCACCCTAAAGGGAAACAATAGTCTTTGGTCTCTTCTACATCTGCGAGTTGACACACTCATTCAATATTCCTGTATGATCACGTTGGGTTAGAAACCTCAGAACCATCCATTCAGACAAAAATAGGTCATCAGAAGGATTATCTCCTTTCCATTTTGTCCCGTCATCAGGACCCCTGAGAAGGCCCCGGGTCTGTGTGGCTCCCAACCTCCCAAAACTGGAGTTGCTGGCAGGTGGTTGTGAGCCACCCGGAAGGTGCTGGGAACCAAATGGGAGCAAGCGCTCTTAACTGGGAATCATCTCTCCCTAAGGTATAGGATCATTTGAGGGACATTTGAGTAGTTTCCTATTAAAGTTAAGCAGACAGCCCATGGCCGAGATATTTGCCTAAGAGCTGAGCACACTGATGTCTATTAAAACTTTTAACATGTAAAAATCAGAGGGAATAATGGAAATTTGATAAAAAGACAAGGGAAAGATCACTTTCATGAGATATATTATTACTCATACATTAAAAGTAATAATGGAATATGTGTGTCTTACTGTGTTATCTCAGGCAAGGATCAGACGATTAAGTAACTTAACTGTGGTGGTGGAACTCAGTCATCGCCTCTGGTGTTGGTGTGGTGTTTAAAGATCAACTTACTGAGGACATTTACACCAACCCCTCTAGGGCTCAGGGAACATTCCAGAAGAGGGAATAGAGAGAATACAAGAGCCTGGAGAAAGAGAGAGAGAGAGAGAGAGAGAGAGAGAGAGAGAGAGAGAGAGAGAGAGAGACTCACAGAGAGACACAGAGACAGAGAGACAGAGACATACAGAGACAGATAGAGACAGACAGACACAGAGAGACACACACAGAGAAAGAGAGACACAGAGACAAAGAGAGACACAGAGAGACAGAGACAGATAGAGACAGGCAGACAGACACAGAGAGAGACAGAGAGAGAGAGAGAGAGAGAGAGAGAGAGAGAGAGAGAGAGAGAGAGAGGAGAGACGAGAGACTGTGGAATGCCATCTCGTGGGCATGACACAGCCATCCAAGTCAGGAGCTCATAGCAGCTCAGTTGTGTACACTGGGCCTATATGAGACTCTACCTGTCAAGGGCCAGTCATGGATAGGGTAGAGGCTCATAGAGACCTAGCCCACCCTGTTGAACTATTGGCACTAAAGGATTCTGTAAAGGGAGCAGTTATCATCAAACGTATGCCCAGTGGTGAGCCTCGAAGGCTCCTTTAAATGCTTCCGTACCATGGTCACGTAGACGGCTCACATCAAACTCACTGGTTCACAGAATGAAAGGACATGAACATGGGAAAGGACCCTTACGGGGTTAATGTACCGAAAGGAGGAGGAATGGGGTACAGGGTGGGGAATAGGATAGTGTGGATTATGTGCACGGGTGAAATTGTCAGGGAAGGCATCTAGTTGTTAACAGTGACAAATCCGACTAGAAACGTTCATGGAACGTGATTCACAGCGATAGTCCATTCTTTGTCTTGACGGGGGTTACACAGTTGCACACAATGCCCAAAGTAGCCAAACGTAACACTCGAGGCTGGCGCCTCTTACAGCTTAGAAGCCATACCTCTGTCTTTTAATGAAACTGCATGAGGGGTTTTGTGTGTTTGCTTTTCTATTTTCTTTTCTTTTTGAAATTGTAATTACATTATTTCTCCTTCCCCTTCCCTCCATCAAACTCTCCCAGATACCCCACCATTGTCTTTTCAAATGCATGGTCTCGGTTTTCATGAATTGCCTTATTAATTTCGATAATCGATACCTGCATAAATGATAAATCAATTACATGTATTTATGTTTATCCTTAAGATATAAATACGGGTAACAGCAATCATAACACAACCGCTCTGTCTCTATTATGCTCCCCCTATGTTTTCAGCGCTGACCATTTGGTAGCCATTTTCCCCAGAAGCCCATCCCTCCCTCTCCCAGAACTCCTTAGTTCCCTGCTATTCTTTATGTCCTGAACGACGGAGGCCTTGCGGTCTTTCCCCGTCCACTTTGGCATGTCCATTGGAGTCCTCGTTTAGCTCGTGTTTGGGAGGTCATGTTACAGAGATGCTGTGGGTGTAGCTCCCGGCAATCCTAGGATACACGAGCTCACCGCAAACTCCCTGGCTCTTTAAAAACCTGCTCACCCCTCCTGTTGGGCAATGCTTCCTGGGCCTTGGGTGAGGGAGTGTTTCGTAGATGTATCCATTGGAACTGAGCTCCACAACTCTGCCCTTTGACTGCTTGTGGTTTTCTGTGGTGGTCTCTGCCTGTTGCAAAGGGAGGTCTCTTTGACGGGGAGCCAGGACTATCGTCATCTGTGGGTGTAAGAACAAATGTTTAGAGTGCGGTTAGGAATTACGCTGGCTTAGCAAAGTGGTAGTTGTAGGTTCTCCTTAGGGATCTAGGACTTCCCGTGCGCTGAGTAGTGGTTTCCAATACCAGGCGTGATTCCCTTCTGACTGAGTGCGTCTTAAGTCCAATTAGGGAGCCGTTTCTTTGTGTTGTTTTTTTTTTTTTTTAAGATTTATTTATTGTTATTTATCTGAGTACATTGTAGCTGTCTTCAGACACACCAGAAGAGGGCATTGGACCTCATTACAGATGGTTGTGAGCCACCATGTGGTTGCTGAGAATTGAACTCGGGACCTCTGGAAGAGCAGTCAGTGCTCTTAACCGCTGAGCCATCTCTCCAGCCCCCTAGGGAGCTGTTTCTTACCACCAAGATATATATGTGCCACTTCTGACCTTAAGGCTAAACATCTGTTGTTTCCTGACAAAACGGAGCCCTGACAGAGCTGGGTCATTCAACCATTTGTACGTGCCTATGTTAAATTGAGGTCACAAAGGCCCCAGAGCGCATGGCAGTGAGCAGCACCAGTGTTTGCCATCACTGAGTTTGACACGAAGGACAGAAGGTAGCATGCACATAGAGCCTGTAAAGCAAGTAGGAGGTGAGCCTCACAACGGGAGGACCAGGGAAACGGAAATGTCATGCCACGTGAGAACGGGCAGGGCGGACCTGCGTATCTCACGAGGATGGACCACCGAGTTCCCCGAAGAACCGGAGAAGAGCTGAAGGCAGAGGTCAGAGCAGGTTGAACCTCACTCATCACGCGCTGGCAGCCTAGACCACAGTTTTTATAAAAGCAGCAAGAAAGCGGAGAACACCTCTGGGAAGTCCACATGCGTGCATTTCATGTACTCCTGGCCTTTAATTTTTTTTAGCCCTATAAAAATACAGATTTTGAAATGCAAGTAAAAAAGGCATCAAATAAACGGTAAGGAGGGAGATACTCCTTCTGCTTGAGAAGGGTAAAAAGTGGGTGATCGGTGGTTTGTGGGGGGCATGACTAAAGTAGGAAAAACTCATGGTTAAGGGGCTAGGATCTCTGGCCCCGGTGGAACCTAATATTCAAGCCAATTGTGCTGAATTAGTCACTTTGGCCAAGGGACCGCCTCTAGGAAGGTGGCCTTATTTTAAGCCACACCAGAGATAGGCAAAATAACTATTCCTTTAATGCGTGCAATGCTATACTTTCCATTCCCAGAACCCCACCTCTAGCGCAGAAGCGCGTGGGCCACAGGCTTCTCTGAGTTGCTTAGAAAATGGCTTCCCCTTTCATCCGTCTCTTCTCTAAGCATGGTTTCTGGTCCCCCTGCATCATTCTGGGCTCAGTTATGGTTTCTCTACACTCTCCTTCCAGAACGAATGGCTGCCTTGTCTTCCGTAGGTCTAACCTCCAGCAAGCGTATACGGTGTGGCTTGTTCCTTCTTTTCCTCCATTCTCCTCTCCCCCGGGCAGCAGCTGAAGTCAAGGGCTTGCCTGCCCTGTGCTTTTCCCTTTAAACTCATTGTTCTTCTACTTCCAACTGAGCCTACTTATAAATCCTTTCACTAATGACACTAAGAACCTCAATTCTGCCCCTATCAGGATGAGCACCAGAGCTGGATCTCGTAGAACTCGGAAGCAGTGGACCAATGAGAAGAGGCACCAAAGAGGGTGGGAGGAAAACCACCACACTGCTTTCTTTGTGTACCACAAAGACCAGTGGACAGTCCCCTTCTGTCCCAAGGCGCTGCTGAGCAAGTGTGTGCTCCATCCCTGGGAACAGGCTATCTATCTTTCCCGGAACAGCCTGTATTTGGAATGAACTGCATGTTCCAGTGGAAAAGCTCGCTGCAGGTTAACAGTTTGTTACTTTGTGGCATCTGAGGTAGAGACAAATGATCTCCCGGCTGCTCTTAAATTACTTCTCAATACACAGTGCACCTCCCAGTGTTTGATGGCCACCGTCTCCGGCTTCACTGTGGATCACCCGCAGAACAAGGCATCTCAGAAGGGACCCTCTCTGTCCTGCAGCCTGTATCCCTCTTCTATCATGCCCTAAATCTGGGCCTCGCTAACTTTTGCAGGTGCACTCCTGCCTCCTGCCTCCTCCTTCCTCCCTCCACACCACCTCATCTGCTCCCCCCTCCTCCCTCCACACCACCCCATCTGCTCATGTAAGTTCTACCGCACCAGAAATTTCTGAGCTTTTCCGTGTCAGTATGGGGCCATCTCTGATTTCCCACACTGACACATATTTGCTAGATGCTAGATCTGAGTAATTTCCTCCCTGGCACCAGACTGAACAAGGAACCCCTCCAGCAGATTAGTGCTTAGCCATTCTGCTTTCCTCTTCCCTTTGTATGAGCTTGAGGTAAGGAGCAGATGCTGGCATTGAACAGACAGGGTCCTAAACCCAGCTCCACCACACTTTCAGACAGCAAATTCAACTTCCTGTTTCTCAGCCTCCTCTTCTGCAAAATGGGTGTGTTGCCAGTATCTCTCTCCCGGAATAGTTATGAGTCTAAGGAGAGGTAGTGCCTCGAAGCCTCCGTGTGCACTTGGCCGTCAGTAACGACTCCATAACCCTTAGACAAACTCTCCCAATCTCCTACCAGTGCAGAACTGGGGCCGAGTTCAAGTGCTCCTGCAGAGGTCCAGATTTCTCACACACAGACCTCTTTAAATTTTTTTATTTTAAATAATACCATGTAGTAAACTAAGCGTGTGTGTGTGTGTGTGTGTGTGTGTGTGTGTGTGTGTGTATTTGTAATCTCAGACTTGAGAGACTGAGACTGAATTCTAGGTCACCTTAGGCAACATACTAAGATGCTGTCTCATAGGAAGGAAGGAAGGAAGGAAGGAGGGAAGGAGGGAGGGAAGGAAAGGATGGAGGAAGGGAGGAAGAAAGGAAGAAAAGGAGAAGGGAGGAAGGGAGGAAGAGAGGAAGGGAGGAAGGGAGGAAGGGAGGAAGGAAGGAGCAAACTTCATAGTACTATTGTACTTTATCTAATTCTAAAGCAGCTTTAAAAGCAAAACAAAAATCCTGAAAGAAGATACCTTACCTGCCCTGACAAGCTTACGAGAGAGCTAGGAATCCTAAGGCGCCTGACACTCATTTCCACACTAGAAAGTGAAATTCTATTTCATCAAAATTTCACAGAGATCCACAGTCCAGTGCAGACGAGACCATGTTCTCAGGTCACGGTGCTGTGGGTTCTTCCTAATAAGTGAGAAGCCTTACGGCACCCTAAGCCTGACACCTGAGGCGGGAGCTAAGGATCACGAGGGGCCACTGGTGGGACTTAAGCAGATTTGCAGTGATTCATCATGACCGGGCGGGAGTTACCAGCCCCGAGATTAAGGCAAGCCTCTCTCTCAGGAGCGTCCTGCAGTAATCGGTGGGAAAAGCCTTTCCCTTTTTAATCTAATGAGAAATGATTTAGGCCGGAAAATGTCTAGACAGTAAATCAGGCAGCTTTGGGGATAAACTGGAAGAATCTTTTGGTAACGGGGCGAAAGCAATTATACAGCAGAACAAGACTGGTTAGACTTAGGAAGAGATGCTTGGCCTATGGAGCCCTCGCCATGGGTCACCTCAGGCAGGCACGCTCACTGTCAATCCCGACCCTTCCCCTCCCCAACATTTTCCATCCTCTGAGGTCTGTCCGAATCCTGACTGGCTCCCCCTTGCTCTCAGGTAGAGTCTGCAGCAGGCTGGGAGTCTTCTCACACTTCTGTCCACTCAACTTTCATCCTGCTTCTCAGCCTCAGGACTTCAGTGCATGTGCGGATAGTGCCACAGGCCTTTACTGTGTCTTTTCTACCTGGATGCTCCAGGTGACCCCTCCTTAAGCATGTATTCCTCATTTTCTTTCGAACTTAAACCTAACAACATTTTGTATTAACTAATAGAACACGCGGGCGGATGTTAACGTTCACCCTTTAACCTGGATTTGACCAGGATGAGGAGTCTGCCTGCCACACTGTCTGGTGTTTTCTTCATGTTCGCACAGGATGCAGGGTCAACAGGTACTCACCGCATGAAGAACAGGTTCCAGCTCCTCTCAGCATCAGAGCTTTGGTCCCGGGGCAACGGACCCAACGGAAGCCTAGTGGTCAGCTCTGTGGGTCCCTGACTGGGACATGCTGTAGGCGTATGTCTCCTCTCACACTCCTTCCTCAGTTCTCTTTCCTGCGTGGCACTCTTGAGTCCCTTGCTGGGAAACCCCTCATTTTTTTTTAATGCTCTCCATCATTGGCCTATTACTGGTCAACCCCCTCCCCCCATTTTCCAATCACTTCATTGGCCAGAAACTTCATGGGACTCGGTACTTCATGGGCATTTAATTTTGATGGTTTGTCAGCTTTGATATGTTTGTACTTTCAAAGACTGCATACTTCTCAGCAAAGATATTCATAGACATTTAGTTAAATATAGCATCTATCCATTCATCCATCCACCTGTCCATCCATCCACCTGTCCATCCATTCATCTGTCTGTCCATCCACATGTCTATCTGTCCATCCATCTGTCTATCCATTCTTCTGTCCATCCATCTGTCCATCTATCCATCCATCTGCCTATCTGTCCACCCATTCATCCATCCATTCGTCCATCCATCCATTCATCCATTCTTCTGTCCATCCATTCTTCTGTCCATCCATCTGTCCATCCATTTGTCCATCTATCCAACTGTCTGCCCATCTGTCTATCCATCCGTCCATCCATCCATCTGTCCATCCCTCCGTCTGTCCATCCATCCTTCTATCCACCTGTCTATCTTGGGTTTAGGCTCATGGACTTTCGGGGCTGAGATGATATTTCAAATCCTAAGATGAGTTTAGGAACTCCATGTGTGTACATACTGTATCTCAATCATGCCCACCTCCAGTCTGTCCCTCACACATGTCCATCATCTGTAGATATGAAAGAGCCTTTGAAATGTAGCCATGCATGCACCCATTTGTCTCTATCTAAAGAAACCAGTTGCCCATCTGGTCTTTAGTACAAGGGTGGCCTGAACCACACAAGGTAAAACAATCCTGAGATTCTGGTCTGACTGGGAGTTGAGCCTTCACACCCAGACGATGGCCTCTACAGGAAGGCATACATACTTCACATCAGAACCAGGACACCTGCAAAACTGAAGCCCACTAAACGCTCCCAACTTCAGTAACCCCTGCCTTGACAGCCTCCATTCACTTCCTGTTTATACAAATCTGATGATGAAAAGCACTCATGTAAGCAAAACGATCCAATACTGGGTAATTCCCGTGACATAGGGATGCACATCTGTAATTCCCGTGATATAGAGATGCACATATGTAATTCCCATGCTAGGTGGATATTCATATGTAATTCTCATGGTTATGAGGCTGAGGGAAGTGGATCCTGGGTTTGAAGATAATCCGTGCTACATGCTGTGGCCACATCATAAAATAAATCAATCGACAATTAATGAGTAGCACACCATCACACAATAAAATTATGTGTGTATATATGTGTGTGGGGTGAGTGAGTGTGTGAGTATATGTGTGTAGGTGTAGTGGTGAGTGTCTATGTATGTGTGTGAGCGAATGAGTGGGTGTGTATTGTGTGGGGTGAATGGGTATATTGTGTAAGTGAGTGTGTGACTGTCTTTATGTGTGTGTGTGTATGTATGTAGGGAGAGTGTTGTGTGCGTATGTGTGGCTGAGTGTGTGGGGGTGAATGAATATATGTATGTATGTGTGTGTATGTATGTAGGGTGAGTGTGTGTATATATGTGTGGGGTGATGAGTATGTGTATGTATGTATGTGTGCTTCACCCCCTCAGGATAGAAGTAACAACCTTTCCATCCCAGGCTACGCCCTGAACCTTTACCCTGTGAAGTCACACCACACGGACTCTTAGAGGCCTAGCTGGAGAAAGCCAGTCACACCACAGCCCGAGGGGCAAGGCTCACTCAGCAGTGATGAGAAACAGTGCGGGCTCCGATCATCTCAGAAAACACTTTTCTGTGTTCGTCTGCATCTCCCATGCAAAGAGTTATTAGTAGGAATCTGGACATTAAAAGTAAGGCTGAAATGAAAAAAAAAAAAACAACAAAAACCTAATCCTGTTACAGGGCATGACTTGGTTTATAAGGCCTTGTGTTAGAAGCAGAAGACGCCTCTCACAGGGTTGCATCAAAGGGTAGCTCACACCTTTTAAACCCTGCTCAGTCTGCAGAGAGATAACATGCATCCACTGTGTCTTTGAAGGATGATCCACACCGGGCCAGACTCCTCTGATGCCCTGAAGGAGTCTGAGCAAAGATAGCTTTGCTCTATCTCATTGCTGAGTCCTCCCTCAGAACCTTTGTGGGCAAACCCCGTCTGCTCATGAAGCACTCCGTGCTGCTGTATTTCCTGCTGGCATAGCTCCTGTTGCTGGGGGGTGGGGTGGGGAGGTTCTGCATCTGCTGAAAGCCTGGTTACACAGGTCCTGTTTTGTCCCTGTGATTGCTTTCAGGATGGCTACTCGGCAGGCCAGACTTCCCCTCCCTTCCCAACAATGGCTCAGTGGGAAGCACTTGAGGGGACAGAGAAGGAATTTACTGAGCTGAAGATGGAGAACAAAAGTCCAGGCCAGCTCTGCCTTGGATCAATTTCTGCCAGTCACATCCTCCATTCCGCCCGACCCGGGCGGCGCTTTATCGGTTCCCCCCATCTGGGTGTTTCTTTGTTCCATCTGAGAGGAGAAAGCGGCTATTTTCTCCGTGTCTCCATTTTCTTTCTTTAAGGAATGGTTGTCTTCAGGATCTTCCCTGCTCACAGCTCTCTCATTATTCTCAGCAGGCTCGACATCAAAACCTGCTTGACAGGGTCCTGGGAACTTAGCTTGCAGGAGAGCCTGGTCTCCCCTGAACACTTCATCTCTGCAAGCAGGCTTTGAGGCATATTAGTTACTTAAAATAGCAGCCGGGTTTACTTCAGGGCCGTAGTTCACATGATTTTTTTTCTCCAGCCGGACCGAACAATTAAAATGATACATAATTGCAATTTCCTCCGTATGCGTCATGTCGACGATGCTTGCGTAGTTTGCGCCACGCTTCCCACCACCTGGCTCCGTTTTCCGGCTTGCACCCGCTGGCTTTCAGTGTTGGGCTAACTCTTCCCGGTTCCCCCAAAGCGCCCGCCTACTTTCTTGCTTATAGCTTCTTCAGGGCTACGTTTCCTCATTCTCATAACCCTGACTGCTTAATCCCAAGACCACCTTTTGCTCGATAGCAAGACTCATTGAAATCTTAACTACTCTCCTGACCCCCGATCACCGCATAACAGATCCTCCGTCAACATTTTCCCCACGTACGTGTGTGTGTGCGCGCGCACGTGCGCGCTCCGTGGTTTGTGATTTCCAACCCCTCTTCTCAATTCATCCTGAAGAGACTCCATCCATATCTGTGAAGAGACAGGATGAGAGGAGGGGCCCGCCATCCAGCTGTAACGGAGAACTAGATATTCACAAAGGTAGCGTTTATCACTTCAGGGATGGTGACCTGACTCTTCCCATGACAGATGACTATGAAGACAAACACGGAGCTCGATAGACCCTGGTCTGCTGCGGAGAACCCGTGAAGCCTGATTTAAGTTTGAACAATAGTTATTGAGTAGCCGCCATCTCAGGCCCGCATTAAGCAGCAGAGAGCCAAGGCAGAGACTACACGAGAAGATTAATGAACCAGCTAAGCAGTTTGGATTTCCTTCCTTCCCTTGTGATGAATTAACATCATGATTCTCAAGCCTGCCCTGCAGAGCAGTCACCCCCCGGGGGGACATGCTGCTCTTTTGAGCATTTGTTTATTTATGCATTCGTTTTGAATTTTGTTTAGTCTCTGGGAATTAGTAATACACTCCACAGATACAAATACAGAATACTGAAGAAGCTATACCGTCCGAGGGACTCCTCGCACCACCCGGGCTGCTCAGTTCTCCGATCTGGAATGATTACTGATTTACTTGTTATCAGGGGGATATTTTTGTTTTGTTTTAAATTATTGCTCAGCCCTACTGTAAGGTTCGTGAATAAGAATCTTTTATCATTTGGCAAGGCTCATAATCGGTAGATCCACAAAATGCCTGAGTTGGTTCTGATGAACTAGTTGGCTTTTATAGCATGGGGTTGTGATGGGCAGAGGGCGGCTATAAATACTTCAAGTGTGGGCAGGAGGGGCTCGTTGGCTGCAGATGGGTGACGCTGAGCTACAAAGAGTTGGGGTCTTTCTAGAATCCAGAAATGGCAATCTAATGAGCAGGGAGCCAGAGTGCTGCTGTCCAGTCTGGGCCTCTGCAGACCACCGTGTGAGGTGGCCCAAAGTTGGTCCGTACTCTCACTCTTTCTGAAAAGACCCTGAGATGCGTCTTAACTATGGGATAACCATTTGACTCCAGCAAGAAGATCCTTGTTTTGTGTCTAAGAAGAGTTGGTCTGTGTGGTGGTTTGAATGGACGTGACCCCCACAGGCCCACAGGGAGTGGCATTTTTGGAGGTGTGACCTTGCTGGAGGAAGTGTGTCACTGGGGGTGGGCTTTGAGGTCTCAGATGCTCAAGCCAGGCCCAGTGTCACCCTCTCTTCCTGCTGCCTGCCTATGCAGATGTAGAGCTCTCAGCGACCTCTCCAGCACCCTGTCTGCCTGTGTGCCGCCATGCTCCCAGCCATGACGATAATGAACTGTCATGAACCTCTGAACTGTCAGTCAGCCCCAACTGAATGTTATCCTTTGTAAGAGTTTCTGCGGTCATGGTGTCTGTTCACGGCAATAAAATCCTAATTGAGAAAGTCTAGCGACAGTCTAACAGGAGCATTACGTGTGACCTACCGGAGTTCGCAGCAGCAGTCGCCATACGTTATGCCCTAACTGTGTTCCACCCTCTCTCTCTTCTTACCCAAGAAGCCAAATATGACAAATGAGAGTGGAGGCTCTAAGTATCCCAAATGTTGCCTCTTATATATTTCTAAGGGTTGATGGTGCATCTGGTTGGATATTAGTATGCATAGAACTACAACCTTCCTGTGTATGGGGTTGTTCACGAAGAGATTTTATTTAACTCCAGCCAGGACCGCAGAGATAGGATGCCCTATCTAGATAGAAAGGGAATCACCTTCCTGGGAGGAACCAAATGACCAAAGAGGTCTATTGACAGGTTCCGGGTGTCTTATTGGGGATTTACTGCTGTGAACAGACACCGTGACCAAAGCAACTCTTACAAAGACAACATTTAATTGGGGCTGGCTCACAGGTTCAGAGGTTCAGTCTATCATCATCAAGGCGGGAGCATGGCAGCAGCCAGGCAGGCATAGCGCTGGAGGAGCTGAGAGTTTTCTACCTCTTGTTCTGAAGGCAATCAGGAGAAGACTGGCAGCCAGGATGAGGGTCTTAAAGCCCACGCTCACAGTGATACACCTACTCCAACAAGGTCGCACATGCAAATAAGTGCCACTCCCTGGGCCAAACCACCACACCAGGCTTTTCAGTTTAGGTTAAACGGTTAATTCAGCAAATTGGACCTTCTGTTGACTAGGAAATTTCTAGAAGCATCCCATTCTGTTTCACAACAGGCTTGCTTTTCAGTTACCTGACGGTTCTTTCATTAAGTTTGCGGTATCAGAGAGTTAAGGAAGGAAAGAAGGCAAACTTGCAAGACACAGGGTGTCAACCAGGTACAGAGTGTCCACCGTGGAAAGGGCCTGGGCACTCAGAGTTCAAGACTGACTGGCCTTCCTTCTGGTGCCTCAGCCGCCTCTGCTCTCAGCAGGAGAAGCATGGGACCTCAACCCCCTGATTTACAAAACCACACTTACGTCAAAAAGTTTATTCCAGAAATGCTAAGCACTATTTTTTATCAGTTATCATTAACAGTTTACTCCCATGGGTAGCCCCTCAGAGTTCTCCCTGGCTCGACAGTGTTCCATCAGCCAGTGAATAGATTAGGAAGGTTTATCTACCCAATCTCCCATCCTTCCGACGATCAGTTGCTGATCGCCCACATTGAGACTTGATGAATCAGAGATGTTTTAGAGTGCTTGGAGTCTCATTAAGACATTCTCAGCTGATCGCCTTGCTCATGCCTTCCTTGGGGAGCTAAGACAATGGAGACTGGAGGCATTGGATTTACAGTCCAGATGGGATGTCAGAGGTGAGAGCTAGACCGGATGTTTGTCTTAGGGGAGCAAAGCCTTAGTCCCAGAGCTAGAGCACAGGTTTAGGCAGGACACTGTGACAGGGTTGTGGGCTTTACTGGCAACCTTTCTCATGCCCCCAAACAGAGCTCCAAATCAAAGGAGGTTAGCATAATAACCTTAAGGGAATTTCACAGCCTGAGTGGTTTAAACAGCAGACCTATCGCACTGTTCTGAAGACAGCACGTTTGAGAGCAGGGTTTTAGCAGGTGCAACTTATTCCGAGGTTTCTTTTCCTAGGTTTCCTAGACGGATGTCTTCTCGATGTGCTGTACACAGTCTTTACTCTGTACACGCATCTCCCTGCTGTCTTTGTACGGCGTCCAATGCCCTCTTATAAGGAACCGGTGAGATGGACAAGGGCCCATCCTAATGACACATCCTAAGCATCTCTTTGAACGACCTGTGCCCAGTGCAGCCCTATTCTAGAGCGCTGGGACCAGTGTTTTGACATAGGAATTTGGGAGGCACAGCGTAGCATAAACCTCTACATCAGATGCTCTCTCCCCTCTGACTTAACTGGCTTGAAATCATCTTCAAATGACACTTTAAACATCATTTACTACCCAGCCATCCAGACAAGATTACCCTTCTCTCTCTCTCTCTCTCTCTCTCTCTCTCTCTCTCTCTCTCTCTCTCTCTCCCCCTCTCTCCAGTTTCAAGCACATATAAAATATTGTGATTATATTCAGCCTCCATTAGCCTCTACCACCCCTCCTCCATTCCCTCGGTACCATTTCTTCTTCTCAGCTGATTCCCCAGTGGCTATACCATTGAAGAAAAATATAATCCCCTTCAGCAACCATTGACAGTCAGTGGCTCCTCAGGTAGAGGTAGGAGCTCACGGGCACCTTCCTCTATCCATGACAAAATGCCGTCAGGTGCTATGTTGTGCAGGTGTCCATAGCTACTATACTCATGATTGTAGCCCCCATATCATATCTGGAGGTGTCCAGCAGCATCTCATGGTGCCCCTTCCTATTCCCCAGCCCTCACCATCTTTCTCCCCTCTGCTTCAGCATTCCCTGGGCCCCTGGTGAGGTGCGTGCTATAGATGTCCCATTTAGGGTTGACTGTGCGACAATCAGTTAGCCTCAGCACTTTGACCAGATATTAACTTCATTAACTGTTGATCTCTGTGTAAAGGAGCGTCTGTCCCTGGCTGAGAGCACTCTGTGTATATGAACATGAATATTTAAAAGTTTGGTATCATCTTCACTTAAGGGAGTGGTAGTACGCCCCGGCCCTTGGGACCATAAGTTCCCTGGTCATAGTTTTGAAATAGATTTCCAGTGCCTGGTGTGTATTCCTTCCCATGGCCTCCAATCCAATTAAAAAGTAGTTGGTTATCTTGGAGGTTACATCATTGTTATGCCACTACTACACCAATAGGTAGGTTTGTACCACCTGGGGGTCAGTATAGAGGTTGGCCTCTGAGCTCCATACAGACATGCACATATATACACATAAATATACATAGACAAACACACCAAAAAAGAAGGAAGAGGAGGAGGAAGAAGAGGAAGAGAAGGAGGAAAAGGAAGAGGAAGAGGAGAAGAAGAAAAGGAGGAGAAGGAGAAGTAGAAGAACAGGAGGAGAAGAAGAAAAAAAGGAAGAGAAGGAGGAGAAGAAGGAGGGTGAGTAGGAGGGGGAAGAGGAAGAGGAAGAAGAGGAGGAGGAGGAAGAGGAAGAGGAGAAGGAAAGGAGGAAGAGGAAGAGAGGAGGAGAGGAAGAAGAGGAGGGAGGAGAAGAAGAGGAAGAGGAAGAAGGAGAAGAGGAGGAGGAAGAGGAAGAGGAAGAAGAGGAAGAGAAAAAAGAGGGAAAAGGAGAGGGGAAGAAGGAGAAGGAGAAGAGGAGGAGGAAGAGGAAGAAGAAGAAGAGAAAAAAGAGGGAAAAGGAGAGGGGAAGAAGGAGAAGAGGAGGAGGAAGAGGAAGAAGAGGAGGAGGAAGAAGGAGAAGAGGAGGAGGAAGAGGAAGAAGAGGAGGAGGAAGAGGAGGAGGAGAAGGAGGAGGAGGAGGAGGAGGAGGAGGAGGAAGGGGAGGAGGAAGAGGAAGAAGAGGGATGAGGAGAGAAGAGGAAGAAGAGGAGGGAAAGTGGAATTCAAACAGGAGGCAGCAGACGAGATAGTGGCGGGAGAGGAGGAAAGAGGTGAGCTCTTCCGAGAGAAGAAGAGGAAGAGGAAGAAGGAGAAGAGGAGGAGGAAGAGGAAGAAGAGGAGGAGGAAGAGGAGGAGGAAGAGGAGGGAGGAAGGAGGAGGAGGAAGAGGAGGGAAGAGGAGGGGAAGGGGAAGAAGAAGAGGAGGAAGAGGAGGAAGAGGAGGAGGAAGAGGAGGAAGAATAGAATTTCATAGTCAGGACACAGAAGCTCTTAAATCCTATTTCTTACACCTGAAATTCATTTTCTTTTCTCCAGTAAGGTGCACGGTTATCGGCTGCAGGGATGTAAAGGGCGTAGGAAGTCACTGAAGCATTGAGCTGAGAAATGCAAATGTCATAGGCAAAGGGAACGCTGCAAAGAAAGCCCCAGCGGTCAGTGTGCAGACAGCAGAGCTGGCTGTGTGTTGCGGTGTCCTTGGAAGTAGGACTCCCATTGCAGCAGTCGTTCTGACGATTGGCATCACAGCCTTCGGCTCTCTCCTGTATCCCGGCATGTCACGGGGAGTTTATCAAAACCGGCTCTATTGTTGAACGAATTATGAAATAATGAACACTTCTTGATGAAGTTGAAATGCTGGAGTCGTGATGGCTATGAGATACATCCCAGCCTCAATCTCTCCTCACCAGACACTGGAACAGTAGCCTAAAAATCTGTTTTACTGTTTATTCCTTCCTTGTAGTGATCACACCTATTTGGATGGTTGGCTGTAATCACTGGTAAGGTCCAGCGTACCATACAACTTGGGCTAGACTACCCTGGGGCCCTTCACCGCTCTATAAATCATATAAGCAAGATGCTCTGAATGGTACCTCTCGGTCATTTTCCATCTCCGTTTCTGTGTTACATGTCCAGACAAATGGCACTGTCTCAGTTACCAAAGCTCATGGTAGGACTTTCTCAAGTGCACATGCAACCCTTGCATTAGCCTGGAGGTGATCACACAGGAGTAGACAGATGTGCATACTTCCTGAATTTTGTACTGAACATGTATAAGCCTGTCTGTAATCGAATCTCAGAACTATCAGAAAATTAAAACAAAACTAAACTTTATATTAGGTCATAGAATGTGTATTAGATCATGAGGCAGGGCTAAGATAACATTCAGAATTAGGCTTGGGCTCACCTGTCCAGGGTGCCCTGGTTGACACCTGAGGATGCTTTTGGATGATGGCCGTCTGCAATACGGTGACAGTTTGATACACATGTGTAAGCAGCTCCCTCCAGACTTCTTCCCAGAGATATCACTAAACCTTAGAGGGTCAGGTCTTTGCCTGCTCAGCAGAATTACAGGGTACTCTGGTGGCAACAGTCGGCGAGGACAGTGACAGTGGACATGCTTGTTTAGGTTCCCGCGGACAGAACGCTAGTTCTAACACCAATTCATTTCAAACTCAAAGCGAAGCCTTTAAAAAAAAAAAAATGAAGAAATTGCATGTCTTCTAATGTAGGCCAATTTAAAAAACTAACCCATCTGGAAAAACTACATTAACTGTGAAAACAAGGGTTCAATATTTAGACTGCAGGGGGCTGAAGAGGAAGATGCCGTCCGTGGCCACCTGCAGGATGTACAATTTCCAAGCAGTTCAGCCTTTTAAAACTCGGAACTCCATTTCATCTGGAAATTACTGGGGTCTGCTTCAAGCGAACAACAAGCCTGGGTGACCAAGGGGCATAAAAAGCCATTGTCGAGGGAGAATTTTCATTTTGGGTGAGCCAGCACGGCTGTTAGCCTGGAGGCCAGGAGGCGAACTGTGCACGACACAGGACAATGAAGAGAGCCTCAGATGCTCTCACACTCTGCTAAGTGTACCAGATGCTCTCCCCAGAGGACACTGGAACATGGCTACCTTTAGCATATTGTTGGCACACATAGTCTGTCCAACTCCAGCTGAGTCTTTGATTTAGTATTTAACATAGTGTGGCGGGTACAATGATTGTATCTCACGTAGCTGCTGGCGCTCAGACACTCAGGATTCCTGGATCTCTGCTGCCTTCCTATTCTTCAAGAACTCTATCTGCTCTAATCTAATCTGGGGTTCTTTTTTTTTTCTTTTTAATTGTATTCCATTGCTTTGGATTTACTTTTCTGTGTGCGCTGGAGTCTCCTAAGATAAAGAATTAGGATGTGGATCTGAAACAGCCCTTCGTTGTAAGATAGGGTTACAAAGAGCAACACATTTCTCAGCCCGCTTTAGCTTTGCAACGGTTTGTATATGCTCCATCCAGGGTGTGGCCCTATTAGGAGGTGTGGCCCCACTGGAGTAGGCGTGGCTTTGTTGGAGCAGGCATGCTATTGTTGGTGTGGGTGTGGCCTTGTTGGAGTAGGTGTGGCCTTGTTGGAGTAGGTGTGGCCTTATTGGAGAAGGTGTGGCCCTATTGGAGATGTGCCACTGTGGGTGTGGCTTTAAGACCCTCACCCTAGCTGCCTGGAAGTCAGTCTTCTGCTAGCAGCCTTCAGATGAAGATGAGGAACTCTCAGCTCCTCCTGCACCATGGCTATGTGGATGCTGCCATGTTCCCACCTTGATGATAATGGACTGAACCTCTGAACCTGTAAGCCAGCCCCAATTAAATGTTGTCCTTATAGGAGTTGCTTTGGTCACGGTGTCTGTTCACAGCAGTAAAACCCTAACTAAGACAAGTTGCAACTTATAATTTGCCCCCCCCCTGCTTTTTTCTCCCTTTGGTGTTGGTAATTTTTCTCTTCACCTGCAACTATCCTCCAATGGGATCTTTTTTCTCCTGCACGCAGCTTAAGAATGTGTGTGTGTGTGTGTGTGTGTGTGTGTGTGTGTGTGAGTTCTTTAAATTTTATGATGTAATTGCTTTCTCATTCATCTCCTTTGATGACGAAACACAAAGCTTGCCTGAGTTTTGTTTTTCTAAACCCAGGAGGCTCGCTTATGGCCCAGCACATGATCCCAGGAAAACACTGTCCTTTCTGTTCTTGCTGGTTAGAATGCGCTGCTGTTAATCTGAGTGCGCTCTGTGCCTCTCGTTTCCTGATTGCTGCTGTCAGTTGTTCCAGCCGTTATGGAAAACGGGGTGCTGATGTTTCCAGCAGCCAGCTGATTTGGCCGATTCCCTTCAGTTCTGTCCAGTTGGCTTCGTGTGCGAGGCACATATGGAGATTTAATGGTTTGTTTTCTTTCTGCTGGGATACTTGTATCACTGGAAAATGTCCTTTACATCCCTAATAATAAGTTTTGTCTTGAAGCATATTGTCTTATGTAAATAAAAGCTATTCTGGTTCATGCTGTTCTGCGGGGGCGCGTGCGTGCGTGTGCTGTTTACTTCCCACCTGTTTAAGGCTGCCGGGAGAGCAGATGGCTGTTCGTGCCTTATACCACAAGTCTCCAACTCTGTGTGCACTTGGGCCATCCTTTTTTCTTTCTTCTCAGATGCGACGATCGCAGTCAGCCTGTGCTCATGCCGGCTGTGTGACGCTGTGGTCCTGATCCTCATTTCTGCTCAGTGCTAGACATTTTGAAGAAAAGCAGAGAGAGCTCATCTCCAAGGCCTTCTGCTCATGTTTTTCCTGCTTTGCCCACCAGCCATTGCTTTTCAGCCGTCTTCTAAGCCTCCTGGTTGAATAAGGGAGGTGAACCTTTACCCAAAGTTCAGCTTTCGAAAGACTAACATGCTAGCCCTTAGTTACATGGAGCAGACCTTCCACGGATTGTCAGGGAAATACCACATCGCACCCCCGTGTTTCTGAGTTTTTCCTTCTAGAAGGCCTGTGTCTATCTCCTTAGACCTCAACGGTTTCATGACCGTCTCTGCAGCTGCACTCACAGAGTGGCTTCCTGGCTGTCACCAGTCCTTGAGTCGAGTGGGACGCATACCCACTCTTATACCTTAGTCGTGAAATTTTCAAGGACAGCCTGAGGGGTGGGCCTGAGCCCACCCTGCTCTCTTTGGCTTCCTTCCCATAAGCCTCCATTCATTTGGCGTTAACCGAATGCCACCCATGGCTTCTTGTGTTTTCTTATTCCCGTTTGCTGGTAACTTTGCAGACTGAGAGTCCGGCCACTCTCCCTCAACATGGTTCGAATGTGATTCTCTTTTTCCTCCAGATGAGTGTGTTTACATCCTTCTGAGGATAAATACATGCAGCTGAGATGACCTGAAAGGGTCTCGTCTTTGTGCCAACTCACGGTGTGAGGCATTCAAGCACCGCGCTTGCCATTATTCAACAGCCACAACCTGTAACTGCAGGGCTATTTTCTCCTGAAAGCTCTACGGGACGATAATAACAAATGAAAATCGTAGAAGGGAGAGGCGGGTGTGAGTCTGGAGAGAAATCAAAATAAGTACTCAAAAGAACTCAGTAAGGAACATCCAAATCGATATTTTTCTCCACGAGGTAGGTTGTAAAAACTGAAATTTGCTTTGTTCCTTAGGAAAAAAAACTATGATAGGTATCCATCCTAATCAGATTCTAGCTGAGCCTATAAACAATTCTCTTACAAGTGTACAAGACTTAAGGAGAAAAAGGCCGATAATTTTTAAAAGAAAATGATTATGTATAGTATATATACATTATATATATTTATATATATATTTATATATAAAATAAAAACCATATCCAAAATCATCTACATATATAGATCTCTTTAAATAGAAAAAATATATATGTGTATGCACACATACATATATATGCGCACACACACATACACACACACACATATATATACATATATATACATATATATATGTGTATATATATATATATATATATATATATGAATACAGTCATGTGTGTAATGCCAGCACTTAGAAGGTGGAAGCCATGAATTCAAGGTACCTTTGGCTTCATACTACACGTACACAGCAAATGCACTCCCACTGTCCACCACCCGAGACTGTGTCTCCCAAAACAAAAGCGAGAGGGAGAGAAGAGAGGGAGGGAGGTTTGAAATCAAGCTTCTTTTGAAGCTCTAATCTACCTCTAATTACCATTATTTCTATCAATAATTCTATTGGTTCCGGCGAGAACTGCTATTTTTACATAACAGAATTGGCCAACTTGCTGTTCCCATGTCTAATTGTGCTTTGATTCAACACCGTAAAGTCTTGGTGTCTGGAAGGGAGTTCCTGACCAGCCTTGTTCTTTTCTTTTGAGATCGTCTCCGTCGTTCTAGATGCTTCTGGATTTTCATGAGCACTGTGGAGTTAAAGAAATACTGCTGGGCTACTGATACAGGACCGTATGAATACATAGGTACAGTTAGCAAGAAGACGCCCTTAACACAGGCCTTCCGTGACCCTGGGCTTCCGTTCGCCCTTAGTTAAGTCCCTGTCAGTTCTGCATTGTGTCTGCTCACCTGCAGAGACCTTTTTAGGTATTCGGTATTTCTGATGCTAAATGGCAAAGGTTTATATCTTAAGTGATGTACCCTAAATGCTCCTGATGGACACAAATACATTTACTTCACGTGTACTGACTTTAACCAGAGCTCACTGCTAATGTACCATCATGCCTCCTGCTTGGTTCTTGCAGCTCCTGTTTTGTATGGCACTGCCTTCCAGGGTTAAACATGACCCTCTCAAGGGTATCTTGTTCTCAGCCCTCAAAGGAAACTCATATACCGCACGCCTTGTTCCTTCCGAAGTCTGGTTTGCTAAGTGTTTTGAAAATTGTCAGTGGCTTTCACTTTTAGTTTTTCAAAAATGTACCTGGAGATGGTCGTACGAATTTATTTATTCTTTTGATGTAGTCAATCCCATCGACTTCTAAAGGCTGAGTGGAACTGCATTTGGAAAATTAAATTGCCACTGTTCATGGCGACTGAACCTATCTCACATGTCACTGGGCTATAAGGCTGGGCGGTGTGGGCGCCTGCTGTGCCTAAGGACCTTGACTGGTTTCGCCATGAGAGCTGACTGATTGTGGAACCAAAGCTGCTCTCTCTTGTCCTGCTTTCTGATTTGCCCAAACGGTTCATCATTTTCCTATGACTGGTTGTGAACTCGTGGGGGAAGCCGTCCATCTCTGGAGGTTTCCTTTGCAAGGAGGTTTAAGTTAATTAAATGCCTGCAACAGGTTTAAGATTATTCAGTTTGGTATTCCTTCCTAGCTGTTTCTTTAAAAAAAAAAATAGGTAAAATTTTTATAGAAACAGTCCACTTCTTCTAAAATTTCAATTTCATCATCATAAAGTTTTCCTTAAATGCATAGTATGAAGGCACACCTTGTTTTCTGTGGTTAGGACCCCAGTTCGTCTCTGCTGGGCTTTCTGAGTGATTAGACTGAGCGTTGGGTTTACCCCTCTACTCTGTGCCTCACTGATCTTCTTCCTGCTTTATGGGTTTTTATCTCTTCACCCCCTCACTCCTTTCAAAGGAACTCAGTCTGCACATTTTCTATTTTCTATTCGATCACTGTATTTACAGCCTAAATCTGTCCGGCCTTCGGCTTTCATTGCATAGTGTAACCCTTATGTGTGCGTGCATGTGCATGAGTATAGGTATGTGCCTGTGTGCACGTGTATGTATATGCATGCACATGTGCACATGTGTGTGCATGTACGGGTGTGTACCTATGTGCATCTGTGTGTATGTGTGTGAGTGCCTGTGTGAATACATATGTGTGTTCGGATGCCTGTGTATGTGTGTGCTTGTACGTATGTGTATGTATGTGTGCATGTGTGAGTGTGCATGTATGAGTGTGCATGTGTGTATGTGTCTGCATATGTGATATGTGTGTGTACATGTACATGTACATGTATGTACCTGTGCTTATGTGTGTACATGTGTATATGTGTGTTTGTATGCCTGTGTATGTATGTGCTTATATGTATGTGTATGCATATGTACATGTGCGTGTATGTGAGCTTGTGTGCATGCATGTTCATGTGTGCATGTGTATGTGTGTGAATGTATGCATGTATATACATGTATATATATGCATATGCACATGTGTGTATGTGTGCTTGTGTGCATGTGTGAGTGTGCATGTGTGTATGTATGTGTATGCATATGTGATGTGTGTGTATGTGTGCTTGTATACATGCATGTGTGTGTGTGTGTGTGTGTGTGTTCATATTTTAGTGGTCAGTTGAGATGGTGGCCACACCCAGGAGTCTGATTAGAACATTTCCTCCTGAAGCCCATGCCTAATGCCTCTCTCTTATTGTTCCATCGCCATCCTGTAGCAGGCAGCTGCTCTCCCTGTGCCATTCCCACAGGCTACGCTTTTCTGCTTGGAGCTGGAATTACATAATACATGCTAGCTTGTGTCCATATTCTTCAGCTCGGTTTTTATATCTGACCCACCTGTGCCTCTGCACCTAGGTTGAAGTCCATGGCTTTTTGTTTTGGATTATGTTTTGTTATGTGAATATATCTATACTGTATGGATATTTGGGTCATTTCTTAAAATTCTTTATTGATTCTTTTGGGTTTCACATCATGCAGCCTAGACTGCACATCTCTCTACCCCCTCATAGCTGCCCTTTGACCTTGAAGCCTTCCCTGCAGAATAAAACACACACACACATACATACATACACACACACACACACACACCACCACCACCACCACCACCACCACCACCACCACCACCACCAACCACCACCACCAACAACAACAAAGCACGGAAACCATCCCATCATGGACGCTGTAGTATGTCACAGTGTGACCCACAGCACATCCCTCTGTCCACACATCTTCATTTGTAAATGTCCACTGCAGTGAGTCATTGGTCTGGTTCGAGATCTCTGGCTTCTATGACACCATCAATACTGGAACTCCTACCTGTTATCCTATTGTTGCCCTGTGTTGTGGAGATGTTGCACCTCTGGATCTGCAGGCCTGGCCCTTTCCGATGTCCCAACCTTTTATAGAGGATGTAGACTTTGACGTGGGCCAATTCAGAGCCCTGGATCTGAGCCAGGGTGGCAGCTGAGATGGTCAGTGAAATGTCTTTCCCTTACCTGCATCACCAGGTTAGTGTCCCAGGACTGCTTGGATGGTTCACCAAGTTCTGCTATCAGCAGGAGGTTGAGTCAGTTCTCCTGCCCTCCTGGCCTCCTGGCTTCCTGACCTTAGGCCACCTTACCCACACACCCTATTCTCCAAAGCCAGCTCAATGCTGCTGCCCAGTCATGGTGCTGGGCCTCCTTTCCCCAGTGCTGCAGACCATGAGGGGCTAGGCCAGCTCTCCAGCTCTCCAGCTCTCCAGCTGTCACATACTTTGGGCTGGGTCACAGCACTTTTGCCATCAGGGCCAGCTCAACTGTATTGCCCTAAAGAGGTACAGGGCCTGCTCTCTGGAAGCTACACCCTGCGAGGGGACAGGGCTAGGTCTCCCTCTCTCATAACTCCAGGACCAGCTCTCCTGGCTACTGTAGGTGTTGAGGGGTGAGAGGGAGGGTATCACACACACATACCCTGTGCCTGCCTACCATATTTGGGTCATGTTTAATTTGGAGGTTTTATGAAGATGTCATCCTGGGAAATATGCCTTTGGATATCTGCAGTCAATCGGACAGGGGGTTGGAGGGAAAGGGGGTAATAGACCTAGGAATGGAATTGTTGAAGGAGAATGCACATGCTCAGTTTTAACAATGACAAATGCTCTCCCCGGAAGCAGTGTAGAGCCTTTTCCTCCTTCACATCCCTGCTAGATACATGGCACTGTCAGTCTTCTTAGGTTTAGCGCTCTGGTGGACAAGCGCTGCTATCCTCCCACGGTTTTCTGGGGCTTTCTTCCTGTGGCTAACGTACAGAATTAGCTCCCGACTCTCCGAGGAGGGCCTCTGGAATGGCTGTCTGATGTTCCACAAGTGCACAAGGCCAATTAAAGGAAAAGAAGCTACACATAACCCTGCAGCCTACAGGTGAGTAAAGACGTCCATCACCTGGATATCTTGAAGTTCATTCTAACGGCACTGTATGCTGTTCACGGGGTGCTCATGCCCGGTGCCGTGAACTTTAATTGTGTGTTTGAAGTTTCCAATGCCCAGGTACCTTTCACAGATGTTATCGGGAGATATTCTTGGCCACTGCACAAATATGCCATCTTCAGATAATGACAGTTGTCTCACCTATTCTAGCCCTTGCATTTTTAAATTTCCTTTCCTCACTTTATTGTACCATACATAGCAGATAGAAGGCGTGACAGTGGGCACCCTAGACCTGAGCCGTTATCATGGGGAACGTTGGGTCTCTGTACTAAGTGTGTGTGCAGCATCATATCCTGTAGCTATTATTGACCAATGTAAGGAACAGCCTTCACACTCTGAATCTCCTAAGAGTTGCTTCGTCTAAATCATGAGGGAAAGTTTAAATTCTTCTCTACTCGAAATGCTTCTTTGTGTGTTACGAGTGACTGTCTATTCAGCCAAGCCAACCTTGGGGAGCCCAGCTGTACCCCATCTTGCAAAAGTCATCCCAGGTGGCCTGGTTGACAATTTATACCCTGGAATAGAGCTGCGAGAAGAGACCCTCTCCTGAGGGTCCAGCTATCTGCCCCTGGCGGTGCTGTGCATAGCCCCAGGGGGCAGCTATGGCATGTGGGGGCCAGAAGAGACCACAGTGGGGAAGCACTAGGTCCTGTTGGGAAAGGCTTTTCAGGGCCAGATGGTTATAAGAAGAGAGACAGTTAAAAAAAAAGAAAAGAATTTATATAGTAGGAGTAAACATTAGTGAGATATACAATAAAAGTGATAAAGTCACCATTTGGTTGAATAAAACTGACAAAATGCCAGCATAAATAAACTGAGATATTTTCTTTTCCTTTTTCCGTTTTTTCCCCCTCTGTGTAGCCCTGGCTGTCCTGGAACTCACTCTGTAGCTTGGCCTCGAACTCAGAGATCTGCCAGCCTCTGCCTCCTGGGTGCTAGAATTAAAGGCACTGGCCGCCACCACCCAGCATGAACTGAGACCTTAACGACAGAAAATGAGGAGTATCTTCATGTTACGTAAACATGGAAAGGTAAAGGGTATTTTGAGAGCTTTATACTGAAGAAATAGGAATTTAAGAAGAATTGGACTCTTTCTAGGAAAACTTTACCTACTTAAAAAAAAAAAAACAACCAGGAAGAAATAGCAAACTGAATACTCTTAGAAGTGTTTTAATTAAATTAATTAATTAATTAATTAACAACTTAAACCTTCTCACAAAGAAAACCTCCAGAAGTGGATAGTGGATGGCTTTCCCCGTGCATTCACCACCAGTCAGAGAAAAAAAAAAAACAAAACGATGCAGCATTTCTGGAAAATCAGAAATCAGGAACAGAGGGAGGAGCTTTGATTCTGCAATCAGTCAGCTTTCACGGTGAAACGAGTCAAGGACCTTAGGCAAAGCAATGGAGCCAGCCAATCACGGGCGGAAACCTTATAAACCATGGGCAAGACTAGCCATTTCTTTATTCCGGTACTGCCTGCCCCAGCCCCGCACTGACCTTTTGTCATGTGATTGACAGCTAACTGACACAGGGATCTGTAGGTCCTCAGTGCACGAGCTCTGTGTTATCTTCACACCCTACCAGGTTTAGATCACAGCTTTCTGCTCATCTATACATACATGCAGTGTGTGTGTGTGTGTATGTATGTATGTGTGTATGTGTCTGTGTGTATGTGTGTGAGTGTGTGTATGTGTGTGTATGTGTGTATGTGTGTATATGTGTGTGTATGTGTGTGTATAGTATATGTATGTGTGTATATAGTGTATATATACATATACACATATATACAGTGTATACATACATATATAGACACACACACACACACATACACATACACACATGACAGTATTCAAAGACAAAGAGTCCGTGAATTTGCGAGAGAGCAAGGGAGTTGGTTGCACTGGAGGTATTAATGGAAGAAAGGGAAGGAGGGAGATGATGTGATTAAAGTTTCAAAAATAAAAATTATTATAAACATTATTATAAAAATATCCCCAGAATGAGCAGCACTGAGAGACATGGAAGCAGCTGAAGTCACAAAGGACAGAGCAGCCCTTGTCGGGGAGGTGGCCTCTCTTCCTTGCTGGCTGACCCTTGCTTTCTGTCATCTAGACAGGAATATTCCCTCTTTCAAAAGCCTGGCGTGGGAAGCTCGAAATCCCAGGGTAAAGGACGAGTGACTCTATGCTGTAGGAAGGCAGAGGTAATAACTGCTCCCAAGGGAGCAGTGTTCAGCAGCATCTAACGAAGCAGCGGGCCCAGGATCCTGGGAGGGCCGACGAGGTCTGCTAGGTGCAGCGAGCGGTCGGCCTCGAGACGGTCTGTAGGAGCAGGCCAGACATTCAGAGGGGCGGGGGTAGGCAGTTTACGCCATCACCACAGTCCAGAGAGGGCCCGCTGATGAGGGTGACTGCTCTTGGGTGGTGGTTGACACTCAGTCATTAGGGTGATCACTGTACACAAGGCCCTGGGCTTGAACCCCCAACAGTGTATGATCAGGGCATGGCGGCACAAGCCTGCAAATTCTAGCACTCAGGGCGGAGAGAAATGAGGATCAGAAGTCCAAGGCCATTGAAAGTGCACAGGGAGCCCAAGGGCTGTCTGTCTCAATCATTGAATATGACTATACTCAACGGGGACATTGATCACGTAAGGAATTTAGATACTTCAGTGGTCACAACGGCCTTTGACCCTCCAATCTCTTAAGTCTGCCTTGGAAGCAGGAGTCCAGACCTCCATGTAATTTGTTTTCACTCTGTCACTTATGATAGCAAAGTTACCCTACAGAAGTGTCACACAATGGGGCCCCGAGTTGGTGGTTTCCAGAATATGCGTGCGGTCTGCTATGGTTGTGCTTGCCAAGATTTCAGAATAAGTTGGGAGAATCTCCTTGACCTGTTTACACAACAATGAAGACGTCAGGTAAAATCTCTCCAAATTATAAATCACATCAGTCTTTTAAAAAGAAAAAGAAACAACAAAGAAGACAGATTTCCTACTGATCCTTTCTGGATGGCAAGCATGTTTTTGTCTCCATTTTCATCATACGCATATTTTATATCTGTAAAATGGTCGGCCAGGCTGCGTGTAAGTTTTGCAAAGCAACAGGGTGATCCGAACAGCAGCTGCATCTTTAATGGCCGCATCGTGACTTGGATCGGCCAATTCATTCAACTATTGGAGAATTCGCCCTGGCTGTTGCACGAAGTCTGGGTAAGAAGAGAGACCATTAGCAAGAGCCCTTCGTCTGATGATATGCAAAGCCTGGAGCCACACAACTGACAGCGTCCCACTAAGCACCATATGGGGCACGGAGCACAGATTGGCAGTTTCCTAAGAACCTTGGCCACCGATTCCCTGGCATCTGTGAAAAATGGAGAAAGATTTTAACACTGTGGGTTGAAAGGGATGCTATCAACGTTGTTGTTTTAAGACAGACTCCGTGGCCAATAAGTCTCCAACCCCTTCTTCATTCACAGTCTCGAGCCTTTCCCCCCTCATTTTGGAGGCTCAGCTCTGTACATACGGTCAATGCATATTTTAAAACATCGTTTAATAATTTCTCAAGGTGAAGTTTGCTCTGTCCCTGTCTCCTTCCTGTTTTCCTTCTTTGCTCTGTTGAGTTTTTTGCAGCTCAAACAAGCTTCCAGCCAAATCCGAGACTTCCAGTTGGGCTCCAGAGGGATACCATGCATCATCCCCCATCTGATGAGACAGCTAGGGTGCAGTGTATTTCTGAAGGCAAAGATTTCAAAATGTCCCTCTGCATAGACTCAGAGGCTCGCCTCCCCTCTGTTACCTTTCCTTAGTGACCCAACTCTACCCACCCTGTTCTACTGCAATGAAGGAGACTCCCGGGAAGCTCGCCTGGAATTTGTAAGCAGGGCAAGAAAACAAGTGCCTTCGAAACTAGATAGCTCTGGGATGGCAGGCAGCAACCTGGGGGGAAGAATAGCGTTCCTTCTGATCTCAAACTTAATTACAATTAAGCCAAGCCGCCTGTCTGGAGGTAAATGGAATTCTTTACCAGCACCACCGAGGGAGGAGACAGAGGGGTTCCGGGTCTCCATGCAGCTGAGACCTTGAGTAAATGAATATCTGTCCCTTATCTGAAAACCGGAAGGGCCACACTTCAGAAGTTTGTCATATATGATAAGAGAATTAATGCCGATGGTCTTGGTTAAATTCACAAGCACCAATCAGAAGGACGAGCTTTTCGAAATCAGAAGGCTTTGTGCTTCTTCACCCTTCTATTGAAGTGATGGATTTGGAGTTCCTGCTGTGGTCAGTTGAGTCTGGCCGGAATCCCCACAGGGTCTAGCAGCGTCTAACGGGCAGTTGCCCCTCCACCCCTAGAGTCAGCACTGGTCCTGGGACTCTTCTGGGCCTGTCACTCACTCTGACGGGCAGAACACAGCAGGATGTTAGGTTGTGTGAATTCTGAACAGAGGTGCCAAGCAGTCAGGCAGTTTCTGTTGACTTGGAAGCTGGTGTTCATGGGAAACCTTCCTTGGCTTCCCTGTGGGAGGAAAGACTGGGAATGCACAGGACCAACTCCCTTCTCCTCGGGGCGTCCCAGCCGAAATCCCCGGGTGGCAAGAAGTAGCACAGAAATAAGTCCCTCCAACAGAGTCTGGCCCTAATTTCTAACCCGGTGAGTCATACAGAAACGAGCTATTTAAATCTAGACTCTAGATGGCATGTTACGTAAGGAAGCTACCTGTTAGGCCTCCCTCGGGCACAGGCTGGTTAGAACACCACAGATTCCGATGATTGTGTCCCCGTCTGAGACCTGGGCTCCGAATCCCCACGCGGTCCCTCTGTCTGCAAGTCAGTCCTAGTAGGTAGGGGAGCCATGAAGGAAAAGGGGGTAAGAGCTGAGAGATGTAAGCTTCACCCCTTAGCACATTGGCGACCCCGTGATTGACGGACCCCGTGATTGGAGTCCAGCGCTGGCCAGCGAATGGTTTCAGAACAGGAGACACACTAAAGTACTGCGGCCATTCCTTACCCAGTAAACACCTTCTTCACTCATTTCCTGCTTTCAAGCTACTTGGAGATTAGCAAATGGGTGTAGTGGGCTGACTTGGGTTTACTGGTAAGAATCGTGAGGTGATCACCAAAAACCAAGGAGAAGGCCTGGTGGAGACTCCTCACACAGAGGCTCTCGAAGGACATCGGAGTCAGAACAGAATCTCGCAGCTTTAACCGTCTTCAGCCAGGGGTGCTGCGGGTAGCAGCACATGTGGCCCTGACACAGAAATTTACAACCTTTCAGTAAACTTCAGAAAAAGTTTCCAACCCCAGGGCACAGACAGGACATTTAGCTCATGATCTGGTCCGTTCAGTCTGCACTTCTTCCCCACGAGACCAGAGCAGCCCCCCAGAGCCACAGTCAACAGACTGTGACCCAAACTGCCTGCAGCCCATGCCCTCGCTTACGCATTAATGGAAGTGTTTCCCTTCTTTCTAAGTCGCTGGGAAATAAATGACCCCCAGGTGCTTTCTGGGGAAGGACTAGAAGGAATGGGAAGCTAAAAAAGTCTAATAGTTGGTCAGGATTTGTTTTGGGTTCCTCCAGCTCAAGGCATAAACACGACTTAGCGGACTTCAGTAGGAAGGATGCTTTTCTGAAAGGCGACATGGATACTTGAATGGTCAGAGTCAGCGCTAGGAGGTTTGTGGAAATGTGAGAGGGTTTCTATCACAACCTAACTGCTTATCATGAGGTATGATAAGTCCCCACTCCAAAGAAATCGGGGTCCAACCATGAATAGATTATGTGTTGGAAGAGACTCCAGTGAAAGCCCCACACTTAGGACTGCACGTTTGGGTCTTCACTGTGTCCAGCTAGGACCCTGAACGGTCCTGGCAGTGTCCACCCACCTCCAAGCTGAAAATGATGACTGGAAGCAGCCTTCCTCTGCCCATCTGCCCCTCAACTCTGTGCCCAGACACCCTGTTAGTTCATGTTGTGTCTGATGGTGGGACTGGATGCACCTCTCTCTGTTGGGTGTCCGTGGAGCTTCAGCCCTCACTCACTGAGCCGCCAGCCTTGTCTTTACTCTAAGACATGCCCTAGTCAAGCCCTGCAGGTTGGTAGCTGTGCAATCTGTCACAAAGCCATCAGGTTCCGGGGAAAGGAAAGACCTTTATTTTCCCGCCTTATCCTCTGAGGCACCCAGACATCTGGCAGGATGGGCTATTGGCAGATGGGCCCCCGCCAGGTGGCTCACAATCGCTGAGGGGTCACTCTTCTCTGGTGAGTTGCCAGTCCTTTAAGGGAAGGCTACCACAGGCAACGTACCCGAGTTTTCCTGGAGTGGCCCAGGAAAGACCGCTACTTACCTGTCTCATTAGTGGCTCCATTAGGGGATGCCTGACCACCTTAGCGTGGCTGGAAGAATGCCATCCACTGAGGGGTAGACTCTGACTCTGGTGGAGGCTTTGGGACATGGGACAACATCTGGAGCAGCATCTGGAGAGGCAGCAGAGCCCCTCAGAATAGGCGACGGTTCAGCTGGGTTACACAGCACATTCATACATACTTACAAGCTTTACAGAGCTCAAAACGAATCCCTCTGTTAATGACCTAGTATTTGGGGCTTAACAGACCTTAATGAAGCTTCCCCACTGCCTCTGCCGGATGGCTGTTCTCTCAGCTCCAGACTGATTGATTCCCCCCCTTGTCCCTCACACTGCTATTCCTCAGTGCCCAGAATCCAGACACAGCCTTCTCTAGATTGTATGTGGGCTTAGCTACTCAAATAAACAGATACATCACCTCACGTCTGGTATGTTTGCCCGGAAAGATTTTGTCTGTGAACCAGCTTTGGCCATTTGCTTTATTTACAGCTTTACTTCGGGACTTGAAACAACTAAATCCCGAGGTAGAACGTGACGGCAGAAGATGGTCACGTGACAAACGATCACTGCACAGTGTGTGAGGCCAACAACACCACGGAGGAGTTGAACAACAGCCGAGCTGTTCCCGCCACTGGGGTCCTCACGAGACACAGAATGTTAAGACCCTGAAGCTAGTTCCAAACATTTGTCACATGCTCCATACCCAGATGCTGCCAAACGGTTTGTTTTGCGTGGCAAAAATGGCCAAGCGCTCTAAAGACAAGCAGGTGAGAAGAGAGTCACTTTCTTTCCCTTCTTCATAGAGGAGGAAGCAGAGGCTTTAAAGACGCTAGGACACGTGAGCGACGGAACTGGGTTCTAAGACTGGGTCCTAGGAGTGGCCTTGTGGCCCCGATCTCATCAGCCTTTCCCAAGGATAGACAGAAGAGCCTGGGTGTGGGTAGGCAAGAAGGAAAGGGCCTCGGTGACGGTGTAGCCGGAGTTCCCAAGATACTTTATGCTTGAATGTCCAAGGCCTTCTTTAAAAGAGAAAGCATTCCAGTCTCATCCACAGAAGGTACGTTACAGCTAGCTACAGAAAAGAGAGTCTAGGCGCAGTTCGGGGTACAGACACAGACGTGTGGGGGCGGGGGCTGCAGTAGATAGCAAGTCCATCTATGTAGGGACTTGGGGGACATGAAGCCAGGTAAGGAAGTTGAGAGGAGGCTTCAGTGGTGTTTAAGGGGTGGTTGGAAAGACAGCAGCTTCCTGGAAGCACCAGGGGCTTTGGGGAGGGTAACATATGATCCCAGTGTCCCCGGTGAGCACACAGAAGACAGCCAAGCTAAGTGACTCCCTAGGACAGCAGAAATGAGGACACTGACAATAAGCATGGACACCCAGGAGGGATTAGAGAGCAGAAAGTCCAAGCAACAGATCCAAGGGCTGGAAGAGATGAGATTCCCAGAGGGCTGGAGCCTGGCAGCCACTGAAGGCAGCAAGAGGTGTATCAGCCCCAAGGCCAAGGGTGACTGACACAGGAGAGCTGTTCCTCCAGCCCCTGGGAATGTGGAGATAAGGGGTCCTGGTGGGTGTGAAAGGAGATTCACCCAGTGAGAAGAGAGAAGGGGGTGTGGAGACAGATGGGGGTGCAGGGGGAGGAGTCACTCCAGTGTGGTGCTGGACATGGGGGGAGGTGCAGTGTACAATGGCCAGTGACGCTTTCCTGCTTTAGGAGCAATCCCGTCTTGTCCATGATTTTGAAAGGTAGCTCTTGAAAGGAGCCCATGCACGTGTGTGTGTGTGTGTGTGTGTGTGTGTGTGTGTGTGTGTGTGTGTGTGTGTGTATCAACTATTCGTTTGTACTGTCTGGCAAATGTGCTCTGTGTAAAACGTATCATCTCCCCCAAGGGCATGTGCTATATACCTGGAATGCTTCCCTTTAATACCAACAGCAGCGTCGTGTAGCAGGAAAAACACCCCTTGTTTCACAGAGGAAGGGTCACAGCCCAGGTAGGTGAGCAGCAACGTTGCTGGGGTACACCATTCCCCAACCGATCTGTAAGGCTTTTGAGATGGGGTTCATCAGCCCTTGCGCCCAGCAAACAGCAGAGACCACACAGCCTTTACCACATCTCCTCAAGAGACACAAGTGTGTTCACTGGGACCGTTCTGTCATCGTCTCCTGGAACAGCATTGGGATCGGCATTAAAGCACAAACCAAGAGAATTCTTGTGGATCCCGTGGGCTGTGTATGGCAGTGGTTTCCACAGGTTTGTGGCTGAGCTGGTGAGAGCACAGGCTGCCGGGTCACCTCACAGCTTTGTGGTCCTGCTTGTTCTAGTTTGCGTTCTGTTGTGATGAGGCCCGGAGAGAAACCAACTTAGGAGAATAAGCGGTTTATACCAGCTTACAGGCTGCAGTCGGTTATCAGTGGAAGCCAAGGCAGGAACTTGGGCAGGAACCTAGAGGCAGGAACCGAAGCAGACAGTGGAGGAATGTTGCTTGCCAGCCTGCTCTAGGCCCATGTTCAACTACCTTTCTTACACGATCCAGGTCCATCTGTCTAGGAAAGGCTGCCCACAGTGGGGTAGGCCCTACTGTATCAATTGCAACCAAGAAAATGCCCGACGGTCCAGGTTTGCTTTCTACTGCAATCATAGGTACCATGACAAAACACAACTTGAGGAGAAGGGTTTGCTGGACTTAGAGGTAAAAGTCCGTGACTGGGGGAAGTCAGGGCAGAAACTCAAGGCGGGATCCTGGAGGCAGGAATAGAAGCAGAGACCATGGAGGAGTACTACTTACTGGATTGCTCTTCATGACCTGCTTTCTTCTACAAGCCAGGATCACTTGCCCAGGGGTAGCACTGCCCACAGTGGGCTAGCACCTCCTACATCAATCATTAGTCAAAAAAATATCCCCAGATTTGCCTACAAGGCCACTCTGATCAGGGTATTTTCTTAATTCAGATCCACTCACCCCTTCCAAATGACTCTAGCTTGGGTCAAAATGTCAAGAGCTAAGGAGCACACATGGGCATTGGCTGGTGTGATCTGGGAAATTGTCTACCAATTGGTCTGTCTTGTCTTCTTCTCTGACTTGGGGTTTCCCGTTGTTGTAAAATTATAATAAAGGGCTGTCTCTTTCCACCACTAGGTCCAGCACTGCAGTGCCCCAAGATGTCCGCTAGATATCATGCCGGAAGCACACATCCCAAGTCTGTGGTGGCCCAGACCAGCCACCCCACACTCCATTACACTTAAATCTACACGTGAAAGAACATACAACACAATAACCTTTGATCCAATTGGTAAGATATAATTGCCCACTTAAACACACAAAGCCCTGTACATACCCACCCCTTAAGAATATTCATAACAACGTGTAAAGGTACAGCATGGAATATTAACGTCAGCTTCCGTGTCCTCTCCACGGCTTCTCCGCAGTCCCTCCTCTCTTCCATTCCCGTCTCCTCCTCTTCCTTCAAACTCTTCTCCCACCCATCCTTCCTTCTCGTCCAATGACAGGCCTCCTTCTATCTTGTACCTGCCTCACCTATGACATCATCCCACAGTTTCCGCCAAGTTTGACAGCTGATGTTAACTGTGATGTGGTTTGTGATAAACAGTAAACAACCCAGGCCTCAATTTCCCCATCTTTAAAACAGGATTAGTTGCAGACTGTCACAGAGTTGTTGGCAATCTTAAATCAGGCAATTCTTACAAAGTTGTAAGAAAGTTCTGGTCCAGACATCAGCTGAGGTCCCACAAGATACCCGAGTCTAGGCCTCATGGTGGGAATGTCCAGTGATTGGTAAACCCTGTGCACTTCTTAGAATGTCGTCATTTGTCACATCATCATGTGTCACCCTGTTCCCTTGTGCATTTGTGGGCTTCTGTGTGACTTCTCGATCTTCCCTGTTCTGTAGTAAAGACGGATTGACTGATGGGTCCGACTGTGGATCATACAGTAGTCACCTCCACAGTATTTTCTCTGGTTGTTCTGTCAGCTGAATATACGCTTGTACCTATGTTAGCTTTCTGTACACATTCCTGTAAAGTAGCCAGGCCTGGAGGGTTAGGAGAGAGTCTGATGTATCTTGAACCCTGTCTTAGTCAGGGTTTCATTGCTGTGAACAGATACCATGACCAAGGCACTCCTTATAAAGGAAAACATTTAATTGGGGGCTGTCTTACAGTTTTAGAGGTTCAGTCCATTGTCATCATGGTGGGAAATTAGCGGCATCCGGGCGGAAATGGTGCTGGAGAAGCTGAGAGTTCTGCATGTTGACCTTCATGGCTGGAAGCATGGTGGCATGCAGGCAGACATGGTGCTAGAGAGGTAGCTGAGAGTTCTACATCTTGGTCAGCAGTCAGCTGAAGGAGACTGCATCCCACACTGGGCAGGGCTTGATCATAGGAGAACTCAAACCCCGCCCCTACAGTGAGTGACACACTTCCTCCGGCAAGGCCACACCTCCTAACAGTGCCACTCCATATGATCTAAGCATTCAAACACATGAGTCTCTGGGGGCCATTCCCATCCACACCACAACAGGCCCCATTCAGATAAGTCTTGATATCAAGAAAATTATATTCATACCCAAGTTTATGCTGAAGGTTTATTTTTAACCGAAAAGAGTCCTTGGGTTTTATCCAAATCTTATTTGGCATCTGTTCCCGTTTGCTTTCCATTGCTGTGACTAAATGTGATAAATACATGTCTGAAAGTAACATGGAGGACTAAGGTCTATTTTAACTTACACATTACAATCTGTGATCAAGGGACGCCAAGGCGGGGAGTCAAGATAGGAGTTTGAAGCAGAGACCTACAGAGGAGCCCCGCTTACTGGCTTGCTCCAGGATCCTCTCAGCTTCCTTTCTTATGCCTCCTAGGCCCACCTGCCTGAAGGTATACTTGCCTCAGCAGGCTGAGTCCTTCTACATCAGTCACGCATAGTAGGCATCTGTGTTAGCTGGGTTTACGTCAACCTGACACAGTCCATCGTCAGCTGAGATGAGGAACATCGACTGAGAAAATGCCTAAGATCAGGCTGAAGGGCATTTTCTTTTACTAGTGATTGATAGAGGAAGGCACAGCCCATGTAAATGGGGCCACCCTAGGCTGGTGGTCCTGGGTGCCATAAGCAATCAGGCTAAACAAGCCATGAGGATCAAGCTGGTAAACAGCACCCTTTCATGGCCCCTGCCTTAGCTCCTGCCTCCAGGTTCCTGCCCTGCTTGAGTTCCTGTCTTACTTCCTTCATTGTTGAACAGTGATGTGGAAGTGATGGGGAAGTGATTGGGGAAGTGATGTGGAAGTGATGGGGAAGTGATGGGGAAGTGGTGGGGAAGTGATTGGGGAAGTGATGTGGAAAGTGATGGGGAAGTGATGGGGAAGTGATGGGAAGTGGTGGGGAAATGATGGGGAAGCACTTTCCACCCCAAATGCTTTTGGTCATCAAGTATCATCACAGCAAAAGAAACCCAATAATTCAGAAATTAGTACCAGGATCAGGGGTTATTACTGAGACAGATCTGACCATGTGGTTTTGGGGATAATTGTAGAAGGACATTGGAACATTGGGCTAGAAAGCCATTGGGTTCTCAAAGCTTGGTGAGCTGTCCTGTGGGAGCTTGGAGAAAAAAAGAGTGTTGAGAAGATCACAGATGATGGGAGACTGGCTTGTGAACTTCCAGAGGGAGGTTTGGGAGGGGCCTTTAATGGCCCTGTCAGGGTCCTTTGCTATTCTGAGTTGAGAACCTGTGGTTCTTAACTACAAGGCTGGAGAACAGGGCAAGATTCACGAGATACCAGAATCACTAAGGTGAAACCTTTGCTTTGTTGGGATAATTGATGCTGGTCAGCTAGAGTTGAGAAGTTAGCGGTGATTAAGAGGACACAAGTATCACTGAGGTGAAATCTTCTGGGAAATGTTTTTTTTCAGGGGAGCACATAGTAGCTGCTTCCCAGAGGCTACCAAGGATGTACCTTGTGCTGATAAGACAAACTTGGCTGTGTTACGTCACCCAGGTAGTGCTGAAGACATGAGGGGCCATAAGAATAGCTGAAGTTTAGCACTGTGTGGCTGGGCTGGAGTCCCTGAGGAGAGCCCAGGAGAGGCTGTGGGTGAAAGTGCAGTCCAGAATTTGTCCAAACCCAAGAATTTGTAGATGCCAGCACCATGGGATGGCAACCAAGAGCAGCAGTCGCCTGGTAGTGGAGCCAGTCTGAGCTTAGGAGACAATCGGTGTGGGCTGCAGAGAGCAGGGCTGGAGAAGTGACCAGAGAAGGCCATGCATCCGAAACACTGGGCGTTGAGTTCATTACACTCTGTGGGTTTGGTTTTGCTTTGATCCAGTTGTGGCTATGACCTGGTTCTTCCTCTAGAAGTCATAAAGTATTTAATTGATTTTTTTTTATTTTGCAGGAGCCCACAGTTGAGAGACTTTAAACTTTTAAAGATATTTTAGAGCTTTACAAAGTCTTTGGATATTAAAAGGGAGTCTGGGTCCTTTAAAGAGGCCTTTGAATTTAAAAAAAATGTTTGAAACTTTAAAAAGTCAGAATAGTTTATGCTGTGGTGTTGGTGTTAATGTGAGATCTTGGGAATGAAAAAGAAGGAAAGGCTACTGCTTAACAGTGATGGGCCTGTGTATCAAGTTGACCAGGGTTCGATTGATTGTGCTGGCTAGTTTTATGTCAATGTGACACAAGCTATAGTCATCTGAGAGGAGGAAATTTTAATTGAGAAAATTCCTCTATAAGATCTGGCTGTAGGCAAGCCAGTAGGGCACTTTCTTAATTAGTGATTAGTGGGGGAGGGCCCAGCTCATTGTGGGTGGGGCTATCTGAGGGCTGGTGGTCCTGGGTTCTATAAGAAAGCAGTCGAAGCAAGCCATGAGGAGCAAGCCAGTAAGCAGCACCCTTTCATGGCCCCCTTCCTTTATCAGTTGCCGCCTACCGGTTCCTGCACTGTCTGAGTTCCTATCCTAACTTCCTTCTATGATGGGCAGTTCTTGCCGAGTTGCTTTTGGTCACAGTGTTTCATCACAGTGACAGTGACCCTAACCAGGACAGTATCCAAAAAGTGTCAGATGGCATATGATGGGGACAACAGTCAGAGAAAAGGACCGACTTCACTTTGTGCCCCCCAACATCCTATGTTCCCATGGTAACACATTCCTGGTAAAGTGTTAAGTGACACCAGTCCTCTCTCACCAGAGTAGATTGTTCTAGTTTGGGGGGCTACATAGCTGTCTGAGCTTGTTCTCTTTGCATGCCTTACTTAGTCTTTCCATCGGGAGCTTAGCTAGTGAAGCCCGTGAGACTTTGCCTCCATTCTGAGACCAAGAAAGCTGAAGATTCTGGCAAGCACTTAAACAGGACTGAGAAAGCCAGAGTGGGGCTTATTGATGCAACAAAGCCACTGATAATTGCCTTCATTATTCTGGGCTAGATTGAGGTCATTGTCTGATGAAATTGGACAATTTAGGAAACAGAAAAACCCGGACACAACATCTGACTCTGTTTAGACACAAATTCTTCTCAGCGTTCAGCTTTTAGGAAGGGGAGACGGGAAGCGAGGAAGACAGTCTGGTAAGCAGGGAGCCAGTGTGGAGAACCTCCTCGAAGCACTGCTGTTAAAGCAGCTTGCAGGGTAGGACCAGGTAAGGAGGAGGACTCCGGAATCTGTGCGAGCATCTGTTGCTCAGAAGTCCAATCAGAATAAAGCCTGGGTTTATAAAAGGTCAGGGTCTAACTAGAAATGTGCCCCCTGCTCCGTTGGCAGCTTGTGCTGTTTTGAAGGCTATGATGGAGTCTTTAGGAGGGGAGGCCTGAGCAGCAGAAAGAGGTCGAGAGTAATAGGCCTTTGAAGAAGATACCAACCCCTGGATCCTCCTTGTGAGCAATGCTGAGCCAATCCGCCACACCCTCCCCACGGGGACAGACTACACCCTGTGAAAATCCGGGTCAGAATACATCCTTCCTGCCTGCAATGGTTTATCGCGACTGTCACCGTGGCAAGCTCCAGCATCGCCAGGGAAACACATTTCTGGGCTTGACTGTGAGGGATTGTTAGCCAAGGTGGGAAGACTCACCCTGAGTGTGGGTCGTTCAAAGGGCTGAGCTGAGTGGGGCCATTTGCATCTACCTCCCTTCCTGACCACAGACACCCCAAGCTCCTGCCACTGTGATGAACGGTGCCCTCCGTGAGCCAAAACGAATCTTTCCTCCTATGAGTCGCCTTTGTGAGGAATTTTATGTCAACCATGCATAGTAACAGGACCCACACGCTCCGTTGAGCTGTTTCTGCCAAGTGTTTAGCCACAGTCATTAGAAAGGAAGTAACGTGTAAAACCGGTGCCAAAGAAGCTGGTCTCTTGCTGTGATAAACCCAACCATGTCATTTTGGAGCCTTTGGACAAGTTTGGAAGAACTTGCTGGGGTGCAGCCTAGAGAAGAGCTAGATCACCATGTGAAGAGGCTGACGGGAGGTTCTGGCCCTAGCCCGGACCATCAGCATGCCAACAGGAAAGCCATTAGTGAAGGGGTGTCTCAGTTGGGAATGAGGACATGGTGGGAAACTGGAGCAGAGGCTACTCACGGTAGGTTCTGGCTACGTTCTTCACATATCACAAAGTTAGGGTGAGGCTACATTCAGAAGACATGGGCAAACTAACTTAGTGGTAGAATATCTGGGTTGTAGTGCGGTTGTTGCTGGCAGTCTGGATGATAGCTGGAATGTGAGGCAAAAATAAAAAGCACAACCAAACGATTGCTTCGAACCTTCAGTTTGGATAAGAAAATGCGTGCTCGATGCAGACAGAGCAAGCATGGAACCAAAGCGGTCACTCCCGAGAGTCCTACCAATGGAGAGAAGCAACTCACATCCACCAAGAGAACGGGGAAGGAACCGACGCACAAAGCTGTCACCAGATAGGGTGCTAGTTTCACACATACATGCAACATCTGTTTGTTTGTTTGTTTGTTGTTGTTTGTTTAGACAGGCGCAGAGAATTATGGAGCTGGCCTGGTTTAGCTGCCTGGAGAGGTTTTCTATGTTACAGTCCATGGCTCCTGGGGCCCTATATGCCTTTCAGTTCCTGAGAAACTGAGACAGCCCTCAGGTTGTGAGGTATTCAGGCCACCTATGTATCACAGAGTACCTTAGAAGTCAGCAAACCCTGTAGAAGCTCAGCTGGACAGTTGGTCTTATATATTAATGGCGTGTACTCCATCTCACTTGCGACTGTCATTGTATCCTGGCAACCACCATTGTATTCTGTTTTGATAAATGTATACAAGGTTCAATTAATAGCTTAGAATAAACCTGCCTCAGCCTCAGTCCTGCTGAGACCTACCCCCTCCAACCCAGTCTGGTTTTCATCCCCCTGACCATATTAGGAGACCTTGGGTTCAGTAAGTTCCCTGGTACTCAGAGACAGGGTCATGCTATATGGTCATGTGGTCTGAAACTCAGAGATTTGCCTGCTCTGCCTTTTAGAAACACACACACACACACACACACACACACACACACACACACACGCGCGCGCGCATAGGCACACACATACATACACATATATACATATGCACATGCACATACACACATATATACATACACACATATATGCACACACATATACATATGCACACACACATATATATACATATGCACACACATATATACACGCACACATACATATATATACATATGCACATGCACATACACACATATGCACACACATATATGTACACGCACATATATACATATGCACACACATATATACATACACACATACATATATACATATGCACATACACATATATGAATACACACACATATATACACACATGGCGTCTCGAATTGTCTGTCTTGTTAAGCCATGGCTTTTCAACTCGGAATTAGGAAGGTGTCCACCAGCAGGAAAGTGATAAAACTAAATGTACATACATACACATACATACTCTAGGCAAAAGGCAGCATCACAAATAAAAGCCTCATATATTCATAGTTATTACTCTTGAATCTATTTCTGCTAATATTTATTTGTCTTTCTTATGTTGTCATTTTTTCTGTATTGGCCATCTACATATTCCCTGCTTTCTTTTAAAGGGGCATGCTACTCCTTATGTGACACACATTGGATTATAGTTAAAATCAAAAGCACCTCACATCCAAATGCTAGTAATTGTACGATCTAATAGAAACCCAATTCCTAAAATGGCCAGAAAAAAACCCCTACCACTTTCCAAGTGCCAACTCAAAGGGACTCACACAGGCACTAAGAAAAACAAAGTGTGAATTCAGCTACAGTTAGTTCCACGAAGTCCCTGCTGGCCATAATTAATTCAAAGAAGCAATCAGCAGAGCCAATACTGTCTATTGTAATGTGCGTAACTCACTTGCTCCCAATAATAGGTTACATTCCATAATCTCTCCAGGACCAGAAGCTGATTGCTAAGTATGTCTGCGACGTCCTCGGAACTTGGGAGACATTTAGTTTTATCACTTTCCTGCTGGTGGACACCTTCCTAATTCCGAGTTGAAAAGCCATGGCTTAACAAGACAGACAATTCGAGACGCCATCCTGTACCCATCCTGGTGAGGAGGCCAGCCTCCTTAAGGGGACAGCTGAAGCGCTGTTTCCTGTCTCCTGTCATCAGGGACTTAAATTTCTTTCTATCTCCTTGCCCCTTTTTAACGCTTGATTTCCAGGCGTCTTTTCAACCATGCATTCCTTTTCTCTCCAAGCACATGACTGCCCCCTGATTCCAGCTTCCTCTGCTAGCAGTGTCTGAAGCCGTACACGGGCTCCACGGATGCCCAGAGCAACCACAGTGTATCTAGAAGCTTGTGACAGCACAGAGTCGCACTCACAGCAAAGCAATTGTAGGACCAGCCAGATGACTCGGCATGAGGCCGCAACGGCCTGAGTTTACTCTTTGGATCCCACAAGGTAGCAAGAGAGAACTGGTCCAAGGAGTAATCATCTGACTTCCACACACACGTACTGTGTTGTGATATGTGCAGACCTTCAATCACAAGCACGCACACACACACACACACACACACACACACACACACACGCACACACACACACGCACACCAAAATAAAAACACAAGAAAGTTAAAGCCAGGAAAGACATTCCATCATACCCAATGCAGCACATGTGGGTACACCCCCAAAATAACATAACGGTCCATGCCAACCCTTGAGTCTCTTATGCCATTGATGATTATTTCCTTGCTATGCCATTGATGAATACTTAGAAGGCATCCATGGGGCTACTCTGCCATTATCTTGGCCCACAAGCATCTCTAGTGCAGACAAAGAATTGGTATAGGACAGGCAGGAAAGAAATCTGACTCCAACTTCAACTAGAGATGGCCAGTCTAGAACAGGAGCATGTGTGTATATGTGTATGTGTGTATATTTATGAATATACATATTCACATGTGTGTATGCATATACACACATATGTATATACATACATACATATACAATATTTAAAGAATATATTAAGCATATAACCAGGGAATCTAAAACGGAAGTATCAGGAAACAGGAATACAGTACCGACCAAGTTTATCACCCCTGCTCCTTGGCTAGAATAAACCTTTGGGGATGGATGCTCAAATCGAGCTGTGAGTTTTGACCTCACTTTCATTGTTGTTATGATTAGAATCTCAATGAGCCATACCCATATCTATTTTATGTCTAAGAACAAGCCAAAAATAGCCACAAAAAGACCAGATAGACAGGCAGAGCCTTGGGTGAGGTCAAGCTTAAATCTTCAGAAGGGGAGGCTGCAGGGAACCAGGAGTAGATGGCTTTCTGCAAAGTGGACATCAAAACCAAAGCCACGTGTGTCCGAGAGTGAAGCCAGCTTGCACGTGTGGTGGAGTCATCCAGCAGGTGGGTGACGAGAATACAGACGGAGATCAAAGAGCCCCGTAAATACAACAGTCACTATCTCATTGGGTTGGAATACAAATTAAAGGCCCAGTGTCTTTTATCTGGGTGGGTTTGATTGACTTTTGTTTGTAATGTAAATTATAAGCTTTCTGAGGCTGACAGTTCTCAAGGAGACTCTGTAAATGCCACTCTTCCTCTGAGCCCCTACACGCCCTATTTACAGGTGTGCCCGTAACTGCTGCACTCGGGCTCTGTGGTTCCGCAGACAACCAAAGCACGATGGACCCTTCACCCAGCCTTCTGCGAGTCTCTGTGGCATCCCTGGTCGTCTGAAATTAAAGGCAGATCTCTCTCCCATCTTACTGATGGGACAAGGGTGATGCAGAGAAGAAAAGCTATAACCTGGTTCTCACAGGAAGAGCCCAGGTGAACCCTCTTACTGACTGCACTTTTCCTCCTCTGCAAGGGACACTATTGGAAAATCTCCGATCTCCCCAACACCCAGGCCTGTGACCCCATCTACCCTGACTGTCCACAACCTCACAAGATGTTATTTCCTCTAGCCAGTGCTCTCTGGTTGTCTCAATCTCCCATATGCATTTGCTACAGCCGTTCCTCTCAGCGTCCCCACCACCTGTCATGGTGGGCAGCCGAGATAGGCCGCCACCCCTGATAACTCCTCACAGGCCAGCTAAGCCTGACCTGGCCCTTCTTGGTCAGCCCAGACCCCAGAGTTCCAGGCAGAGATGAGCACAGAGTTATTTACCTTACACCTTTTAATATGTTTACTTCATTTTTCTGTTAAATTTTTAACCCTAAAAGGGGAAACCTCCCATAGACACACACACAGACACACACATAAACACACAGACACACACACATATACATACACACAAACACACACACACAGACATACACAGACACACACAGACACATATATACATACACAGATACACAGATACACACACATACACATACATATATATATATATATACACACACACACACACACACACAGATACACACAGACACACAAAGACATGCACACATATGCACCTGCCCACACAGACATACACAGACACATATACACATACACAGATACACACACACACACACACACACACACACACACACACACACACACACACAAGCACATACACCCACACATGCACACGCACATACTTGGGCCTCCTGGAATTGGTGCTCACCCCAATAGAAAGTTCTAGAGGAATACTACCCACCCCCCGCCCCTCCTTTCCCTCTTCTTCTTCCCATGAGAAAATGGAAGGGCAACCCACTTGGTTTGTCGCTGAGACTTCTATGTTCACTGATAGGTTGGGGTCCAGTCACCATCTGGATGCCTTCTGTCCTTTCTACTTCCCCTCCTGCACCTTCGCCAAGCGTAGGAAGAGACCCGTCATCTTCACCTCCATTTTCTTCAAGCCCATGGGCTTAGTTACTCCCTCCCCTGTGTCTTCAGTCCTGGGTGTCTGCGATTTCAGCTTGAACTAAAGATCTCTTAAGAATCTCGTGTCCTCGGACGAGGCTGAGTGCCCCAGCCTGTTCACCCCACCTTAGCTGGCCAAGCTTACTAGAAAGCACCCACTAGGGTTAAGTAGCCAGTGGCAAGCATGGCTAATGAATATTATGGGATTGCCGGTTTATTGTTATCGCTAGAAGATTGCTCGGAAGAGAGGAGTCAAATGATCTTGATTCCATTCCAGTTTTCATCACCTCCCCAGTCTCTGGTGCCTCAGTCTTATCGTCTTCTTGGGACATCTACTCTAAGCAACAGATCTTAGATGAGAAGTGCTGTAAAAGAAAGGTCACCTGGCTTACCGAGGAAGGCTTCAAGCTGAGCACACACAGAGTATCTAGAGCCCATGGTCTCCGGAAGCTGTTGGGGGGCGGGGATCCTTGGGAGATCACATCTCCTTCTAAGGTGCTTTACTCTGCAGTCACTGGACTTGGATGTCGCCCTTGCAATTGAAGACCCTTGCTGTCGTTGGAAGGTGACTAAGTTCTTAAGCTGTGCCACGCCTGTGGCCTTGGTCCTTCCAAAGGAGCCTTCTTGTGATCCTGGTGGGTCTGTCTGGGTTGTGTCACCTTGTGGACAGGGTGGCGTGGGCTCTGTCCCCTTCAGCAGAGTGTCTTGCCAGAGTGCAGAGCCTTTAGCTGGAACTGGGTTGAGAAAGAGGGTCCAACGGTTCCATGATTTCTTACTTCCTTGGAATAAACCTTGTTTACAGTGAATTTCATCACAGAACTAAGTGATGGGGGAGGGAGGGAAGAAAAAAGGAGGGAGGGGATGGGAAGGAGGGATGGGCTAACATGATGCAGGTCACCCTTTGCTCTCTTTGCTGTCTCCTGTCCTCCACACTGGCTTGTTGACCGGAGAGAATTCCTAAGACCCAGGGCAAAGCAAAGCCTGGGTCCCCAAACACCTAACCTTCCACCTCTGTCTTTGACACAAAGCAAATGTAAATTATACTGTTAAAAATGTCACCCCAAATTCTGGGGTGCTAACATCAATCACCTCCAGTAACACAAATCCAGACTTGAATTTGTCTAGCCTGTTCAAGCCAGACTGTGGTAGACGCCAGAAGAAACAGGCTCAAAGTAAAAACTCTGGGGTTGATGGACGGCAGCAGGAGTATCTCCCCAGAAGTGTTTGTGTGTGTGAATGGCTCTGCCATGGTGGTCTTTGAAGAGTCTGCTCTCTAGGAATGCTGAAACCATTCTCAGCTACCTGGGCCCATAACGACGAGTGAATTATGCCACGCCACTCACTCAGTTGAAAGTGATGAGAGATTTTGGTCACGTAGACCTTTCCTCCTTCATGAGCAACACCTTGTAAATAAATGCAGCTTGTGACTTGGCCTGCGCGTGTGTAGTTCATTATTTATGAGGAAGGTGCCGGGCTGTGAGGGAAGGAAACTTGATTGACAGGCTCGACCCCTATCGGTGCCTAACTCAGAGCAAGCCTCCCGAACTCTCCGGGCCTCATTATCTCCAACAGTTGTCAAAGGAGCATGAGATCGAAGGAGAAAGGTTTTGTGGGAGATTTCTTTTATTGGCACATAATAATTATAAAAAATTATAAAACCAAGTTATGGTACTTAGGCCTGGAATAACAGAACTGTGGAGGAAAAAATAAAAGAAGCCAAACTCTGGTGTATCCATGGTTTCATTAACAAGGTATTTAGATTGCTAGACCATTAAACACAAAAACAAAAAGGTAAAGTCTGCCCACGGGTGGAAAAGTGATGTCCGATCCAATGCGCCGTCCTGTGTCACCATGTTTTTTTAATAAAGTCCATATGGGAAACGCTGACACAGATCAGAGGCGGGGCAAATGTCGGGTCCTGAGAAGCACAGGGAATCCATCCCTGAGGGCTTGAGCTGCGGCAGCACAAGGCTCCTTCTCTGGAAGCTCCCGGTTGTTGGAGGTGGGGCAGACAACCAGAGAGGGTAGGGACTTGGGCGGTAAGGACAGAAAGGCTGATCTGAGTTTTCGCCCGGTGGAACGACTTGCCGAACTGTAGAGCCGCCATCTGCTCCCCCTCGTACGAAGTCTCCGTCATAGGTCGGTGCTGTGCAGACGCTGGCCGGGTGGTGTGAAGCCTCCACGTCTACTCCCAGAGCACACCGGCCCCTCCTCATGTCAGCCCTTCCAGACTTGTGAGTAAGGCAGCCTGGTCCTTCTCCATATCAGTGGAGAACCTAGAACACTTGACCCTGTCCTTCTTAAGTTGAATTGTAATTTAACTAGGTAAATGGATCCCTTTTCTGGTATACAGTATTGATTTTTCTATTAATGTATCGGATCATTTAAAATATATTCCTCCTATGGATAACAAAATCATTTCCGAGGGTTATCGTGAATAATAATTTTCTTCCTCTGTTATTTAGCTCTATGACAATTTTAAAATACTACTCGAATTCATTGGATATTAAAATGGACCTAAAACCTGTGCTAATCAAACAGGAGCCCCACATCCTTCCAATCCTGCATCATTGTTTCAATGGTTTTAAAAAGAAATTTTTTTAAGAGCAAACGCTCCCAGTAGCTTCATTTCTTGAGCCAGAAATGCTCATCTCTAATCTACTCAGTTTAAATAGAAAAGGATGTAATAGCGTAGGAGAGGACACTTAACCCCAGTGCTGAGGTCAGCAACTCTAAACCACGCCGAGCCCGTGGAGACAGATTCAAATAAGATGAGGTGGACCACATCACTGTGAATTATTCCGTGCTCAACCCGTGCTCACTCGAGGATAGGGGGTTAACATACCCCTTTGAAGCGCGCGTACACAGTGACTAAAACCTACCTGTTCCATAGCATTTATTTAGGACGTGGCCTAACAGATTTTTCTGGAAGGGAGCATTCTGTCGATGATGTTTAGAATTGCTGATGCAGGATAATAGAAGGGAGACAGCATTTCAGCTTGCTCTGCTGGTTTTAAATTCACTAGAGTCAGTGCAGCCTTTGCTGCCTGGGCCTACAGCCGACTGCCTGCACTGCACCGCCTTCCTTGCCTTGCTGTGAAAATGACATTTGGGTCTATGCCCTGAGCCAGGTATCTCTCAGCCAATGAAAAGAATAAAGCGAGGAACTTCTTAAGAATGGCAAGACAAGAAGACAAACCTCTATTCGGGGTTTTAGATCCGAATAGAGTCACATCACGGAGAACATCCTGAAGCAAGGACATTTTTTTTTCCCTTAACTTCAATAATGTTTTGCCTCAACCAAAGCATGGTCTCCGTGTGACACAATTAGGACCGTGTCAGCTGAAAACATACATCATTATCTACTGGTGGCTTTCTTCAAACCAACTCATTTTCTCCTCCAATGAATTCCTGAATAGAACTTTATATCATGACCATAATTAGATAAAACATAATACATGTAAACAAAACCAAAGTTACTGGGTTTGACATTTAGATCCAAAAGGGGTAAGTAGGGAAATGGACAATACTTTAAATGATCAATCCATGGAAGTGTGCACTGAAGGATAAACTTCCAAGACAGAAGAACAAGGTCATTCGGGAGTAAAGCTTGTTACTTATAACTGGATCAGAACCACTTGTTTCCAGGAGAAGAGAAATCCAGTACAAAAGAGCCAACTTGCGTGTGTGGGTGTGGTCTAATTAGATTCCCACGTGTGAAGGACGAAATAGGAAAAAAAAAAAAAGAAAGAAACAAAGAAACAAAGAAAGAAAGAAAGAAAGAGAGAGAAAGAAAGAAAGAAATTACCGGAATTGAATCTGGAGAATCTATTTCTAACTAAACTGATGTTTCAAAAGCCAATTGCAAGGGCTGCAGAGGTGGCTCAGTGGGTAAGGGCGCTGGCTGCTCTTTCAGAGGGTGGAAGGTCGGTTCCCAGCACCACACGATAGCTCACAACCATCTTTAACTCCGGGTTCGGGGGGGGGGGGTGTCCTGAGGCCCCCTGCTGGCCGCGATGGGTACTGCATGCATGAGTGGCACAGATATGCACGCTGGTAAAAATGCTCTAAAATAAAATAAGACTTTAAAAACCAATTGTAGCTAGCTCTGGGCTCATCCATATTATCGTGTGATATATTCTAAATAAGGGAAGGTGTTATGTTCTTTGTGTGGGGGGGTTGTTTGTTTGTTTGTTTGTTTTCAGTCTCTTTATTCTGCTGGAATAAAAACATTTGGAAAGACTTTGACCAAGTTTTCCAAGTACTTTCTGTGATACGCAGAATACCTTAGTGGGTGTCTGCAGAGTTAATGACAGCATCGATGTGCACTATGGAAACCCAGCTCTTCCCCATGGCATCAACTCGATGGTTCTAGTTTGCTGTATCTCTTCACTGTCCCACTTTACTTTCTCCTGTGACAAACACTGTGACCAAAAGCATTGTGGGGAGGGAAAGGGTTTGTTTGGGTTACCCCCATCCCAGCTCAGCCCTGGAACTCAAGTGGGGTCAGAGGCAGGAGTCACGGAGGAGGGCTGCTTGCTCCTGGTGGCTTACTCAGCCTGATTTATTATACAACCCAAGACCATTTGCCCAAGGATGTCTCTGCTCACAGCACCCACATGCCCATCAGCAGTCAGGAAAATGCTCTACATTCTATCCTACAGGGCCAACCTGAGGGAGACATTTTCTCAATTGAGGCTCCCTCTTCCCTGGTGATCCTAACTTGTGTCATCCAGAGAAGGATCAGAAACACCCTAGAAACCCTTATCTGTCTGTTTGTGACAGTGTCTCCCTGTGTGGCTCTAGATGGCCTAGTACCCACTAGATAGACGGGTCAATCCTCCTGCCTCTACTTCTGAATGCTGAGACTATAGGAATGTACCACTACACCTGACTCAATATACATTACTTTTCCAAAAATAACCTTAAAGGGATCCGGGGAAAAGATGATTCCAATTCACAAAACCATTCCCAATTTAACATATGACCCCATGGACAAACAATTCCACTGGGAAAGTGCCGTGAGTCTGCCTGGCCTGGAATGGGCTTGAAGTGGGACACAGCATTGGACGTTGCTTTGAAAACTGATGGTCTCTGGCCTTCTAGCTCTCTAATTATACTGAATCCTTGCTGATAGCTTCTAAAAGATTCCGAAGACTTCCTTACTTATTCTATGGATAAAAATTTCTGGCTTCTTTTCTCTTTAACTCTGTGCTTTATTTAACTCTTTGTGCTTATATAAGCTCTAGGAAAACTTTAACTCTTTCTTACTGTTCTGTGCTTCCTTAAGTGCTAAGAACTTAACTCTTTATACCTTGTGCTTTAATAACTGCTAATAATTGACAATAAATACACACCATTGGCAGCAGGGAATTAAATGAAAGGAATTATTGCTGGGGCTCCTTTTTCTGGCCCCAGGGAGACAGGAGCCCTTCTCTGGCCTGGCTGGTTAACTCTTTGTGAACCAGATAGAAAAGAAAGGAAAAGAATTAAGATGCTTTATACAGGAAAATACACACAGGCACATATACAATCAATCATTCATACACCCACTCTCTGGCCAGGCCTGACTGTCACAATCAACGCCATAAGGATCCATACATGCTTATACATATACACATATACCCTACATACAAACATATATACAAACAGACATGCACATTTGGATGGATGGATGGGTGGATGGGTGGGTGGATGGATGGGTGGGTGGATGGATGGGTAGGTAGGTGGATGGATGGATGGATGGATGGATGGATGGGTGGATGGATGGGTGGGTGGATGGATGGGTGGATGGGGCATGGGGGGGTGGAGGGGTGGAGGGAGGGATGGGTGGATGGGTGGGTAGGTGGGATGGATGATGGATGATGGATGGATGGGTGGGTGGATGGATGGATGGATGGATGGATGGGTGGATGAGTGGATGGGTGGATGGATGGATAGTTGGATGGATGGTTGGATGGGTGGATGGATGGTTGGGTGGGTGGATGGATAGATGGATGGATGCCTCAAAGCTCCCCAAGCCAAACCATTCAACCAACAACTTTATTTCTTTTCTCTGGTCTTTTACACCTTCTTAGACAAAAAGTTCTTTAGAAAATTACCTCAGAGATAAGATGTTCCATAAAATGGGAGTTACAGAAGGATGTTGATATTAAGTTCAAAGCAGTGTTTCATTCTAAATGCTCATTAAAAGTTCAAAGCAACAGTTTTACTTGGATGCCCTCACCTTATCATAGTGCACACCTGTGACTTTATTTCTGGACTTAAATGTTTTTTCTCGAACACAAAATTGTCCCACATCTATTTCTCTTTTTAGTGTGATTATGAAATTTCTTATTTTGCAGCCTTTACTTACTATTCTGAGGAGTGGGCACATTCTATTCTTGATTCTAACTTTATTTCACCTCTGTAGCAACTGAGACCATCTCTAAAACATTTCTTACTAAAATTATTTGAATCAAATGAGGAATTCTGTAAATTGTCATCTATTTGTCTACATATCATTGCTACAAGACAGTACCTCTGCGTAGATCTGCTCGAAAGGGTGGGCTCATACCTAATGATGGTCATGTATTTAATGATAACAGGAAAAGCATATTAGTAGCAGAAATCTTTCCTAAGATGAATTTCTCATGGGCCTTGCCGACTGGAACAAATCTGTCATAGATTTTAATTCCAGGCAGTCTTATCTCAGCAAGATCACCTGCTAGTTATTTGCTTCTCCTATGATGGCTCCTGACAGGAAAGTGATTTGCTCTCCTTAAAACTTCATAACCACCATACTAGACAAAATAAGGCATCCTCTGACTCAGGAACACCAACACAGTTTTTTTTTTAATTATATATGGAATTTAGAGTACACACACACACACACACACACACACCCCAAACATGAAGGAGAATGCTTGGGAGACAGGAGAGGGTGATGGGAGGTTAGTGTTAATTAAAATCCCATTATGAAACATGTCACTTTGTGTTATACAAATATTTTTATAACAATACAACTTTTTAATAAGGAAGTGTGACATCCTTTTCTGTTGTTCTAATAAAACAATACCTTTCTATGCCACAACTCTGGAGCATCGGAATAAACATGGCAGTATTGTGGTTGCACACAGCTCAACAAAGCACAGTGCTCAGATTTATCAGTAGCTTCCCATGTAACTGGTTGATCACCAGTGCTCACACTTCCAACATAGGTTCACCTCAGCATGTAAAGTCTCATTATCCCAAATACAAAGAAAACAAAACTCTATACCAATCCGATTATATTTCCCACACTAACTAGATGGCAGTTCCATAAGTGTTGAACCTACACGTTCCTGGAAAGAAAGAACTGGGCAGGGCTACTGATCAGTGCATGTCTAACTTGCCATTAATGGGTCACAAGTTCCTAGGTTATAAATTAGTTCCTCAGTAGGAGGTTGTTACATATGAGATGATGAAATTCCCTAACTTGAAGAGAAAGAGGACTCACTATGAAAGTATCAGAAATTAAAATTTTTAAAAGTCAGCAAAGGTGAAAGACATTAAGTTCCAGACATATTTTTAAATTATTTCTCAGGAACTAGGAGCCCTTTGGAGCACAGAATAGTGTGAAGTAACAATTCTTTCGATAGTGTTAATGAATAAAGTTAAACCATTTGTGGGAAACATGGGGAAGCAGTGAGCAAAATGAGACAGAATCAGGAACACGAATGCATTTTTCTCTCTCATATATGGAGCTTAGAGAATGTGAGTGCACACACACACACATACACACACATGTACACATGCACATACATGCACATGTATAAGGAAAAAAGAATATAAATATAGAAAAAGAATAATCCAGACAGGAGAAGGTGACTGGGAGACAGGAGAGGTTAATGTGAGGTAAATATCATCAAATTATATAATATATTTGAATTAAAATATTGCAAAATCCATCACCTTGTACGATGAATATATATTAGTGAAGCTTAATATAACCGACATATTTTGTAATAATGAAGTCTGTTTTATTACTTTTCTGTTGCTGTAATCAAACACATGACCAAGTCAACTAACTGAAAAGTTCATTTGGGCTTTTGCTTCCACGGGGTTAGACTCTATGATAGCGGAGGTGGGATAGCTGGCATGGTGCCTGGCAGAGCAAGCAGAGAGCTTACGTCTTGAGCCAAACATAGCCATGAAGCAGAGAGCACAACCTGAGGTAGGCAGTCAAGCCTTTTACTCTCAGAGCTCATCTCCAGGGACAAACTTCCTCCAGCAAGGCGTTGGCTCCTAAACCCACCCAAACAACACTGCCAATCAAAGGTCCTAGGCTGTCAGGGGATGCCTCGTTCAGGCCATCCTAGGTGCGGAGGCACAGAGGGACGCATGGCGGAGAGAATATTAGTAGACTCTAACTGTGGCACTCAGCACCGAGAGCTGGAGAGCTCTGGCGTGACCGGAAGTTGGTTAGAGCCAGTTCTGATAGGAGATCCCAGCGAGCCCATTTGGAGTTAGAAGGCAAACAGACGTATGCAACCCCAGGCAAGCCCTGTTGATGTTTGAGCCTCCTCTAATAAGTTTGCTCCAGGTGAAGCGCATCCTAAGTAGGACGCTTAATCTCAAAAGGACGATGGTGTCATCTAACAGGTAGTCTCGTCGAATCAATGTCCAACGGATCCCATAATCCCCTCTGTGCCCACATCCTTAATCGGGCTGCATAGATCCTTGGCCCCCTTTCTACTCAGTTCCTTGAAGCTGCCCCCTTCTCTTCCGGTAGGGGGGTCTATCAAAATCCTGCTTCTAGAACGAGCTGTCTTTAGTGCCTGCCAGGCACCTTTCTGGGAGAACAGACAACAGGAGCGGGCGTTGGAGAGGAGCTGCTAGGGGATTAAGCGATCGGGGGCACCAAAGGGCACTGGCGGCCTTCCTACCCGTTCACTGAAGGACATTTTTACAATCATTTCCACCCTGATCCTGACTTCTGTGATTGCTATTTCTCCGGGTTGTTGTCTGCCAGCTACTACTGTCCTCTCGGACAGATGCTGGCAGCTGTATCCCAGAGCTCCGGCTCAACCCGATGTCACTGCCATGCAGCTGTGGTCTTGGGACTCGGGGGCTTGCCAGGTGGCTGGCTGTCTCTAGAACTGTAGAGCTGAACACTCACAGTCCCCGGCGAGGTGGGGAGGGCCCAGGGCAACTATTGTAACTGTGAAGGGGCGGGAAGTACAGACCTGTCAGGGTGACCTGGGAGGCAATGTCTTGACAAACATCTGTTCATTTTCAGATACTGTACTGGCACGACAGACTGTGAGTTTATAAGAAACGCTCTGCTTCTTCTCGTTTTCTGAAACTGTTTCCTGGGGGTTGGCATCGTCGGGAAATACATGGATACAGGCAGGTGACCCTAAGCTTTCCTGATCTTTCTCACTGCTGGGCTTAACAATGGAGACCATGAGGACACATAATTGTTAAAATAACATAGTAGCAGCTGGTACATTGGAGTCTTACAACATGCCACATAAGGCCCAAGGTATGTTACACAAGAGGCCAGGACACGACTCTGCTCTGTCAATGTCCGAGGACCCAGTACCCAGACCGTAGCAGGAGGGCAGGCCGCAAAACTTCAGGTGGATGAACGCCGTGCAGTTAAATAGGTGGTAGTGTAATGAAAACCCTTCTCCGCTCTCAGAATCCTTTCTCTTCCATTGGCAAGAGTATAATTTAGGACAACAATTATCATCTTTTCACCAAAGCGGAAGATCTGAGTGTTACATAATCCTGCGATTCTGCTCCCGGGTACATTCCCCAAAGACATGCGCATATGCACTTCAGAAGAGAAAAATACACAGGGGTGTTCGGAGCAGGACTGCTCACAATGGCCCTGAACTGAACATGACCTGCAGGCCCATCAACGGGCGTGGATACAGCGCTCTGCTGCCGGAACACCGTGGGCTACAGCGCAGGTGGGGTAAGGGAAGAGGTGGCCATGATGGAACGGGACGAGGCTCGGAGATAGCCCGTGGCGCTCAGAACCATCTACTTCTTGGCCTCATGTGTGTGTCTTGCATTCGTTAAATCAAATCACTTGTTAAACCAGACTCATCTCTCATGAGTTTTCTGGATGTTTTCCAATAGGAAACAAGGAACAGACAAAGACAGCGGCGGGTACTCACTTTAATTCGGGCGAAGGCGTCTTGGTGCCCATTGTACTGGAGAGCCAGCCCTCAGAGTCTGCCTGTGGGTTTCCTCCTGCCCTCTTCACATTCCTTCTGGTTTGAGATCCCACCAGCTCCCACTCCTATTTCTTTTAATCATCAGTGTTTTTCTTGCTGGAGAACCAGTGCCTTGCTCATGTGAGAGGTGAGCACACTCAAGTGTCTTTTTCTCTGAGAGAGAACAGATTGATATTTTTTTTTTTTTTTTTTTTTTTTTTTTGGTCTGCTCATTAGAAGCAATCATCAGCGTCTCCAGTCATCCTTGACTCGGAACAGTTTTGCGACTGGGAAATGGGAACAGTGAGGTTTGTCGCTTTAATGAGAGCATCTGCACAAAGGCTTGCCAGAGGTAGAGACAGGTACGGGTGTCTCCAGAGAACTGGTGATGGGGTCCTGAGAAGGAAGAGAAGCGATTAGATTCAACCCCCAAAGCTGGTCATGCCAAATCAGACCAGAAGAGAGAGAATGGAAGCCTAGATCCTGCTAGCTGTGAACCCTCAAGTGGGTAGCATGCAAAGTTCTGATGTCCTGTTGGGATCCTTTGTTTTTTTAAAGATTTGGGTATTTTGCCTCTGGGTATGAATTGCACGTGTATGCTGGTTCCCACAGAGGTCCAAAGAGAGGAGCAGATGCCCTGGAATTGGAGTTACAGATGGTTGTGAACCACCATGTGGTTGCTGGGAATTGAACTCAGGACCTCTGGAAGAGCAGCCAGTGCTCTTAACCACGGAGCCCTCACTCCAGCCCTTTGCTCCACTGCTCCCAAGCAGTTGATTCTGGTGTTATCGCCTTATTAAAGGGTGGAGGACAAGTCCAGCACAGAAAAATTCAGTGGTTTGTCTTCATGAAAGCCACAAATACAGTTATCTGGGAGAGATTTGATCTCCAGGTTTTTTCTTTCTTCCCTTTGCTTCCCCAAACCCTACACAGCAGTCAAAGCCCATGCCAACTTCCGCTCCCCTCTGGAAGACTCGTGGATTTCTGAATTACGTGATACTTCCGCACTTGACACATTTGAATGTTGCTTTGATGAGTTGTGACCCATTTATGCTCTCTGACATGTCCGTCCAGCCTTTGTCCTGCTTCCATCCCAAGTTCGGATGCTTACACACACACACACACACACACACACACACACACACACACACACACACACACGCTGGGGACGTTCATTGCTGATTAAATTGGGCCACCTAACTGAAGTTTATATGTGTCATTTCGAAGTTACCAAATATCGTACTATCTGCCTGCACGTGTTAAAATTCTACACATGGGGGCATTGAAGAGGGATTGCAAACTTTGCCTTATGTATTTCTGAATTATTTTGATGTTGTATCAATTAAAGATGGTTTTATTCGTTTGTGTGTATGCGGGTGGGCAGTGAGTGCCACAGCACACCCGTGGGAGCCAGGGGACAGCTTGCAGGAGCTGATTCTCTCCTCCTACTGTGCAATGCCTCTGGGTCGACCTCCGGTCATTGGGCTCAGGCAGAGAGCTCCTGTACCGACTGATGCATCCCGCCACCCACAACGTTTAATTCATAAATGTGAAGTGAGTTTTAACCTGAGCTTAAAGCTCGGGGCAGGAAGAACGGGGTGGTCATTTGGAAGAACACGGACCAAATGTAGAAGGCATTGGGTCCCAGGGCTACCTATCTCCTCCTTGGACGAGCCTTGGGGTTTGCTGACAAAGGGGAAGGAACTGAAGAGAATGGCGGAGGCCTGCCGCTGTCTACCCAATGCCTAATTCTACACTTAGCTTCTCAAAAGTGTGTTCTTGAGTTCTACATATTTAGGGGCTGCTGGTGTAGCTCAGTCGACACAGTGCTTGCCTAGCGTGCAGAAGACTGAAGTCGTGGGTCCCATACCCAGCATTATGTTGGTAGAGCCTATAATCCCAGCACTCAGGAGGTGAAAGCCGTCCAATCCAAAACTCAGGCTAAACAGGGAAGTCAAGCACGGCCTGGCGTACACGACAGTGATTCGTACATCCAGGTGACATAAGGTTGTATCTCAGAACTGTCTGATGTCGAGTGTGTGTATGTGTTTTCCCCCAATACTCTTAGAGGGAAAATTTTGACCTTTCAGGACCCCAGAGGAAACCCGTTACTAGAATTTAGGTTCCAAAATGTTTCTCCAAGTTTCCTGGGAGTCAAAGTATGAATACGTTAAGCCGGGGTGGTTAGAATCCTTTCTGTTTAAAAGGGTGCAGGTGCACAGCATGGACTGGGTCCTGCAGGGTTATATTCTGCACTCTTCTTCAGCCAAATGTGTGTTCTTGTTAGAAAATTGGGAACTGTGGCACGCACGAGTTTAGAGAGAAATTCGGGGACATTTGGGGGGTTTTGAAACCGTCAAAGTCTCTTATTCCTGGAGCGCCTCTGCTAATATTTTATGCTCAGAGGCCGTCTAGCAACTGATAAAGGGAACTCGAATGTGTGCACATACAATATAATTACTCGGAATCAATATGCCTTTTCTATTAGCTTTTCAAGGCTGTCTGCATAGAAAGTTTCCTCACCAAGCCAGCGCCTCTGAGGGGTCTGCGGGAAGAAGCGACTGGGGACATGATCTCTGCAGTATTTCATTCTGTTATCTCTTCTTATTACATGGTGGCCCAGGGCATGGCATGAATAAAGCTGTCTTGTCATCAAAATGCATTCATTCTTCTAACGAGTTCCTGAAAATAATGGAACCGTTGCTAGGCAATGGGGAGATTACACATTCCCAGGGATCCATGCAGATCTACCAGAGGAGCAGCTCTGGGGATGACAGGCCTGTTGCTCTCTGGAACCCACCTCGACGAGCCAGCACCCCGCTTTACCTGACCCCGGAGGGGCAGTGCCTCATTTGCTGGCTCAGTGTGACCCATGATTCCAAGGAACAAGGCAGGTAGATTTCCCTTCAAGCAGGGTTCTGGGTTCATTTAAATTGCAGCCCAGAAAAATGTATTTCACATTAATTCTGGGCAAACTATGGCACGGGAGGAGTCTGCCATTGAGCCCCCTACGCTGCTCTGAACAAACTATGGTACAACCATGCACATGCCTTTAACTAGGAGATAGACTTCATTGTGCATGTATATTTCAATTGAAAAAAATACACTGACAAGTAACACAGAGGGATCATATATTAAAAAAAATTGATTTTTTTAAAAAAATAAATTACCCACAATTCAGTTCTTCCTCAAAGAGACGATGTAAATATTTTGGAATATGTATTTGTCACTTTGCTAGATGTGCAGTCGTTATTGTTGGGGTTTAAATCTCAACCTGCGTCCAGACGGAACACACCAAGCCAACATGGTTCCACGTGGAGAGGTTTAATGAGAGAAGAAGAGTAGGAGAGGACTAAAGGCCGGCCAGGGGCATGTGGGGGAGGGGGGGAATGGGGAGAGAAGGGACAGAGGGGAAGAGCAAGAGAGAGAGGAGGGGGCAAGAAGACCCCTTTATAGTCAGGCATACCTGACTGTTGCCAGTAGCTGTGGGGGTAGAGTTTAGGCTGAATACCAACTGTTATTTATTACCTTTTCATATATTTCACATCCATATGGCACACTGCCATACTCAACTGATTGCATACATCGTTCCTTTAAAAGCAAATTTTTCCAGGCATGGTAGAATATTCCTTTAGTCCCAGCACCTGGGAGACAGAGGCAGGTGGATATCTGTGAGTTCAAGAGCAGTCTGGACTACAGAGCGAGTTCTAGGCCAACCACAGTCACACAGACTCTGCTGCAAAGGGGGAAAGCAATTTTTTTTTTTAATTTAGGGCTTTTTTCCCCTAGTAAATCACTACCATAAATAACCCCATTTGTCTTTCACAGATATTTAAAAATGAAATGCTTTTCCACTGCAAACTGACATGCATGGAAAGGCTTTTGTTGTTCAGCAGAGTAAAGAGCTCAGAACCCTGCCTCCAAAAACACACAAAAACACTGGGGGAGATGCCAATGCAAACCTCTCCAGCGGTCTGGAAATTAACCAAAAACCTCTGCACGGTGTGCGAGCCAAATGTTAAGACCAGCAAGGTTCGTGGGATTTTAAGTTCCATTATTCCCTCTGCCTCTCCCGAGATTGACAGCAAAATTGAAAACAAGGAGATTCAGAGTCATCAATGCTGGCTGCAAGCTCGCATTGCTCCAGTCAGCAGAGAGGCAGATGGATGAGGAGCTCTCCACAAAGCACCATGCCTAGAGGCCATCGCTACCACAGCTGCCTGGCAGCTCCTTGGAAAACCCCCAATTTACAATGTTTGTCTTTATTTGACCTGACTCAAAGCCTGATCAATGGAAAAGGCTCAGTTCCCCAAGGTGTTTGTTGACTACAAGCAGGAAAATGATTAGGTACCTCAGCTGCCTGAGTCAGCACAATCTGAAGAGAGAGAGAGAGAGAGAGAGAGAGAGAGAGAGAGAGAGAGAGAGAGAGAGAGAGAGAGAGAGAGAGAGAGAGAGAGAGAAAGAACTCCCCACTGGATTGAAAAGATAATCAGAGAACAAGAAAGATGTTCATAGGCATTCTAAAAAGACACATTGTATCCCAGGAGTCCCAGAATTTCCTCCCTGCATGAAGGGCTGTGGAAAAGCCCAGAAAAATACTTAAGAAGATTCAACTGTCTGACCTCTGGGTGACCTTGAAGCTCTGAACAAAGGCAGATATTATGAATTGTAAGATTGTTATAGGTTGCCTCAGAACAAAGAAATCCCTCCCCCCTTTTTTTTCTTGGAATGTGTTTCCCGGCCTTTGCCACAGCTCTGGGTTATACTGTGGGGCAGTTTCAATACACAGACAGTTTACAATTCTGTTATAGCCATCACATTCACGAAGGGTGTTAAGAAGCAAAGTCAACCATAAGCCCCGCCTGCCCAAGGACCAGGTAACTCCCTGGAATGCTGGGAGTTGCAGTTCTTTAAAAGCCGCAAAGCCACGTGGGAAATACGGTGGTCATGTGGTTTTGCCCTTGAAACATGTGACCTGTTTCTTCTCTTTCGAATCTCGGGACCTGGCTATGATTCAAAGAACTCATTTGAAATGTTGCAAGGAAGTCCACTTATTTCTACAATTAATACACCACTTATAAACGCTGCCTTAGTGATAGATAAGAAAGCAGACGCTTCAGGCAAAGAATCCCCTTGACAGAATTCACACAGGTAAGTCACTAAATGAGCAGCTGCAATATCGACAACAAACGTGGGTGACAGTGCATCCTGCGGAGGGGATATCTGATCTCCAGAATAGCCATTGTATGAACTAAGCTATGAACTAAGTTGTAGGGGGTTTGGTTGTTTTTGTTTGTTTGTTTTTTGTTGTTGTTGTTATATGGCTGACGGGCGTTGCAGCTTTGTGATGGGCAAGTCTTGCATGCACAGAATCCTGGGTTCAAATTGCAATACTGCAAACAAACTGAAGAGAAATGGGTAAGGAAGCTGGAAGCCAGCACACGGCAGGGAGGAGGGGGTGGAGTCAACCAAGCTGCCCTGGAGGAAGCCTGAGCAATGGTGTCCTCAGCAGAGACGGTAAACCAAGTTGTACTGTAAGGGTTTGTTGTTGCTGTTGTTTGTTTGTTGTTGTTGGGTGTTTGTGTGTGTGTGTGTGTGTGTGTGTGTAGGAAATAATCAAAACACTCAGGGAAGTACAGGATCAGAGTCTTATACGTGGTTTTTTTTAAAGGGGGGAGGAAGCTGAATAAAAATAAAAAGACTACAAAGAAATCCTGCGATGAAAAACTATAATGACTGAAATAAAAACTTTATAAGGATCAGTCATCAGCAGAACATTTGACCAGTCTGAAGAGACAGTTAACAAAACCCTTGAAAAAGGATTACATGAAATTAACCTGCGGCTGAGCAGTTAACTGGCCAGCCCTTTGGTAGGTAAAGAATGAGCGAGGCTGTGCTGAGGACCAGGGAGAGGAGGTGTAAGTAGAAGTTAGTGCCCATCTTTCAGTCATACATAGAAAATGAAAACGGGACAACCCTCCGGTTCGAAGGCAAGATTGGCCGCTTGGCCTCAAGAACAATAATAGGTCCTGGTGTTTGCTGTCCACAAGACACCAAGTGCATCAGTGGAGATGGCCCAGTCTGAAGCGGGGAGTGTGGACAACGGGGAAATGGCCTTCCACGTGAGGGGAAGCAGAGAGCGGCTGCAGCTATCCTTCTAACAGGGCAAATTCCAAGTTGAGGTCAGTCAGAACAGTAAAGGTGCACACCCAAAGAAACAGCCCATCCAGCAGACGCAGGGGTGGTAACCAGCAAGCAGGCCTGCACTGGGTAATGGGGAGCCCAATCTCCTAAAACAAACACTGTGGAACACAAGGGACAGAATGGCCTAAGCACAAAAATAAGAGAGTACCTTCAATACCTCACTCACCTCATAGATAGATAGATCCTACAGACAAAGCCCATAAAGACTGCTGCACTGAGATCTCTCCTACGCCAAACAGCCCTAACTGGTATCTACAGGAAGGGCCATTCGATAGCCCACAGAGTTGTGTCCGGAAATAAATCACGTATTAGGCCATGAACCAAGTCTTAACAAATACCAAACAATGAATTAATTTCATCTGTTGTGTCAGATCCTAATGGAATGAGACTAGAGATCAACGGCGGAGAAACCACAGGGAATGCAGGTTTGTCCGCAACCAGCATGACAAGGTTTGAACGAACAGCGGGCGGTTGAAGAACTCAGAAGATGGGAATGGAAATTTCCTAGAAATGCGAAAATGGAAAGACTATGTGTCAGAATCTTTGAGATACAGCAGAGTCAGTTCTAAAAAGAATCCTTAATAACCACAGGGCTATGTCAAAAGCCCTGAGAGATCTCAACTAAATACCTAGTTATGTATCTCGAGGTCTTAGGGAAGCAAGAATAAGACAAATACGAGATCAGAGGAAAGAAAGAGATAATCAAGATCGGAGCCGAAATGAATGAAATGGAGACCAAGAAACAGCATAGGGCCAATGGAACAGAGAGTTGTGGGAGGGGAGGCACACACATACACACACACACATACACATACACACACACATACACACATATATGCACATACACACACATACACACATATATGCACATACATATACACATATACACACATACACAGATACACATACACACACATACACACACATACATACACACACATACACACATACACATGCATACACACATTTATATACACACACATACACACATATACACACATACACACACATACATACATACACATATACACACACATACACACATACACATACACACACATACATACACACATTTACATACACACACATACATACACACACATACACACATTTACATACACACACATACACACACATACATACACACACATACACACATACACATGCATACACACATTTATATACACACACACACACACAGATGTAGGATGGGGGCAGGAGTGTTGCTCACAGTACAAATAAGTGATGGGTTAGTCAGAGTTTAAAACACCATTCCCCCCAGGAGCACTTTCTGTTTGTGTTTGTTTGTTTGTTTGTTTCAATTCTGGGAAGGATACAGGGTGGAAGAAATCCTTCATTGTTTGTGGACATGTAAATTAAGCCAGCCACCATGGAGATGAGAATAAAGGCTCACCAAAATGCTCAAAGGAGAGCTACTCTCCGATCCTTCTCTGGTAAGCCCAGGCCACACCCAGAAGACTGTCTCTATATACCTCTATAACTCCATATTCTATATCTCTAATCTATCTCTATATATAATCACATATCTATGTATATATACATAGATATAGATGTAGATAGAGAGAGACCTACACAACTGTGTTTACTGTGGCAGAGTTCACCACAGCCAAGGTGTGGATACAGCCTAGGGGCTGTCAACAGAAGGACAGATAGGGAGAGCCTGGTAAATACCTGACATAACCCTCAGCTGGAAGGACGGTGTTAACTCTAGGAAATGAGAGAACGGTGGGCTGGGCCCTCTGATGGGGAAACAGCAGTGTCCCAGAAGCTCAGCATATTTATTATACAGAGTTAAACAGCGAGGTGGGGTCACTGAACACAGCTGAACAAGGAGGTGTGGCCATGACGCGCAGATAAACAAGAAGACGTATTTATTACACCCAGCTGCACAAGGAGGCAGCTTCAGCCTAGTTTAGTTAGGAGCCATCTCTGTGGGAGCGGACTTCAGGCTGTAATGCCCAGCAGGGATACAGTTATGGTGGACATACTCGCCACATGGTCCAGAGGAAGGCTTCACCGCCATACCTTTCAACCTTACCCCTGGGGTAAAGCTTTGCCATTTCCTACAGGTCTGAGGCTGTGGTCGGCTGTGGTCCTTGACATGGCCACGGCCCTGTAAAGCCGTACACATTTACTCAGGATGTCATCCTCATAGACAGGTATCTTGTGTCTCTGCCCATTCATGGAGTCTGCAATAAAGAATGAAATAAAGCCACAAAAAAGCGTAGAAAGCAACCAACAGGAGCTGGTGGGATTGATAAGCATCCCGTGACGTTAGGCAATTAATGTCATCTGAAAAAGAAGAAAAATCTAAATAAAGTGATACCCTCCACTGCCCCTTGGGGACACGAATGCAAAAACCCATCAACAAAATGCTAGCAGAACAAACCCAGTGATATTTGAGAGGATTATGCTGGATATCCAGGGAAAGCGTTCTCCAGCAATGCAAGGTTGGCTTGATCTCCCAGTCATTCAGTGGAACACAGTACACTGAAAGCATTAAGGACACTAACCATGTTTAGATCATTAGATATGGGAAACATATTTAACAATATATAATGCAGTTCTTTACCATACAAGTGTTCTGGAAACTAGCACCTGGGAACCTCGCTGCGTGACAATGGAAATCTGTAACCAACCATAGCGACCACCCTTATTAATGATGAAAGACCAAATGTTCTCCCTACATCCGGGACCAGTCGAGGGATGTCTATGTCTGGTCACTTCTACTCAACAAAATGTTAGCATTCTACCCCTGATAACTGTGGAAGCGAAAGAAATAAGACTATCTCTCTGCAGGATGCTTGGAATTACCCGTAAGAAACCATAAGGAAGCCGGGGAAAGAAATTATAGCAAATAGATGGGCTCAGAAGAATGGCAGACCAGAAGCACTGTGTTGAACTCGGTCTCCTTTCCCGCACCGTCAAAGAACAACTCGGATCTGAACTGGTGAGAGGACCAACACTTAACAATACAACGTCCAGGGCTAAATGCACCAGACACGTAAACATAATATTGCAAAACGCTAGCAAAGTGGACTTCAGGAAATGTGAAGACATTATGGGTTACGGACTGGAAAGGTCGGTGTTGTTAAAATGGAATCTTCTCCCGGTGGCTTATCAGACACCGTCATCACCACCAGCATCCCAAAGTTTACCCTGACATGGATAAACATACAAGGCAATGTGTCTGAAAACTTAGAAGTCGAGTGCTCAGGCTTCTGTGTTCCAGGTTTGCGAGTCATCGAGAGTGTGGCGCTGAGACAAGGAGGGCATCCCTGGAGCAGAGCTAAGAGTCCAGAAATAAGCTTGTGTCTTTACAGTCAATTGATTCTGACAAGGTTTCTAAAGTGTGTGACTGGGGGCGGGAGAATTGTCACTCAAGCTGTGGGGACAACTGCATGCACGCACGCAGAAGAACGAAGAAGGACCACGCACCCCATTGGAAGAGTAGCCCAAGGCAGAAGCCAGGCCTGAATCAAAGATGATTCGGGGCAGCCTCGTGTGTAGCCTGGGGTTGGGCAGAGCTGTCTTCACGGTGCACGGAGAAACAGCAGCAAGATAAAGCAGACACACCTGACTCCAGAGGATGCCACCAGAGGAGTAAACATCAGTGTGCCAAGGGGCACCATCAGACCAGGAATCTAACAAGAGTCTGTGCTCAGGGTTCCCGCAGAAAGGAGCGACACCACAACGTTCTTCTCAAAGCAGTTTAGTCAGGAACCTTTCTTTCTGCATGCAAGCAGCAATCTCTCTTTTCTTCCCTTCCTCCTCCCCAGCGCCCCCCCCAGCACACTCCCTTATATCCTCCCTCAACTCCGCCTCCTCAGTCCAGACTGCGTAGTCTCAGTGCATAGGTCCACGTCACATGGCCTGATCTTGCGTCATGGTGCGCCTGCGCAGCTCTCACAATGGACGTGGTGGCTAGTTTCAGGTGTGTGAGGAAGTCAGGTGCTAGTCATGAGACTTAGCTGCAGTACCAGGCGCCATCTTGGGACTGCCGCCACACCCGCTCCCTACATCCTTTGTGATTGTATAGCTCAGAATGGCTCCCTACACAGGGTGGGTCATGAACTCTCTGGTCAACAATAACACCACAAGAGTCTCCGTGTGTGACTGAGCAAAGGGTTCAAACAGGCATTTTCCCAAGAAGGTATGCAAGTTACCAACAGTTAAATGAGGCCCAGGACTATGAGCCTCCTGCGAAATGTGAACCAAGCCTCAGAGATATCACATGGACCCCCTGAGTTGGACTGAATCAGAAAGATGAGAAGAGTTGGGGAAACTTGAACTTGCTCAGCTCTTGAGAAAGGGAAGCAGGGCAGCAAACTGTTTCTCGAATGTACAGGACCTACCACACCCATCCGTTCTATTTCTCTGATGTAGGGAAGAGAAGTGCAAAGATGTGTCCACCCAAAATTACGCGCAAAGTTTCATAGCAAGATCACTCACTACGGTCCAGGGTGAAAAACACTCATGTGATCGTCCTGCTATCTCTAAGGTGGATCACTATGTGAGCAGGGGAAAAACTGCATTACCGATGGGGCTATTACACGAGCAAACCTTACACGCATCGCGCTGCAAAAAGCTCTGCACGTCCGGCTTAATTATATTTATGTCGAGAATAGGCAAATCCACACTGGCAGAACAAATGTTTACTGTTGGCAGTATCTGGGGGAGAAGTAGAGTTTACTGTTAATGGGTTTCCTTGGGTGGGGCTGGGAATGGGGGGGGACGAAAAGTCCCAAACAGACGACAGTCGTATTGTGAAGCTGAATGCATTAGAGGCTAAATCTTACAGCCCATAAATTATGTTCCTGCAAATCTGCTGTTTGGACGGTAAATGCATTTGTTTTCAAAGTCAGACTACATAATGGATGCAATGAAAACTCCCTCACCCAGACCCTTACATGCCAATCCCTTCCCAGACTGGTGCACTCCCCAGGTTTTTGCATATCATTAAAAGGCTATTCTTATTGCTTCTGAACATGGATGGCATAGATACGTCCTGACACGTTTTTAAAGATGGAGGCTCCCTGTGCCACCCAGGCTGCCCTAGAGCTTGCGATTCTCTTCTATCTCCTGAGTGCTGGGATTACCATTGTGTGCCACATCCCTCATAGTTTATAGAATGTCACTATCAGGGCAGAGGCTATAGGGCTGAGGGTAGCCCTTACCTAGCAGGCATAGGTAAGTTCTATGACCACCTCCATATATCCTGCGGTGGTGCACACCTGTAGTGCCAGCCCTTAGGAGGCGAAGGCAGGAGAATTAGAGATTCAAGGTCCTCCTTGCTTACACAGGCTATGAGAAACTCTGTCTCAAAGCTGAGGAGATGGATGAACAGGTAAGAGAGATTCTCCCTCTTCATATCTTGCTGGGGATTCGAAACTTCTAGAACACAGAGCCACAAGGGCTGAGCAGCCAAGGCACATCCTTAGCTCATATTTTGTGGCCTGGCAGGTCCACCCTCCCATGTAGACGGGTTGAAGCACTGTCCTGACACAGCCACTCCCCGTGAGCATCCCTCTCTGCCCCCACTCTGCCAGGGCTTTTAAAGGGCTTTTCATTTATACTGTCCTCTAGTCAGCAACAACCTGGGCAGGCCTGAGTCTTCACTGGTGAATTGTATTTACTTTAAGACAACGCTTCCACTTTCAAACGTTGTCATCTGACACTGTCCTTGGTAGGCCAGATGCCTCTGCTCGTACATGAAAGAAGAAATGCAAATACATTCTTTTGAAGGCTGATTTGTTTTTCTGGTCATTTGTTCTTGTGTAATGAGAATGAAAAAACAAGGCGGACATACCAAGAGACTGTTGGAAAGAACTGATTTGTAAAGGGGCGGCCCATATTTCGGGCCCTTTCAGACTGTTGCTTATTGTTGTTATTTTGTTTCTAATCGAACTGAATCTATTCAATTCCGCAAATAGTGTTTCCAAATACTTTCTGTCTTTAAAATGCTTGAATTATTAAGAATTGAGGTATCTGGGTAAGAGTTATTTGTATATAGTTAGAGATTTAGAATATATAATGTGATGGTTTTATATGCTTGGCCCAGGGAGTGGCACTATTTGGAGGTGTGGCCTTGTTGGAGTGGGTGTGGCCTTGTTGGGGTGGGTGTGGCCTTGTTGGAGTGGGTGTGGCCTTGTTGGGGTGGGTGTGGCCTTGTTGGAGTGGGTGTGGCCTTGTTGGAGTGGGTGTGGCCTTAGTAGGTGTGGCCTTGTTAGAATGGGTATGGCCTTGTTAGAGTGGGTGTGTCACTGTGGGCGTGGGCTTTAAGACCATCATCCTAGCTGCCTGGTACTCAGCATTCTGCTAGCAGCCTTCAGATGAAGATGTAGAACTCACAGCTCCTCCTGTACCATGCTTGCCTGGATGCTTCCCTGCTCCCACACTTGATGATACTGGACTGAACCTCTGAACCTGTAAGCCAGCCCCCATTAAATGTTGTCTTTTATAAGACTTGCCTTGGCCATGGTGTCTGTTCATGCCAGTAAAACCCTAACTAAGTCACATAACATGGTCAAGGCCCATGTAATGGCTCAGTGGGTGAAGGCACTTAGTAGGCAGGAGTTCTAGCCCTGAATCCCACAGGGAGGAAGAGGACAGACTCCCAGAGTCTTATCTGATGGGCACAATAATAACAAACGGAGTGATTCTTTGTAAAGTCTTACAGAACACATGATCAACGTGACAGAAACATCACTGGGTGTGTCATGATGGGGGTGGAGAAGTTTCTCGATCAGGATCAGTTCGGACTCTGGCTTGGCTTGTGGAGGATGACCCCCTCCCTTGAGAAGGAGAGAGTCCTTCCCAAAGCCAGGCGGCTTCCATCCAGTCAGTCTGTCTCAAATAAATTGGCCAATAACTCGGTGACACTTGGTGCATGGCCCCAGATGCTACTCCCATCGAATCAGTCACAGCTTGGTCATAATTTATTAGGAATGTTCATTGTGACGTAAAACTGACGGACTACAGCCATGGGAAGGGGCAGTCGCAAAAGAGCCAAGCACTTTAAATGGATGCTCGCCAACTTTTTGAGTGTCACCCTGTGTGTGACTATCACATCCCAAAGGCGATGACATTCCTTTGGCGTCTTTAAGGTCAAGCCCATGTTAAATGTGTGTTGCTGTCTCCTTGGAGCACTTGGTTTTTTCTATTGGCCTCTGACCTGTGGCTCTCCCGCTCCATGATAATAGATACTCTCAGTTTCTGACATTGCCACCCTTACACTTTGGAGGGCATGACTTTCCACTCGGTCTTGCTTAGAGAGTTTCTTAAAAACCCGCTCAGCCTACCTCTCCCACCTGCACTGCCTACCCCGAGGGGACAGTCACTTGAAGAACCCTTGTCACACAGCAGCGCAATGTTCCCCAGAATGGAAACAGTGTTCTCTTCTTCTATGACCTTTGATGTGCTAGAACTTCTAACACATACTTCTAGACTTGTCTCAGCTGTACCTCGGGCTTCCAGCAATTTCCGCAGATAGGTTAGTAAGGGGGAAGGCAAACTGTTCTGCTTATGCGGGGAGTCCTTCCCCAGAATGGCCGTCAAAGATGCTAGAGGAACCCCCATCTTCCCAGATGCCCTTACTGGTTCTGCGTGCCTGCCCTTGGCTGCTCGGCTATTTGCTCCTGGTGGGTCACATGGTCAGGAGAGCTTCATCAAATTGCTGTCTATTGGTTATTGTTGCTGCATCACAAGTTCTGGGAGCCTAACTTCCTGGGTGCTGATAGGCTCCCGGGATGCACCTGCCTGTCACAAGAGGGTGCAATCTGCCTTGAGTGTCCTGGGGATCAGATGAGGACCAAGACCTTACCCTGGACTTTTCCCCTTCCTTACTTTCTTACTCTCCCTCTCACATTATACCTTGGAAACCTTCCATGAAGGGTCAGACACACACATCTCCACCTCAGGGACTGCCCTCCATCAGCCCCAACTCCAATAACTGCTGTCATGGACACAGGATCCTCGTCCCTCAGGATTGACTCCACTACCTCCAGAGCTCCCAGCTTGCAGCAGGTTTTACACCATTGGATGCATTGAGAAGCACAAAGGCGGGTGACTTTCCCAGAGAGGTGACACACTGATTATACACCTACACGAGGGAAGGAGATCATTTGAATGGCATTGAACTGTTAGAGCAGAAATGAATTAATCTGCCTGAAAGTGACCGATGAGGGATGACAACTGGCTCTGACTAGGTTGTCAAAGCCAATCTCTGACAAGACGCTTGAGCAGGGGCCTCAGGATCCAGAGGATTGCACTACACAAACACTTAGCAGAAGAGCCTTCCAGACTGAGGAGCAGCAGACACAAAAGGGCATTGACGAGATCAGCAGGCTCTCGGAACACACACAAGTTTCTAAAGCAAGAGTCCGTGAGTGGTAGGGAAAGGAGCAGAGGTGAGGTCCACAGGTGAGGTGGGAGCAGGTCAGGTGAGGGGCGGCAGGCTCTGAGAGAACCCCTGGGAGGATCTTAGGAAGGGACCGCCGTGATTATGGTCTTGTCACCACACAATATAAATTATAATTAGGATTTGTGTTACAGCGCAGTTAACACAGCCGCTGAGCAGAGAGTAATCTGTAACCCACTCGTTTTATGAAAAAGTACTTTTAGCACAGGAGAGTCAGTGGTGACAACTGCACAGAGGACTCAATTACAGAGCACTGCTGCTGGGGTGGGGTGGAGAGTCAGATGAGCATGGGATAGCCAGTTAAAATCGAATTCCCTATAAATAACTTTTGGCATAAAACTACTATATGGAGAAAACGGACAGGGCACATTCTCACAGTAAATAAAATTAGAAAATGATTGTTTATCTGAAATTCACTTGTTACAGGGGACATTCTTTTGTTGTCATTCCTCAACAAGGAAAAAAAAAAGATACCGGGAAGCGATTTCACTGTATCAATAAACTTGGTGGTGTGGTTAGTACACCTAGAGGACGTTAAGAGGAGTGTAGGGAGTTCCATGATGTGGGCCAGAGAAGCCCAACATGGCTGTAAGCAGACCTTAGTGAGCCCTTTTGCTGAGAGTTTGGAAGGACAGAACCCTCAAATAAAAGGAAAGAGTGAGCAGCAGCCTCCACATTAGTCTTTGGAAAGGAGCAGAGACGATTGGGAACCAGATGATGAGAGGCCGTTCCCTTTACGTTCTAGAAAAGAATTTAGCTGCATTCTGACTGTGCTGACAATGTGAATATGAATCCAAACATAGCAGAAGAGGTCTCAAGACAGTGCAGTGCTACGATACAGTAGCATGGTTGCTGCTGGCTGTGTTTGGTCAGGTTTACAGTGAGGACTGAAAACAGAAGGCAGAGAAAGATGTGAAAAATATGCTGTTTGATGAGGAAAGGAACACTCATGCATTTAAAGCCGTGGGCAAGGCTGTAACTGTGAGGGATTGGTGCTGTTACCATGAATGGAGACAATCCCAGAAATGTTCTGAGGGCCGGGTGAGACCCTGGCCACTGAAGGCTCCAGGACACAAGTCCACCTGAGAGGAGGGCACCTGGTGAAAGAACTCCTTGGCAACAAGCACTGCTGCGGTGACACCCTGGCCACCTGGCCACCTGGCGCTGAGGGGAATGTGCTCCTAGGTCTGGCTGAACCAGAACTCAAAGTCAACAGCAACCGGTAAAAGACTCAGTTCAAGCTACTATCAGAACCTGATGTCTTCCATGTGATGATTAACTCTGCAGACATGCATGATGCATGGGTTGTAAGGCAATGGACGTTTGCACTGAGGTTTAAAAAAGAGGAGGAGGAAAGACTATACGTGGACTGACCCTGGGCTCCAACTGCATAGGTAGCAATGAATAGCCTAGTAAGAGCACCAGTGGAAGGAGAAGCCCTTGGTCCTGCCAAGACTGAACACCTAATGAAAGTGATTGTTGGGGGGAGGGCGGTAATGGGGGAAGGATGGGGAGGGGAACACCCATATAGAAGGGGAGGGGGAGGGGTTAGGGGGATGTTGGCCCGGAAACTGGGAATAATAATCGAAATGTAAATAAGAAATACTCACGTTAATAAAGATAAAAAAATAAAAAAAGAGGAGGAAGAGGATGAAGAGGAGGAGGAGGAAGAGAAAAAGGAGGAGGAAGAGAAGGAGGAGAAAGAGGAGGAGGAGGAGAAAGAGGAAGAGGAGGAGGAGGAAGAGAAAGAGGAAAAAGAAGGAGGAGGAGAAAGAGGAGGAGGAGGAGAAAGAGGAGGAGGAGGGCAACAGTCAATGTACAGAGCTAGGACAGTGAAGCCTAAATTGCAACAGAGACCTCAGGACATCGGTGCGCAGCCATTGCCACAAAGGCTCCAGATGCTAGGCATGGAGGTGGCTAACTGAGTGTTGCCCCTGCTTGTTTTCAGTCTTGCTTTGGCCTGGGGGGGCTTTCTGTTTTGTCTTGTTCTGTTTTGTTTTGAACTACACTGCATTCCTCACCTTGGGAGCCAAACCTTTTCTTGGTGCCATTACATATCGCAAGTGCATAAAGTCCTTCTCAGTTTTACAGGGCTCACGGTGAAGAGCCTGCTATGAAGACACTTGGGAAGTTTGAACAGTGTGAACAGTGCTGGGACTGTCAACATGAGTGGCTTTGAAGCTGGAGTAAATGTGCTTTGTGTCAGGACCCTGTGAGAACCAAGTACAGAATCTCTAATTTTGAATGTGAAACACCAACGGGCCCAGGAGTCTGCACACTTGTTCCTCACCTGCTGGTACTGCTTGGGGAGATGCAGAACTGCTGGAAATGCAGGCCTTTGCTGGCAGAAGCAGGGCCCGAGAGTAACTCTGAGGATCATGTCCACTTCTAGTTCTGGCCCAAGCTCTCCACTTCATGGTTCTTGGGTGTCAACAAGCTACCCCCTTCCCCCACGGACCACTCTAACGGCTGAGCCTTGACCACCATGGCGGGCTGACAGTCTCTAAGGCTGTGGGCACGCGTGTGAACACATCCTTCCTTCTTTAGGCTGTTGCTGTCAGGTGTTCTGTGACTGCCATGAGAACAGTAATGGGCAAAACACCTAAGGTTCCAAGAGTGAAGAAAGACAAGGACTCATGAAATATATTCCTGTGAGTAGAAATTAGAAGGGCTTTCCCGGGAGAGAATTTCATAGCATGTAAAAACACATAAAATGTTCAGACTCTTATAGAACCATTAAACGTCTCATTACTTTTACTTGGCAAGTAATCGTTGTTGCACCTATGAATATTTCATTAATTCTCACTGCAATGTATCTTGTAATACTTAGGAAACACTGTAAATGCCTCCTGATAGTTGAGTCAACTAAATGAATAAACATACGAGGGTTTCCATGAGCCACGCAGCCGTTTAGAATGTGATGGCCATTATTGATAAAGGTTTTATTCATACGTTATTAAGTCATGTTATAGAGCACAGACACCGTGATTCAATCTGAACACTTAACGCACCTACATAGAGAAAGTCAGAAAGGACGCTAATGATAATTATCTTCAGGCACACAGGTTGACTTTTAACATCTTCATTTTGCCTATCTGTGCTTTTCTAGTTCTTCTAAACTTGTCACTTGAGTAATAAAAAGGTTATTAAAAAAAAAAAAACAAAAAACAGTGTACTTCCTCTGTGTGCTTAGTTAAAAATGCAGTACTCTCAGAGGTTGGCCAGCATAGATAAGCCTTCCATTGGCTTGATTTCCTGGTTCGTTAAGAACGTCTAATGAACAGTTGTCCGTGGTGCCAAGCGCTACATGGCAAGGCACCGGAAGCCATCGATCCACAGGTCTGAACTCAGGCAGCAGCAAACAGTGGCCTCAGGACAGAGTCTCCTGGGATTCACTGCCAGGGAAAAGGCTCTCGTGGGAGACCTGGATGTGTGTAGGCACTCAGGGAATACCTGGGCTGACATTTAATTCATGGCCCTCTTTCTCAGAGTGGCAGTGAAAAGCCAGGGTGGTAAACTGTCTGGCCCGTACCACAGGAAGCCATGAAGTAGTTGCTACAGTAATGTAGTTTTCTGAATTCAAATGGTATACGGCAGACCCTGACACAGGGCTTCCTGACTGTCCTCCATGCAGAAGGGAGTCCCGACTGTCCCCACCCAGCAGAGAGTTCCCTGATTAACTCGCCCCTGTGGATGAACAGCTGCATCACAGAACCTTGATGCTTCAGGAAACCACAGGCTAAGGTGACAGTTGTTAGGACCACACACACACTCCGCCCACTCCCTCACCACCTCTGCAGAATGCAGTGCCACTGACTAAGGTGACAGTCGGGGCTCAGCTCTGGCTGAATGCTGACAGGGCAAACAGAAGGACTGCTGTCACCATCACAGGCTACTCTCAGCACTCCTCAGAAACCTGGGCAATGGGTTTCTCTCTGCCAAGGGAAGCCACTCCCTTATCTCTCCTTGCCTCTGGTGAATGGGGCATCTGGTTCTCTATGGCCATATGCACATGCGGTGACTCTCAAAGCCACAGAGCGCTTCTGGTTCACCATCTGCCCACCCTCCCCACTCCAAAACCTTAGATTGCTCTTGTGTCTACCACTCCCTCCTTCCGTAGTTACCCTGTTCTCTTTAAAACCAGCCAGGCTCCCCACCCAACCCTTCACACACACTCACAGCACTCACACACACTTACACCCCTCACCCACTTCACACCCCTCCTGCACATTCACACCCCTAACACACACACACACTCACAGCACTCACACACACTTACACCCCTCACCCACTTCACACCCCTCACTGACATTCACACCCCTATCACGCACACACACTCACAGCACTCACTCACCCACTTCACACCCCTCCTGCACATTCACACCCCTAACACACACACACACTCACAGCACTCACACACACTTACACCCCTCACCCACTTCACACCCCTCACTCACATTCACACCCCTAACACACACACACACTCACAGCACTCACACACACACACCCCCCACACCCACCCCACCCCCCTCACTCACACTCACACCCCCAACACACACACACACCACAGCACTCACACACACCCCACACCCCCCCCCACTTCACACCCCTCCTGCACATTCACACCCCTAACACACACACACACTCACAGCACTCACACACACACCCCCCACCCACCACCCCACCCCCCCCACACACACCCACACACCACACCCCACACCACACACACCACACCCACACACACACACACACCCCCCACACACACCCCCCACCCCCACCCACACACCCCTCCCTGCACATTCACACCCCTAACACACACACACACCACAGCACTCACACACACCCCTCACCCACTTCATACCCCCACCACATTCACACCCCTAACACCCACACACACCACAGCACTCACACACACTTACACCCCCACCCACTTCACACCCCCACCACATTCACACCCCAAACACACACACACACCACAGCACTCCACACACCCACCCCCACCCACTTCACACCCCCACCACATTCACACCCCAACACACACACACACACCACAGCACTCACACACACTTACACCCCTCACCCACTTCACACCCCTCACTCACATTCACACCCCTAACACACACACACACCTCACATACACTCATATCCCTCACACACAGCACTCACCCACTTCATACCCCCCCACACACCTCACATACACTCATATCCCACACATATGCACTCACACTCTTCACATACACTCAGACCCCTCACATACATACTTACACCATCACACTACACTCACACACATTCATACCCCTTACTCACACCCCTCACACACACCCATCACACACTAACATATACTCACACTCCTCACACATGCTCATTCCCATCACATACACACACCCTCACACTCTCATGCCCCTCTCACACACACACACACACATCCTCACAATAATCCCACACTTTACACACACACACTCACACCCACATTCCACTTCTCTGCTCCCAAGACCTAGTCATGGCAGTTGCCAGTCTGCTACACTCTGTCCTGAAGAGGCGGCTGTGGCAGCCTGGACTCCACCGCCCCCCTCCCCCATGCCTCTGGCTATTCTTTCTCTGCCAACAGCGGGCAGTTTCAGACTTACAATAAATCTTTTTCCACACCCACAGAGCAGTCCTTTCTGGGGTTTCCCTGCAGCCTCGCTCACTGAGGAAGAAATAAGGCCTTGAAATCAGAAAACAACATAAGGCGAATCCCACTGGGTTGATCTGCTTGCGTGATTGCCATCTTGTCAACGTCTTCTCGTCCCTGCCTCCCACACTCACGGTGGAGTCACGCCATCTTAGAGTCTCCTCTGACACCTTCTCTTTATTAAAGAGACGGCTCTCCGTCAAATTTCCTGGCAGGGTCTTTGTAAGGTTTATACATACAATGAATTGGGATTGGTTCTGTCTACAATCTGAGGGGATTTTCAGAAACCCTTTTAGCACCAGCCTATGGTACCTTGAAACAGGTTTCATTTGCCCACAAAGAGATCCACAAAGGCTCCCTGGGAGAAATGTTTTTATTTCTCCACAGTGGCTTATGAAGCAAATTTCATGACAGAGATACCCGCAAGTGAAGTATTTCAGACCACCTTTTGCCCACACACTCTACACCTGTGAAGCATGTCATTAACACGTTTCTGAACACGAGTGCCTGACTGATGTTTTATTGGTCATATTCCAGACACAAAAATCAGAGGTAGACTACCTGCTCAGGGTGGCCTAGACAGGATCTTAGTCTCCAAAGTCTATCATGGGAGCCTGAGTGAATGTCATCCTGTGGCACTTTGAATAAGAATGCCACCCACAAGCTCATCTATTTCAATACTTTGTCCCCTGGATTCCAAATGCACAGTATATTTGGCTGGAATCTGCGATTTTTTTTTAATTTACTCTGAAATAAGAGTAAACTTATTGTTAAGAGAAACTACACAGAAGGATTTGTTTTGACTGATAGTGTAGATGACTGGCTCCATCATTCCTGGCTCACAATGAGGCAGTGTTTCATGGCAAAGGGGGTGGTGGGAATTTCTCTCTCTCTCTCTCTCTCTCTCTCTCTCTCTCTCTCTCTCTCTCTCCTATGTGCCCAGGGAGGCCAGAAAAGGACACCAGCCCCCCTGGAGTTGGTTTTGCACGACACCATGAGCCACCTGACACAAGAATTGGGCACAGCAGGAATCACTCTTAGCCCTGGAGTCATCTTTCCTGTCCCTGGATACACCCTTCAGAGATGCACCCCCAACAACCTGCTTCTTCCACCCAGATCAACTTCCTGAAGCCTCTCCCACTTCTCACAGGGTGCCATGAACTAGGATGCAGACTTGAGCACACGCATCTGTGGGTGCATTTCACACTTGAACCCCAACCATCCAGAGAGTAGGTTTGCATAATTTTACATAATTATTCATGTAAATTCATCCGGCATATTGTTTCACTCCATTCTGTGTATCATATGTTTGTTTCCTGCCTTCTGATTATACTGGGCTATGCGTGTTATGTTAATTTCCTCTTAAGGTCTTTCAGCCGGGTCTCTTCCCACTGTTTTACTTTTCGTGTTTCCTCCAGGGGTTAAATATTCTTACCGACTTTGACAACATAGGGATACTCAGCACTGCGAACAGAACAAAAGTTTAGAAGTCTTTCAATCTTCCGTCTTCCTCCAGCCTCCTCGCCTATGTTTTAGGTATGATCTATAAAACTCAGCCAAACAGCGTTGTTATATTAGTACTCCCTATAGTTTTCAGTCTTATTCTTTATTTTAAAGAATTAAAAAACAAAAACAAAACAAAAACCAACTAGTCGGGCATTTATTGCAACCATCATTTCAACCCTGTATTTTCATGCTTCCTTTTGGTGTCATTTAAAATATTTTATGACTTTTTTTGCTTTATTTATTATTTTATTTACATATTTATTTTTCAGTAGTAGGGATTGAACTCAGGACCCCATGCATGTTAGTCAAGCACCCTACCATTGAGCCATACACACACCCCTAGTTCTAGTGGCTTTTTTTTATAAAAAAAAGAAAAAGAAGAAAGGAGGGAAAGAAAGAAGAAGGAAGGGATGGAGGGAAGAAGGGAGGAAGGGAAGAAGGGAGGAAGGGAGGTATTCTAGTCACTTTCCTATTGTTGTGACAAAATCCACTGGAAACAGCAACCTCAGAGAGAAGTTTTGACTTTCAGATGAAGGTTGTGAAGAAGACACAGGCCCTCCCAACATTTGTCATCAAAGACACAGTAGCCTGGGACAGAATCGGAGAATGGGGCCAGCAAGGTGGCTCAGTGGGTGAAGGTGCTGGCCGCCAATCCTGATGATCTGAGTTTAACCGTCACGTGTCACACGCTAGGAGAAAGCCAACTTCTGCAAGTTGTTCTCTGACTTCCTCCACACTTATAGGGACACATACAGGCACATACTCAAGAACACACACACACACACACATGCACACATACATGTTCACATACAAACACATAATGATGACGATGACATCATCGATGTTTGTATTTTAAAGGAGCAATGAGGGTGTCAGTCAAGCTCTCTTCTCCCTTTTGTTCAGTCTCGAATCCTATCTGGGAGTGAGTCACTCAAAAGTGGTTGGGTCTTCCAATATCAATTAGCCTTATCACGGTAATCCTGTCTTGGTTTGTGATCTTAGCTGGCCCAGGACCACTTGCCCAGGGTTGGCCCTGCCCACAGTAGGCTGGGTCCTCCCACATTAATCATCAACCAGGAAAATGCCCGATAGACTTGCCTGTTTGCCAATCCCAGAGGGATTTTCTCAACTGGGAGTCCTGCTTCCGAAATGACTTCAAAGGAACCAGCACTGCGTAGACCCAGGCATGCACAGTGGGTCTCCCAATTGCTTCAAGATCCTGTGAGGTTGACAGTTGCAATTACCCATCACAAGTAGAGATCAATGCCGCTTCCTTTGATGGAGAGGGTCTCTGCTTTGTGCACTTGGCTGAAAGAAACATTTTGTGTTCATCCGCATTTCATGGGCTTTTAGTTTTTAAAAGTTAATCTTCAGTCAGCCTGTGGCAGGGCACGCCTTTAATCTCAGCACTCAGGAGGCACAGACAGGCACATCTGTGAATTTGAGGCCAGCCTGGTCTACAGAGCAAGTTCCAGGATGGTCTGAGATACACAGAAAAAATCCTGTCTTGTCCTCTCCCACCAAAGTTAATCTTCTTTTCCAGACCACTTCGTACATGTATAAAATGTACTTTCAGCCAGCCACCTCCTCCTGTCCTCTCTTGTCCTCGTCTAGCTTATCAGATCCCGTCCCCTTCCCAACTAGACTGACACCTACTTTTGTGACGATGGGTGATGGGGTGTAACTAATCGAAGCTGCTTAGATGAGTGTGTCGGGCGTGGGCTGGTGTTTATCAGATCATGAACCACTCACCAGCAGCCACACCACTGGTGAAACTGCTTCTCCCTTCCCCAGCATCCATTAACTACCCATAGCAACTCACGGAGAGGTGGACCCTCATTCCCATCAGCCCTTACTTATCCATGACTGAACAGGTCACATTTTGAGCAAGACTTGTGCAAGCAAACACAGATGCTGTGAGTTCCTGTGTGCGGCATCCGTGTCTGCAGCATCCGTGTCTGTATTCCAGCCAGAAGACGGCAGGCGTGAGTGACCTCTTATTGGGTTTGAGACCCACTCTAGAGAAAGGGATCCATGCCAGGTACTGTAAACTTGATAAAAGCTTCTGTGTCTGGAGGTCATAGCCCTCAGCTGGAAACCACTGCTGCTGCTTCATGCAACACCCACGTTGTGCCTGTAAAATTGCTTTCTAAAGGTGTGTTGTTGTACCTATAAATTAATGCAGCTCTTAGCTTGGAGCCGAGAGGCAGCTTTTTGCTGTAGGGCTGTGATTACTGAGGAGACTTACAACAGGTACGCACCCAGAGTGACTCTTGGATGCTCAGCCCTCTGGAGAGTTGATCATGTGTTTCTGGCCCCTGGCGTTTTGTACAGTTTTGAACTGTGGTGTAGATACATTGATGTGGACGCTCTGAGGACCCTGATTTCTGCTGCATTCCTTAGGGGGATGCAGAGGGTGTTGGCTTTTGTCATTTCAGAGGCAAGTTACCTCATCTTGGTTCTCCCTCTCTGTGAACGACCCTTTAGGATTCAAAAGCTTTCAGTTAGCGACTATGACTCTGTCCCGCCCAACTGTTAGCCGCGGGTCATTCTGGAACATGAAGGTGCCTTAAACTGACCTTTCCCAGTTCTCGGATCCTGGCTGTTTGACGAGTGGCTATGGCCCCTATGTTTCCTACATGTGCACAGCTCCAACATGCACAGAACATCTGCGTGTGCTGAGTGATGGATGCCAAACTGGGGCCCACACACACCACCTTTCCATCCCTCTGGCCAAAGAGAGAACTTGACCACGACAGACAAAGTTCTGGAAGGGGCCTGCCCAGCACTGTGATTGACAGGGATCCTTTTCTTGGTTCTTGTGCTGTGTAACCTTTATGTCAACACATCAGCAGTTAGAATCATATGAGAAGAGGGAAGCTCCATTGAGAAAATACTTCCCTAGGATTTGGGTGCAGGCAAACCTGTAGGGCATTTTCTTAATTAGAGATTGATGAGGGCGAACCCAGCCCATGGTGGGTGGAGCCATCCCTGGGCTGGTGGTCCTGGGTTCTATAAGAAAGCAGGCTGAGCAAGCCAGGGGGAGCAAGCCAGTAAGCAGCACCCCTCCATGGCCTCTGCATCAGCTCCTGCCTCCAGGTTCCTGCCTTGTTTAAGTTCCTGTCCTGACTTCCTGTGGTGATGAACAGTGCTGTGGAGGTGTGAGCTGAACAAATCCTTTCCTCCCCAAGTTGCTTTTGGCCATGGGTGTCATCACACCAGTAGGAACCCTGACTAAGGCGGTTCCTCAGGCAAGAGAAGAAGGTCCTTTCTCAGAGATGGTGGCACACGCTCCCAGATGCAGCTCGCATGGGACTCGTGGGCGGATCATAGCCAGGAGGAAAGTATAAGGGCAATGGAGAAGTCATTCTTTTGCAAATCAACATTCTGAACTTAACTCTCCCCATAACCTTACTGCTTGCTTTTCAGTTCTAGTGAGAGGGAATAATAGAGTGAATAATAGATTTGCCTGTGTGTGTGTGTGTGTGTGTGTGTGTGTGTGTGTGTGTGTGCGCGCGCACGCGTGCACACACACACCAATTTTTGTTAATGAAGGGGACCAGCCAGCAGGAAGAGGGTTGGAGACGAAGGGGGAAGTGGGGTGGGGGTGGGGCAAATAACCACACAGCATTAATATATGACTACCTAATAAGGTAACCCATCATATTAGGGCTGGACATGTAGCTCAGTGGTACAGTGTCTGCCTAGCACATGTTTGACCATGAATACAATCACTCCATTGAAAGGAATGAAATAAAAATCTATCTATGTACATGTACTAAAAAATTAATTAAAAATCCATTAGCAAGTTCTAAGCAATGCTTGTGCCTTCTAGCTCCTCTCCTGAAACAAAGCACCGGGATGGCCTTTGCAGAGTACTCATTCCCATCCATCCCTGACGTGAGTCACCCCAATGCTGACCGGATTCTTCGCTTAAAGATTCACCCTTCAGAAGCCGTTTCTGAAGGAACCGTCTTGTCTTCTAAAGGAAGCCAAGTGCCAGGCTACGCAATATTATGTTCCAAGTATAAGAGACAAAACTGAGTGGATGACCAGGGATGTAGAAATACATGTAACTTTCCCTGTTCTGTTGCTGCTATTGCTTTAAGATTGGGTCTCACATAGCCTAGGCTAGTCCCAAACTTGCTTGAATGCCCGGCTCTCCAGCTTGTATCTCAAGTGCTGGGACTTTGGGCGTGTACCGCCATGTTTGGTTTATGCAGCGTGAGGGGTTCGGCTCAGGGCTCCATGCAGCCTCCTCGCAGATCCCACTCCTACACAGCAGCGTTCGGATGCTAAGAGAAACTGTGTGAGTCTACACCTCTGGTGCACACTGTGAGGGAGCAGGTGGATATCCATCACCATAACGGGAATGCCACAGCGTGCTCTTCACAGGGCGGTGTCCTCGCCCAGGACGTGGGCAGTAAGATCTGTAAGAGCACAACACTTTGTGCTGGTGTAACTTTTCCTTCTCTTGGCCTCAGCACTAGGGTGTTAATTAGGTCTTAGTTCACCATGAACTGCTGGGACAGCACCCAGAACCCCAGGGAACTTCTGAAAGGTTAATCCCTCAGACATCTGAGGGCTGAAAAATGTAGGCACTGAGGGGCCGCCGTCTGCCGAGGGCTGTTTGGCTGTGTCCTCCATGGGAGAAGTGAGAGAATGGGGGGGAAGATGAGAGGGGGTAGGGAGAGAGGGAGGGGGAGGGAGGAAGAAGGGAAGATTGAAATGGGGGGGGGGGGAAGGGAAAGGCCAAGCTCTTCCCTTTAAGACACAGTCAAATCACAGCAAGGTGAGACAGTTCGAATACAATTAAGAAATAAAAACTACTTCGGCTACAATGCTGGGCAACGCCAAACGCTGTCTGTTCTCACATCAAACCAAAGATGTATCCTATATTAGGATTGAAAGGCAACCGTGTCGTGCTTTCTACTTCCCTGGGTGCTGGAGGATCCTGCAAACAACTGTTATTCACTATTAGCCACGAGAGGCTGGCAGAAAACACGGGACACCTAACGAGGGCACCATAAAGCTCTTCTTGGGCTGGACGACAGAGCCTTCCCCGGGGTAGCTTCGCTGGTGAGAATTCAGCCTACTGAAGGCCCACACGTGAGCTCAAATGCATTTCTAATGATGGTTATAATGACATGTTTCCTTGTAGAGGAAACACATCAAGAACAACATAAAAAGCCAACACCGGGGAAGTGGCTAAATGAATTATGGCATATCCTTTTAGAAAATTTAGCTTTGCTGTATACAAGATAAAGATCCTTCTATGGGAACTCATGAGGATATTTCAAATATGCTAGTGGATAGAAGGAAACAGAAGAATAAATTACTCTGCCTTTCTCTCTCTCTCTCTCTCTCTCTCTCTCTCTCTCTCTCTCTCTCTCTCTGTGTGTGTATGTGTGTGTGTGTGTGTGTGAGTGTGCGTGTGTTAAATGTATGTCCAGAAATGCCTTCTGTACGGCCCAGAAATCTATGTGTGAATGTATATAGCAACCCTTTTCTACTCTAAAATGGTCATATTGCAGCATAACCCCCTCCTGCTCAGTTCACACATCCAGAGTATATGATTCATGGCTTCAGTTAGATCCAGCCATGCAGGCCTCACCATCATCAACTTGAGAACACTTCATCACGAGAATAAGAGCTCAGACCCATTGACAATCACTTCCAGTCTTCCTCAACTCCTCCCCACAGCCTGAGGTAACTTCTAATCTGCTTCCCAGCCCTGCAGACTTGCCTGCACTGGATAATTCTGATCAATGAGTCTTTTTTTTTGCACCTTACATCTCTACATGTCTTTGATGAAGACTTGGCCTAACCTCAGGTCATGAATATTTTCTCATAACTTCCAATTGTTTGATCATTTTTTTTACCCTACTTAGACCTCTAATCCATTTTGGTTTTTATTCCTATATATTGTGTGAGCAAGGAGCCCAACTTGACTACTGTGGGAGACTTCTCCCGGAGGCCATTTGTTTATACTGATTATCCTTACCCCACCCCAGATCAATCCACTATAGATATGAAGTTCACACCAGATACTTCAGAATTGGTAAGGTTACTTCCAAAGGGACTAAGGTTGAGGTTGGTACAGCACACTCAGGGAAAGTTGCCTTTAATTTTAGCACATCTGAGTCAGTGAAATGTTTGCACTGAGTACATCTAACTCTGCTACTTCCCATTGCCGTTTTCCTTCTTCGTGCATTTGAACATGTGCTCGTGTGTTCACACAAGCCTGTATGACACACACCAAGGCATATGAAAAGAAAGAAAATTGTGTGGTGTGTGTGTGTGTGTTTAAGGTGTGTGGTATGCATAACACTATAACTACTGAGCCAACGCTCTCCCCAAAATATTTCTTTAATAATAGCACGCTTGGAGCACATAGATGGCTGAGTGAGACTGATTTCCCGAGTCAGTGCTCTGCCACACAGAAACATCCACGAAGGTATTCCGTGGGCTGACACAGAGCGTTTTCAATTTGGGCTTGCACATCTAAACCAGAACACGATGTATACTGCCACATAGAAACCCTTATGTGTTCACCCTGTAAGTAAAATATTGTTGAAGATGCTGGAAATGTGTGTTCATGTTATGGTGGCGGAAAAGGGTGCTGTGAGTTTCGTGGGGAGCAATGCTCCTGTTCTTGCAACCGTCGCACCGAACTTCTGAATTATAAAACGTGGGTTTGTGGCTTACATTTAAGAATTGACCCATGCACCTAGGAAGCACAAGGCCCTGGGTTCGGTCCCCAGCTCCGAAAAAAAGAACCAAAAAAAAAAAAAAAAAAAAAAGAATTGACCCATGGCTTGCCCTATCCTCATTTAATTCGATGAATTAATGGTGATTTAATTTGATGGTTTCCCAAAGAGATCCAGTGGGATCAGATTATTTTACAATAGCCCAGAAAGGCCATCTTTTAACACCTGTCCTGTGTTTATGGGTTGGTTCTACAAGCATCCAGATGATTATAGTCTCCCATGGTTTGCCCATTGCCTTTGCTGTTCTTGGCTGACCACGATCAGCTTCTCTGAACCCTCACCACAGTGCAGGTTATGTACTGGTCAGCCACAGCATGAGGGCAGCAGAGGTTAACTAACTAATTAACCAATTAGTTAGCTAATTAATTAGCTGACCAGTTAACAAATTATTTAGTTAACCAATTGATTTTCTAATTAACTAGTTAATTAACCAATTAACTAATTAATTAACCCATTGATTGACTAATTAACCAATTGTTTTGCTAATCAATTGACTAACTGTTTAACTAGTCGATTAACTAGTTAATTAGCCAATTGATTGACTGACTAATTAACTGATTGATTAGCTAATTAATTAACTAATTATTTTAGTAATTAATTTACTAGTACATATGGTGGTTCTGAGTCAGTTCTTAAGCTCTTGGAATACAGTGGCCAGAGAAAGCATCCACAGTCACCCCCTTCATGGCCTTAGGGGTAGATCTTAATCAATTAATGACAAAAGTGGGCCAGGGCCCTACCATTATGGCTAAGTACCTGAGATAGACCACTAATAGAAAGGGAGAGGCTTGGGTTAGCTTACAGTTTCAAATCTTCCTCCCCATGGTTGGCCTGTGGCTAGGCAGTATGTCACAGAGGAGACATCGACAGAGAGGTATGATTTTAGTGACCCAACCCCATCTTCTAACACTTCCACTGCCTCCCAGTGGTCCCGTGTGTTCAGAGCCAGGCCTTCACCACATGAGCCCGTGGAGGGCGTTCCAGATATACACTGTAGCAATAAATAATTAAGAATGTCATTCAGACGGGCAAGGGCTTTACCAGGAGGGAAGAGTCCTGCAAAAGCCTTCATGATAAGACTCAAAGAAGTGACATCTTAGATGAGAGAGCTCAGATGGTGAAGACGACAGGAGGTTGGCTATCTCAGTGATGAGGGGATGCACATTTGCCAAGGACCAACCTTAAGGGGTGCCTGAGGGAAGAAGAGACTGGTATGGCTGGAACACAGAGAAGGAAGAAGATGTTAGTAAATGAAGTCCCAAGAGGGAGCAAGGGGCACGCACTAACCAGGCTTGCAAGATCAAGGGCCAGCTCAGCTGCTTAGCACTCATCTCACAGACACCACGCTGTGCAGCCTCCACGGAGCCAGCTTCCTTAGCTATAAAATGGGGTAATGCAAGCCTGTGTCACTGATGTTAGGAAGCCTGAAGAAAATATCATTTACATATGCATGAGATTTTATCATAGCCGCTCCATAATTAAAACAACATAATCAGTAGAAACTGGTCTCCCCACATCTCGAGGCAATTGCACTCTCTCCAGGTTAGCAGCAACTGTCAACTTGACACGGTCTAGAGTCACTTGAGGAAAGATTCTCAGCTGAGTAACTGTCTATATCATCCTCTTGTGGGCATGTCTGTGAGGGACTGTTTTGAGTATTGATTGATGTTGGTGGGCCCTGTCCACTATGGGTGGTACCATTCCCTAGTCAGGTTGTCCTGGATTGTGTAAGGAAGATAACTAAGCATGAGCCTGACCAAACCAGAGAAGGGGGTGGGGAGAGGGAGAGGGAGAAGGAGAGGGAGAGAGAGAGAGGAAGCCAGCAAGGTGTTTCTTCCATGTTTCCTGTTTGGGAAACAGTAGCCAATTCTACTCATGCATGAAAAGAACAAGAAGGAAGCATCCTCTTAAATACAGGCTGCGGAGCACAGACAGATTTCCAGTTTGATATTTCTGGACCCAGCAGTAAATATTCCAAGTAAAACTGACTAGTAATGTCTGCTATGTACACTGATTGAATAATATTCTAGTAATTGCCTAGGAATATTTGCTGTGCATACCAGAGGTTGTGAAATCTAAGTGTTTTGTTCTTATGCCTGGAGGATGAGAACACCCTTGACATACATCTTCAGATTTTCCCAGCCTCCTCTCTGGCTACCCTGTCAATTTTCCCATTTTTTTTCTTTTCTTTCTCATGTGTGTTTGTTGTGTAGCTATTTCCTTCAAGTCTGAAACATTACTGCAGGAAAGCCTTTAGGACAGAAAGTCAACAACTCAAAATCACTTCAGGAAATCCCTGAAACTGATCAGATTTACTAGCCTTATCCCCAAGACCAAACGGTAAAGATTGAGGTTTACTGTCAGACAAGACAAGCTTCAAAGAAAACTCTGAGACCAACGACCTAGCAGGAGCAGAGCAGGCCAAGCTGCCTGGGACAAGCAGAAACTGGCCAAGGTACCTGGAGGGGAAGACTTAGGCCAACTGAATTCCCTGGAAAGGGCAGTCTCCAACCTGTTGAGCTGCCTGCAGTCTGTGCAATGAGTGCCAGGTTTTTAGCATTTGTGAAATGTCACCCATGCTGAGGTGGGTGAAGAAGAGAGTGCAGAGCCTGTACAAGGCCAACACATTAGCTCTTCCTCTGGCTTGGCTGAGAAGAGTTAGATTTCAGGGAGGTAGGGATCCAGACAGATGGTTCTGTGGTTCAGAACACTTGGTTGTCCTTGAGTAATTTCTGGTCATATAAGTAACACTCACTCATATTTTTTATCAGTAACCAAAATAAAGCTCATGGTTCACCAAGTTGGACACTTATGGCATCCATACTTTGGCCTGATGTGGGCTCCCTATTTGAGATGAGTAGACAGACATATATTACATCTCCCCAGGAGAAGTCTGTCATACAACAGAATTCCCGTGTTCTCTGTTTGCATGAGTGTGGTTCCCATGGGAGCCAGAAGAGGGAGTCAGATTTCCTGGTGTTAGAGGTATACGTGATTGAGAGCTCCCCAGTATAGTGCTGGAAACTGAACTCAGGCCTTCTGCAAAAGCAGCCGTGCTCTTCTTAACCTTGGAGCCGTCTCTCCGGACCCCTCTCTCCCCCTAAATCTAACTCCACACTCAAGTGCCGAGGAAGTGCTGACGTGTTGGTCCTTGCACAGGCTGTACACTCTCTCCACCCAATGGCACCTTGGCTGGCGCTGTCTATTTTGCCAAGAGCATACTATGCAACTCGGGGCACTCATGACTCATCCTCAGAACCGCTGTGTACTCTTTCTCTCAGCTGAGCTCCTGTCGGAAGTAACTCTGCATTCTGTGCCTCAGAGCACTCATGGAGTGATCACAGCTCTCTGCACTGTGGTGCTGCTGTGTTGAAGCCTCTCTTACATCCACTGCTGCAGTCCCAGTTTGTAGCACAGTTTCTGGTACATGGTTGACACTTAGGTCTTTATTCTGCTTTTAGCTGCTATAATAGAACACCCAAGGCTGGGTCGTTTGTAAAGAAGAGGGCTTTTGTTTTTTAAAATCTAACCTTTTAGGAGGCTGAAGAGAGCATCTGTTCAGCTCCTGGTGAGACGTAGCAGAAAAGAAGAATGAGGGAGCAGGCCTGTGTGGTAGGGAGCAAATGAGAGAGAAGGTTTACTTTGATATAACCTGCTATCAAGAACTAATCAGTCCTGGGAGATCTAATCAGTGTGGAGGAAAGTTAACCTGTGCTCTGAACAAAGACAACACATGCACACGCATGCACACACATGCACATACACACACACATACACACACACACACACGCTCACATGCACATACACACCACATATAAGTACACGCACACATGCACACTTACACAAGTACTTACACATACATGCACTTTTACACATATACATGCAATACACATGCACATACACAAACTTTACACACACATATACACACACACACACCAATGATAATATTTTTAATGTCATTTAATAAACATTGATCTGTCTGCGACGGCAGGACCAGCCTCCCACCTGCACATGGCCCTGCTTTGTCTAGCAATACCACACAGGGGATCAGATTTCATCATGGTCACCATGGGGACAAGCCATCTTCCAACCTCAGCAGCCGTTCAGTATGCGTTGAAATAAAGAAATAAGTGAATTAACAATATTCTGCCAGACAAGAACTTCTCTGTTAAGGGACAAATAGAATTAGGAGGAAATCTATTTCTGTGTATGGCTGCGAACTTAAGGTGTATCTTAAGGCCACAGAAAGCCCGTCCATACAGACACAAGATTCCCGTGTGTGTGTGTGTGTGTGTGTGTGTGTGTGTGTGTGTGTGTGTGTGTGTGTGTGTGTGTCGGGTGTTTCTGGCTGGGGCTGGTAGGTGAGGCATTGCATGTAATTCAGCAGCTGGGTAGGAGGGAGCTCATCCTGCCTGGCTGCTTCAGCTGGGATTACCCTCATTGTTGGCCCTTTTCAGCCTCCCACTCAGGGCTTTTGGATCTCCCGACCCCTGACCTTTGACATGGAACTCATAGCATGGGTCTCCTGTTTCTCGGGCATTCAGGCTGAGGCAGGAACTCTGCGTTGGTCTCCAGCCTGTCTGTTTCAGGTCTTTTGGGCTCCATAAACTTTGTGATCCCATCTTCCCTGACAGAGATTCTGACATGAGGACTGGAGAACAAATATTTTTGGGTGGGACTTCCAGGGGGACCAATGAGAGTTGAGAACCTGGGAAAGGACAGAGGACAAAGGGCAAAGGACAAAGCACAAAGCCCAGGTGGAATCTCAGGCTTGGCTGAGAGAGGAGACACCAGCTATGAACTAGGGGCTGTCTGGGATGGGTTAGGGTGGGGCCGAGGGAACCTTGCATTTGGGTATATTGTGCTCATGAAGAAACTCAGTAGCAATGGTCTCCAAAGGCAGTGTCTGGAAAAGGTCACTGGCATCCACTCTGAGCAGTTTCAGACTGGACACTGAAGTTGGAGGCAGGAGGCAGGAGGCAGGAGGCAGGACACAGGCAGAGGGACCGGGAAGAACTGGGGAATGGCCTGCGGCTTCTGCATTGGTAACTGCTCCATCCGTTGGGTTGTGACGAACCTTTTCACAGAGCAGCAGGTGCTTCTAGGACATCATTTTAGAAGCCAACCCTGACATCTTTCTCTACTGCTCCCCACATATCCACCACGGCTGATGGTTTAGGATGCAAATGTCCTCCAGCCCTTGGCCCCTGCTGGCTCCCACCAGACAAGTGGAAAGTTCCTGCTTCCAGTCAGCCGGGGCCACTGTTCCTCACAGCAGACTGACAGAGCCGAGAAAACCCTGAGCTGGACACCCACTTGATGTCTTGCACAGAGTCCACTCAAGGGCTCTAAGGACCTGGGTAGGCGCGCTGATCCCCCTTTCTCCCCAAATCTTGTCTGATCTGGAGCTGCTGAGTTCCTGTGAGGAATCGCAGCACCAGACCTGTGACATCCGTCCCTCCCTGGACCTTCTCTCCCTTCCTTCCTGTGCCCACTTCCTTCTCATCCAAACTCGCCCATCATTTCTTTAGAGACTCCTTCCCTGACATGTTGGCCTAGGGTGACTCGTTGGATGCCCGTTGCCATAGAGACAGGCTGCCCTTCTTACTTGGAAGTGAAGGTTGCAACATGGTTCTGTTTCCTCCCAGGGGCAAGAGAGGGAGCCGCACTGGTTTGTACCAATCTCTGTGTCCTGGGTACCCAGCAGCTACAATCATGGACAGACAGAGGGATGGATGGTCAGAGCACCTCCTTCCTCATACGTAGCTATGGTTCTTGTATTTCGGACAGTGGCAGGTGTCTCCATCTGAAACCCTGTCCCACTGTTCATCCTTGACTGGCACATCGACCCAGAGTCAATGGGCAATCGGGAGGACATATGGGCTGAAATAACACAGAGAGTAGAGGAGAACAAACCAGATGCCCCTTGCTTTCTCCTGTTGGTCTCAGCACACTCTCTTGGTTGAAACTGGTTATGTCCTGAAGTTGGCAGCCTAGGTTTTCAGTGACATCTCAGTATCAAACAAGATGCCTAGCTTCCCTAGCCATCACTTAGTGACCTGGGCAGAGATGAGCCGAGGAAGACCATGTGACCTATTGCTACGGACTGAGAGCTGAGGGGTTGGAATGCAGATGAGAGAAGACAATTCTCCACAGAATTCTCGTTACTCATCTTTCGATTAACAGAATTCTTCCTGCAAAAAAGCCCTGGGATTCTGAGGAAAGGCGGCCCTGAATGTACCAAAGAAAATGATGCTGTTCTGTGTACTCAGAGTCACCTTGGGGTGTCCTCAGGGTAACCTTGAGGTGTCCAACAGCACAAATTACATAGTTTACATGTTTTGTAACAACATGGAGTTGTTCAGGGAGTGCTGATAGGTCTCCCTAAAAACCTTCCAGTCTAATGTGCTTGTTCTACAGATAAGTAACCTTGTCAAAGCATGATGGTCATGTCTTTGATGGACTGTGAGTTCAAGGCCAGCCTCCTTTATATAGTAAGCTCCAGGTCAGCCAGGGTTACATAGCAAGATCCTGTCACAATACAAATAAACAGACAAATCAGAAACCTGGATGTAGTTAATTCAAGCTAATTAAGTTAATACACTCTAAAGTAGCCCTTCCAGATGTTTCCCACCTCAGAACCCAAGTTTCACAGGACATTAATAGTTATTTTCCAGGGCAAGAAGAACCAGGGTCTCTAAATGTTTCAGAAGGGTTGAGTTAAGCAAAAGTCAGAAGTTCCCAGAGCCTCTGACAGCGATGGTGGGACTTCCAGAAGAGGAGAATCCATGGACGATTTACCCGTCTGAACTGCTTTGCACAGGCTTGCCCAAAATTTAGTGAAAAGCCCCAAGCAAAAGAGGGAAGGCAGTCACGTTACACAAGCCTCAGAGTAGAGGAACCAATACAGCAAGAGGGAAGCAAAGACCAAAATCCACAAAGTGAGTCATTAGGCTCAGAGAGAGATAGAGAGAGAGAGGGCCTGCCATTTCAATGATGGTGCGTCTTTGAGGATGTGCTCCTAACTCCACGGCCAGAGGTCAGGCAAACAACCTCTCTGCTTAAGGACTGCATTTAGCTGTTCTGCTCTGCTCTGCCTCGAAAGGAAGAGGAAGCTCACACAGCGCTGGGCTCTGACCTTCTCCACTGCCCTTCACAGGGCATGCAAACCGGAGAGCAGGAGCATGTGTTGAAGTAACTGATTGCAACCACATCCATCTGCCTTTGGTTACAACTGGACTTCACAGCCGTAACTGTTGTCTGAGGTGTCTGTTGGCTGTAAAATGGCAAGTGCCAACCGTTTCCCAGGAGACGGTTGTTACTGTATAAAGCAATCTTTGTAGGAAGTTTATGTTTCTTCTTATGCTTAGGAAGTGCTCTGGAACAGAGGTCAGTGTAAAAAAGTATCTAGATTTATTATAACTATTAGCAGTTGGACAAGTGTTATGAAGCCATTCATTCTGCCCTTGATACTGACAGCTGCAGAAAACGAGTTCCTACTGCACCGTGGGATGCAGAGTAAATTGTTTGCATCCATCTTCCGCATGCGCCCTGGCTCTCACTATCAGGTGCGTGGAGAAGGCTGAGCACACAGCGTGGGTGCTGTCTAGATCATGGGCTTTGGCAGGATGCTAAACTCCGCCATCCTCAAGGTGGGAGATTCAGACACAGAACAGGCAGCACCCGTCCAATGACTGCCCGGGCAATCAAAAGCAGGTGGCTTTAGGGGCTGGATTGTCTTCTCATTGTTTCCAACTTTCTGTCTTCATTAAAGCTGTATTAATGAAATTGGCTATCAAGCTTTTACCACAGTCCCAAGAAAAGGGACAGAGACTTGATTCCCCTGACTTGCTGAGAAACAGTCTTAAAGAATTCTATTCCTTGGCTCTTTTGAGGCCGAGCTGGAGGAACCACGCACTCTGAAATTAGTTTTGCTTGCCCATTCTTTGTTACCTTCTCCTCGTGGCCAAATGAATATTTTCTATCAGTGCCTGTGCTTCTGAGGGAAATGGAGAAAGATAAACCTTTCATGAACATTGGCAGCTTACAGGCTTGGAGTTACCTGGTTTGTTGAGCTTGCTAATGTCAGTGATGGGGACAGAAAGCTGCTTCAGCAGAATGAAAGGAGGGCACCTTGGGTCGACGTCCATGTGTCGGTTTACAAGGACTGAAAGGAATTCTCTTCAAGTCCAGCTTGTATTAGCTATTGCAACAAAACCTACTGCCCAGAACACACTAATGCAGAGGGAGTAAGCTCTCCACAGCACAGCGGATAAGGCAATAACATAATGCTGTTATGATGTTAAAATGTATTAAATATTTTAATTTAATTTTAAATTCTTTTATAATAAATGTTAATATAATATTTTATAATAAAACATTTTTAAATTTAAATAAAAATATATTTAAAAATAACACAGTGCTCCACACTAATGTAGAGCTGGGAGAGAAGGCTCCAACTACGAAGAATGAGAAGGAAATGATACAGTTAACTCACTGGCTTCACCTGGGTGGTACATGTGTCACAATGTTACACTGTGCTCCAGAAAACTCTGTATTACATATTAATGCTTTAATGTAATGGGTAGAGAAAAGTCATCAGCTATGGCTTGTCTGATGGTCCTGTGCCTTTAATCCCAGCACTCGGGAGGCAGAAGCAATCAGACCTCTGAGTTTGAAACCAGCCTGGTCTACAAAGTGAGTGCCAGGATAGCCAAGGCTAGCCCCTGCCCCCTAAAAAGGTGAAGCACCATGAACTGGAGATTGTTCAGGGAGAATAGTCTGTGAGGTGAGAGACACATTTGCCACTTGCTGTCAAGGGTGCCCAGGGGACAGGCCTTGCAGAGGACATAAGGTGGAGCACAAGCCATTAACTTTGTGCGGTTCTCAGGAAGGGCGCCCCAGTGTGTAAGTGTAGTTGGAAGAAGTGAGGCCATGCAGCCTGGGGAATAGAAACTCTGTTCCTCAAACTCCTGGGAGTAAGTCGTCACCGAAGACAATCAGAATGCCAGGGAGACCCTGGGGACATCCTGAAAATATCAAGACCTAACTGAGCCAGGATCCATCCACACTGAAGGCCCAGGGTCTGTCCACACCCAAGGTCCAGTTGAAACTGAAGGCTGAATGTGTAACAGTCCCAGCTTGTCCCATTGTGTGTTCTCCAGGAGTTCAGGGACTTGGGACATCGGCTTAGAGGGGCCAGCATAACATATGAACCAGGAGGGTTTGTGGTCACCCACCCAGTGACATTGGTCAGAGTTCACCAATACAGATTTCCAAGGCAGGGCCCCACTCTAGAGCCCTGCAACCTCCTAGGGTAGCCCGGGGAGTGCCTGTAGTGTGCCCTACTCTGTGCACACAGCTACTTATGTAGAAATGAGTAACCAGACTGTGTTGTCCTTTTCCAAAGTAGCAGGGCGAGCTCAGATTCTTTTTTCATTTACTACTTAGTCTGACAGAGAGGCTTGTTTATTTTTACAGCTGTGTTTGGTCTCTACCATATTACCCTCCTGCTTTTCCCCAAACCCTGCCTTTTTTCCTTTGCTAGAAAAGTTAGAGGGAGAGAGGGCCAGATAGAGGAGGGAAAGGAAGCAGAGGGAAGGAGAAAGAACATCAAGACAATGTCTGTGCCCGCCCTCTACATGCACCGGTTTGCCCTGACAATGTGCTGTTCTCCTCAGCAGCCTGGGCTGTGGATCGTCTTCCCTTTGCTTGACCTCAAGCACTGAGAATCACAGAAGCTTTGGTAGAAAGATGATGTTACAATCCCCAAACCCATCAGACCTGCTGTGAGGCAAAGTTGCCATTCATTAGTTACACTGTAGCCGTTAGCATGAGCGGAGTCTGGATTCTAACCTGGGCTTCTGGGAACCCCAGAAACACTTTAGGTACAGAGTGTCACAGCTGGTCAGTCAGATCTTCAGGTACACAATCATGACTCAGCACACTGAACTGTGACTTAGCGCATTGAACCATGACTCAGCTCACGGAGATTGTAAACTCTGGAGCGGGGGTGGGTGCTAATGACTAGACGGTTTGCTCTGGCTTGCCTCCCTCCAGGAATTATTTTGGGTTATAGTGATGAGCAAATCAAGGGTGGATTTTAAGAGGCACAGCATGCCCGTTTTAAAAAGCCTCATAATTACAAGAAAGACTTGGCAGCAGTGAAAGTGCTTCTCTGTCCCCATCCTTGGATTTGTAACTAGATCCCAGTGACATTAGCAAACCTGGAGGCTCCGAGCTATTTCCTTCCGCCCCTTCAGCTGGCGTCTGAGCACAGCTGCGCAGAGTCCCAGCATCTCTGCAGCGAGGTGGTCCTGGTGGTTTTCAAAATGAAGTCAGAAGGCGGCACATAGGAAAAGCCCTGGGTTTTTCCCCTGATTTTCTGCCTTATAGTTTCTGGTTCTCTCAGGTAGAATTCCTCAGGGTGATGAAGCTCAAACAGCACGACTGTTTTTCTGTTTGTAGAAGTGATTTTTTAAAATCTATTTGTGAGGGTTTTTTTTTTTAAACAACAGAATTTATAAAATAAAATAAGTAATAACATTTAGAAACAAAAGTGATGAATGTTGTGTGTTTTCACTTCCATCACCCAATTGCCAGAGAGGATGATGACATCTGCCTACTACAGAGGGCTCTGGATGTGGGAAGGAGCCTGGGTCACAGCCCGCCCCCCTCCCTGACAAGATGAGGCACCTGGGCACAAAGGCAACACTGTAGCTCTCCGCTTCCACTCTGCATGGGAGAGTAGGCTGGAAAGCCTTCTCTCGGAGATGATTGCCATCAGCGTCCTCGGGCACCACGCCAGGTACCAGTGAGCACTCAGGAAATGCCCTGTCTTCGCAGGTGCATGAGGGGGTGAGGAGTCTCTGTGCAGCCTCTGCTGAGTGTCTAATAACCGCTTCTTCTTCACGGCTTCTACAAGAAATGCAGGTTCTCAAGAAGCAACAAGGATATGCCTGCTTCTCCCTGCTTAGCAGCTTAAACCCGATGGGCTTTAGACATTAAGCCATCCCTAGACTTGAGTAATCCCTGAAAACCGTTCTCTAATTGTTTATTAAAAGAGCCAAATGAAATTAGCATCGATGAGACCAAGCCTTGCTCTCCTGTGCTCCAGCTGAACCATTTCAACTCAGTCCGATCCGATGTCACAAGGGACAGAGCCCACCGCCCAGCACACATGGTCCATAACAGTGTTTTAATTTGCACAAGTGCGGTTCAGTTCTCAGAGCAATCTGGGTTGTGATGTAGCCACAGTAGAGTGGCTACCTTCCAACGAAGACAGGAGAAATCAACTGTAGAACTAGGTGGACCTAAGCAGTACGGGCCTCAGGTTGGTGAAGTACAGAGCCAGGATCCAATCTCTGGCTTCTAAACTTCAGCTTCCTGGTTTCTCACCCTATCTGCCCTTGCATTTTAATCTTAGGTAAGACACTTAGCCAGTGGTTTAGATTTGGGGTTGCATAAAATGGCAAGGAGGAATCTATGACAGAGTACACGGCGCATATCCAGAAACTCAGAAACGCCGTCAGTGTCAATTATGGGGTAAACCTTGGCCCTACGAGGATCAGCCAGGTTCCCAGAACTCTCTGTGGTTGGCCAAGGCATGTGCGCAGCCACTGAGAATGGAATTTTCTCCATTCCATTCACATACATGGGGACAGTGTGGAGACAGACATACATGGAGAGCTCGAAAGGCTCCCGCATGAGTGTCATGCCAAAACACATGTTGCTTCATTGGCTCATGTTTATGCCATAAATATGGGCCACAGTCCTGCTGCCTGTCATGTGTCATATCTCCGCAGGTTCAAGAATCACACATCCAAGCTGGCCATCCATGAAACAAGAAATGGTGTCCCCTACTTTACACATGGACCAGCTGGTATCCGCATGAACGGTTTCAGAAATACAAAACCACAAACTCTACCCATCCATTTCCCTAGACCAATCTCAAAATTCTCTCTCCCAAATAAGCATTTGCTGGGTAAGCTTACTGTCTTGCCACCATGGCTTCTCCCTGTTCTGTGAAGCTTCACGTTCAGACCCTGTGCTTGGTCCTAAACTTGGATGCTTTATTGAAATGTGCCCAGGTTCCAAATCCCAAAGCTTAGCTTACAGTGCTGTTACAATCTTCTTCATGCTCAATTGTAGCCTGAAATACTGGAAGCTGATTCTAGTTAGTGGCCAACTGTGTCTCCTCACATCTGGGGCTTGCCCATGGCCGGCGGGCACACGCGTCATTCACGGGCACTGTGTTCAATTCTACCTCAGAGCAGCACAGAGAATAGCTTTGAACATTTCCTGTTTCTGCAGTAAACAGCCATTTCCAACATCAGATCCAGCCCTCGTGAAAACCCCTCTTACCTTTTGCCTCCCTGTACCCTCCTGGGTGATAATTGGTTCAAAGCTTGACCGATGTGTCTGTTTCATCCCTGCATCTGCAAGGAGCGGATATGGCGACTGTAATTTTATTTTCCACGCTCACTAAACGGTTGCTGGATTATATATGAGTCCAATATGTCTACAGCTGGGAGATGTGATTAGAATAACATGGACTCGGGAACCATATGGTCAACCGCCCTCATCAGTGCAACCAGTGCTGAAGGGAAAAAAAAACAAAAACAAAAAACAGCCAACTGAAGTTGACCTGAGGCCGTAAGATGAACTGTATTCATTCACGACTCAATTCTTATCTCCTGAGCAGAATTGCAAATTGCATTAGACATTGTAGCTTTAATAGAATAAACAACGGAATTGCCGTCAAACCCATGTGAGATGAGGGAGGTCTGATGGACCTGTGCTCGTTGACTCTCCCTCTCCTCCTTCCTCGTTTCCCCCTTTAAAGACGCCATAGGCTTCCCTGTGACTTTGCCCATTTGTTCGCCTACCTAATCCAGAAATGTGCATTGGAAGTCTGGATACACTAGGCACTGCCTCTTCCAGACCCGGGAATGATGGTCGTTGGGCTTCTCTGTCTGTAACATGTTCCGTTGTAATCTGTTCCATTACGTCTGACCGAGTGTTCACTGCGGCCCCAGCCTAGCTATGCCCACTTGCCACATGGTGGGGAATGACAAGCCAACCATGTTTTAAATCGTGGAGGTGACATCAGTGAAGGGGCATTGATGATGAGCAAAGAAGCAAACGGGATTTCCTAAAGTTACAGAAACACCATGGAGAAAAGCATGTCATGAAGGGAAGAACAGCAAGTGCTGGACCGCCAGTGTTCCCAGGCCACCTAACATGGAAGAAAGCGCTATACCGACATCTGGGCCGAGCGGTCCAGAGAGAGCGAAGGTGTAGAGGCCTTGAGGCAGGGGAAGACGTGATACTTTTAAGAAGCAACAGCAGGAGCCTGATGAAGGTCATAACATGCATGTAGCCATGAATGGGGGTGTCTGCATGCCTGCAAGCCCAGAAGTCAGGGAGATCACTGCGCCCATTCGAGCAAGGCTAGCCTAGGCTATACCATGTTGGTGAGAGACCAACACGGATAAACACTGTCTCAAAACAGCAAAAACAACCCAGATATCCTTTGCGTCAGCCAGTTATCCATCTAGCGTGCCTTTTATCTGTATAGTGAATCAACACAGAATTGTTGACTCGAGCAAAGGAGAAGCAGGCAGGTAGAACATGCTCAGAGCTGAAAGGGACGTGTTATTTTCATCACCTAAAATCAATACATGACGACACAAGGATTAAAATAACCTGGCCTCCAACAGCTGAACATGCTGTATTTGAAGATTTATCTATTAACAGGTTGATATCCAAAGTTTATCGGGAGCTACAACTCAATATTCCAAACCCGAAGTGATAGATTTAGAGTTGGAAAAGGCCGGATATCTGTTAAAGGTGCTGGGAGGTGACATTTTTCCAATTTTGCCATGACACTAGGTATGCATGATCCAACCATCACAGGGCACACCATTGATAGATCTAATTATTGGGTGGCCATTGGAGAATGAGGGAATGGCTAACCAATGACTGGCCCAACTTGAGACCCATCCCATGGGAGAGAGCTAACTGCTGACACAATTAATGATAACTCTCTTATGCTTGCAGATGCTTGCAGACAGGAGCCCAGAATAACCGTCTCCTGAGAGGCTTCATTCAGCAGCAGATAGAGGCAGATGCAGAGATCCACAGCCAAGCACTAGGCAGAGTTTGGGGAATCTTCTGAAAGAGTAGAGGGAAGGATCAAGGGAGCTGGAGGGGTCATGGACACCACAAGACCTGCAGAGACAACTAACCTGGACCCACGGGGGTTCCCAGAGACTGAACCACCAACCAAGGGGCGTGCGGGGGTTGAACCCAGGCCCCTTACACATTTGGAGCAGATGCACAGCTTGGTCTTCAAGTGGGTCCCTAGCAATTGGAGCAGGGGCTGTCTCTGACTCTTGCCTGCCACTGGATCCTTTCCCCTGACTGAACTGCCTGGTCAGGCCTCAGTGGGAAAAGATGTGCTTAGTCCTTCTGTGACTTGATGTCTCAGGTGGGTTGGAACCTATGGGGGAAGGGGGCTTCCCCTTTTCTGAGGAGAAGGGGAGTGGGCAATGTGGGGAGGGACTTGTAAGGGTGGGACTGGGAGGAGAGGAGGGATGGGGTGCTATCAGAATATAAAGTGAATAACTAAACACACAAATGATAAAAGAAACTTTATCAAGTAGGCAAAGCAACTGAATAGCTACTTACATTTCCCAAAAGAAGACACACAGGACAAGGGCTTCATGAGAATGGGCTCAGAACCACAATGGAGTATCACCTTACACCTGTGAGGACAGACACTGCCACAGGCTAAGCTACTAAGTGCTGGGAAATGTGGAGATCCAGGGTCTTGCATGCCACTGAGGAATACAAGTTGGCACTGCCACTGTGGGAGACTGCATGAGGACTCCACTCACAGCCAACCATAGACCTACCACTTCATCCAGCAACCCTGAGTATGACCCCGCGTACTGCATCATCATTCAGAGGATGCATCCCAATGCTTAGCTTGGTAGAGCCCAGTGTTCAGTCACAAGGGCTGCAGAGTCTCAGGAAGAAGCTACTGTGTCCCCAGACCTCTTCCTGTGAGAGGTCCGAAAACCTAGGAATAAACATCTCAATTCCCTGGAAAGCAATCTGGGCTCCTCTGAGGAAGCCACTGACGATGAGGTGTTGATCAGTAACCGCCCTGATCTAGGGGGGACAGCTCCAGAGCTGAGACAGTCCTCTGGACGCCTGTCTGAAGGAGATAACAAGGCCAGGACAGAGCTGGTTTCCAAAATTCTTCAAGTTCCACCAAATAAAGTGAAACTGACATAGTAGCCAATCAGAACCGTACTGATGTCACTGTCCAGTCCCCTAATAATCTATTAGAGGTTACCTAACCCTTCCGGAAAATTCCCCTAGCCCTGCATAAAAGGGGCCTGCACGTCCCTCAAGTCATTGATATTTTGATAAAAGGTTGACCCCTGCATGCTCGTAATTTCTGCAGAATAAACGCTCTTTGCCTTTGCACACTGTTTGAGTCTGGGGGTCTTCCTTCAGTGATCCTCAGACCCTAACACTTGTTGGGCTGGAACTAAAACAGGGAGACCTCAAAGCACTGAGAGTAGACACGGGTATCTGCCTAACACCGAGCTGGGCCAGAGGAGGCTCTGGCCTGAGTCTGTGGTCCTCAGGCTCTGCTGGGTGCTGGATCGCCCCAGGAGAAGCCTGCCTCTGGGCTCCATGACATGAGCTTCCCTTGTCTGCTCCCGACTTTGCAGCAAGTAGGGTATCCAGCCTACTGAGAGAAGGGCAGATTCTGGACACAGACCCTTCAGTAAGGGTCATGGAGCTTGCCCCACGCTGGGTTTCACTGGGGCAGCTGTGGCCTGCTTGGTTCCTACCCACCTCCTGCTAGAGGTGTGCTGAGTCTGGGGAGGGTGGGAATGTGTGCTTTCCTTGTGCTCAGCTCAGGGTCTACATTCTTCTTTTTATGCTCAACAAGATGCTGGTCTGTTCCTTAGTCCATGTGCTGACTCTGCTGTGTGAAGAGTTGCTCTGTTTGTTGGGTCAGTGGTGGAGCGCCAAGAGAATTCCATTTCAGACTCTATTTAACCTATTACTTGCTTGACATTTGCTGGGAGAGTTGACCTAAAGTGTTGTCACCATCACACAAACACACACACACACACACACACACACAGAGTATGATAAAAGGTTTTAGCTAGCTAGACTATCTCACTATACAATCAATATTTGTTGATTACATATCAATGAAGCTGGGGGCGGGGGTATTCCTCTAAAGTTTCTAAGATGAGACTCTGTCTACACAGAATCCTTTTCTTCTTTAAAAACAAACCACACTCAGATGTTGACTGCAGATAATTAGAAGCTTTATCCATTTTAATCCAGATATTGAAAGTGTTTATCTTTAGAAAGGCAGGCACTCTATTTTTGGAAGGAGAAAGCTTGACAAAGTACAATGACTTAACTCTGTTTTTTTTTCCCTTTCTTTCTTTTCTTTTTTTTTTTTAACAAAAGCTATAATTCCCAACAAGCTGTTATTTCCTAGTGGGACTTATTCCTAAATATCTTTCTGGTTTTTCTCCATCTTTTATGAGTTAACCGGCACAATTTCTTGCAACTACATCAAGAAAGGGCTAATTTTGTGGCGGATTACAATAGATCATACCCAATGCAGACGTGAACTGGTGAACCCAATGGCTACCTCTGATGACCTCGGTTACTCACCCTGTATTATTTTAACCCTGGCATCTCTAAGTCCATATGCTATGATGACTCCATAGCATGGGGCAGTTTTCAGGGTGTGTTGGCCACTGCTCGGAACCCAACTCAATGTGCTGAGAGACCAGCAAGGCTTATGGGATTGACCTGGCTAGGATGAGAAGAAATAAGAAATGACAGACAGATGTACAGCAAATCTGAGATGGGTGGGCTCTGCACTCCGATGGACCTCCAGCAGCCAAGTGCTCATGGTAAACAGCACAGGTGAGGAGGAGGTGGGTTCCCTGGTCCCTGAAGGAGGTCACTGTGGGGTTCTGGCTGTGCTGGATCAAAGCACACTTGTAACACCCTGACCCTGAAAGCTTCAGTGGATGCTTCTGCTCACAAGGCCTGGTATCTATACTCACAGCAGAACCTGCCATTGCTCTGAACAGAACCTGCAGATGGCTTTGTCATTTCCAGGGTGCCCTTGACATGGTTGTGCCCTTGTCTGCACAGTCAGAATGCTATTCCCACATCATTTCTTAGCCAAGTCCCACCCCTGTTCTCTTTAGAAGGCCCATTTTCTGTCAGAGAGTTTAGCATGAGGTGGTCACTGGCTAGGAACCTCTACTTCCTTATTCACTAAGCCTGCCTACATTCTCTTTAGAAAGTTCTTCTTAGAGTTTAGAGCAAGGGGTCACTGGCTAGGAGTCTGTACATTGAAGAGGGAGGTGTGTGTGTGTGTGTGTGTGTGTGTGTGTGTGTGTGTGTGTGTGTGTGTGTGTGTGATACTGTCATTTGGGCGCTGAAATTGTTTAACTTGGGGCAAGTGACTCAACTCTGTGCTCACCAGTCAAAGCAAAGAGTTACACCCGGCACCTTAGAGCTGTTAGTCCTGATGTCACCTGCAAGGCCTTTATGCTGTCCCAACAGTCAACACATGTCAGTTAACATTACAGAGAAATAGCTTCTGTATGTCTGCTTGTTGACCCAAGAATGACTCAACAGCCGTTCTGGAGAGGAATATTATCCACACAGAACCCTTCCCCAGTTCTCCCTCGTTTCTGGGTGCATCAGATGACAGACATACCTTCTGGTTTCACGAGCAGGACAGTGAACTCTATGTTGGTGCCACCTGGGTTTGCGGTGGCCCAAAGATGGCCCCCAAGTCTTGGTTTTGACTTCCCAGGAGGAAAACATTGAGAAAATGAGATTTTCCCCCTTTGTTAATAAAAGTCTATGTTATCTCAAATCAGAATCCTAAAGTGTATTATTTTAAAGTGTATTATTCTAAAGTGTTTCAGTACTCTGACTTCTTTTATGCAGACAGCATCCAGGAGAAGAATCGTTATTAAACACTCAAAAGGGAAAAAAAAATCTCAAGGCAGGACTGGCTGTTTAATAAATAAACCATTGAGTTCTAGCGGCTCTTTCTTTCAGATAAAAAGCAACGGCCTGCGTGCTAATGAAACCCGTCAGGGCGAACCCACAGCTGACAGAGAGTGCTGAGCGACTGAGATGGTGGCACAAAGGGCTGGAGAAAGCCGTCGTTGTAGAAAGAACAGAGATGCCTCTGGCAATTAGAAGTGCTTTAGTCTCTGAACTATGAGCTCAAGGAGAACTGGGGGAAGCTACCCGTATTTGAAGTGTGTCAGGAGTGCCCTTCCTGAGAGGCATGTGACAGGTACACATTAGCATGAGGAGAAAACCATCAGATCAGTCAGTTTGCCGGGGGAATATTTTATATCCGCAACCACACAGCCAAAGCCTCCTTGTCTAACTGTGGATCTGGTCAGTGTTTGCCCAGTGTGTGGATACGAACCTGTGTGCTCAGGCAGACGTGAGCCACGAGCCAAGCCTCCTGATGCTCTCCATGTGTCATTGCCCACTTCAGCATTATTTGACTTCCCTGCCATGTGCTCCCCGTCCCTCACCTGAATGCCTTGTTTGGGGGTTCCCTGAGGATGTCTGCCCTCCCTCCGTCTACCATTGTTGGTAGTGTTTCCATCTCCTCCCTTTCCGGTGGGACCGCATGCCTGGTAGGACTCTGCTGTGAGGTTCCCTAAGACCTCACCTCCACGAGCAGACTTCTTGTTTCTCCTTTTCTCAGAGCCTCACATGCCCGACAAATGTCAGGGTGTGTGTCGTGAGAATGGAGAAGTCACGTCTGTATGTTGACATCCAGGACGATTCTGGACAGACAGGAGGTTTCGATCTATATCCGAGTGAATCATCTGTGACATGATACAATGCTGCATAAAACTGTCTCCAAATTAAATAATCTTGTTTGGTCTTTAGTTTTCTTCAAACGGACATTCACTCTACAGTTTTTTTTTTCTTGATTGATTGATTGATTGATTGATTATGTGTAAGTACGCTGTAGCTGTCTTCAGACACACCAGAAGAGGGCATCAGATCTCCTTACAGATGGTTGTGAGCCATCATGTGGTTGCTGGGATTTGAACTCAGGACCTCTGGGAGAGCAGTCAGTGCTCTTAACCGCTGAGCCATCTCTCCAGTCCCACTCTACAGTTTCTTGAGGTGAAGGCAGGTTAGGCTGTTGAATTCTCAGGATGCTATTACTATGGTTTACCAGTCTCCCGGGGACCAGCCAGGCCATGTTAGGAACTGTTCTGTGAGCAGGGGAATAATACCAGCCTCTTCATGTCTACACAGAATTATAGAAGTTAATATATAAGGTGCCAGGTTAATTCTGGAGTAACTGAGCAATGCTATTCTGCTCAACTCTGTAATAGGTTCATATAAATTATCAAATTCACAAAAACAGTTGTTGTGGTTTGGTCCGTGATATATATTGTAATGCTAAATTCTATACCTGAAGGTCTAGGCCTATGAGTGAATTCTCACATTCACAAGATTCTGTTGTGAAAAAGTTGTTCCTTAATTTTAAATTTTTGGTTAAATAAAATTAGCTACAGCCAATTACTGGAGGAATTAGAGGCAGGTGGGTTTTGAGTTACCTGGTTGACAGAAGAGAATCGAGAGGAGGAAGGAGGAAGGAGGAAGGAGGAAGAAGGAAAGGAGAAGCCGTGAGGGGAGATGGACCATGAGCGCATGGCCAGGAGAAACAGCGAGTATCTGGGGTTCACCGCTGAGGAGGTAACCAGGCCGGCAGTTAGAAGAGTAGATTAGGAGTGACGCCCCTAGTAATTGTCAAAGCCAAGTAAAGTAACTACGGTCCGAGCCTCATTTGTTTGTAGGTCAGCCTGGGATAAGTTTAAATTGGTCGTACTACAAACAGTATTACAAATTTAGAACTATTAAAACGCATGACTTCATGTGAAGAGAAAAAAATCTTGCCGGACACATTGGTGCAAGCCTTTCATACCAGCGCTTGGGAAGCAGAGGCAGGTGGGTTTTTTTAAGTTTGAATGCAGCCTGGTCTACATAGTCAATTCCAGGACATCCAGAGCTACAAAAGAGGACCCTGTCTATAAACAAAAATAAGCAAAAGACAACAAAGAAAAAAAAATCTCGAAAATTAAACAATAAAGATGTTTATGTGTGGTCCTGACTTGGCTGGTCTGCCCCTCTCAAGCCCAGCTTCTCAGGGTCGGTGACAGCTGCCCACCAGAGGCCAGGTGGAGACCAGGGCACGCTCACCCCCAAGAACCTTCATGGCAGCTGAGAGAGCTACAAACTGTTCCAATGAGTAACACAGGACTGTCTCTGTACTGTCTTTGTTCCAGAGGCAATTGTCAGCCCTGTGACTGTCTGTTCCCAATCCACTCAGAAAATAAAAAGAAGATGATTTTGGTCATTCACATTTAAAACGCTCAGAAGATATACTGTCACTGTTACTCAACTCCAAACCATGTGATCTCACCACCCCCCGTGCAGTTGACATGTGATCTCAAAAGGTGGTCATCTACTAGAAGAGTGAAAGAAATAAACCCAGTAGTTTGTCCTGGGAACCAAGAGAGAGTGGGTTTGTGTTTCTAGGTCGGGGGAACATTGGGGAACACTCAGGTCATTAGCGAGGCTGGCTCAAATCTTAAGAGGAGGCAGCTCTGTGTGGGTGGGTGGGGGTGTTTAAGGCTGATCGTCTGGAAACGGATACATCTCTCTGTCGGAGAGAAGCACCAGAATCCGAGCAATGGTTACAGTTGTCTCTGGAGCAGGGTTCAAGTCAGAGTACAGAATGGGGGCAGGGGGTGGGGGAGGGAAGGGTCAATACGTGTTTTCCAGGAGAGTGTGTTCGGGGGACATTATACAGTGGTCTGGAGCAGAGCAGAGGGCATGTGAGGAGGGCTCAGGATTTGGGGTTGGAGAAAGCTGGGCAGGTAGGCGGGGCCTGACAATTAGTACTTTGCTGTGCTGAGGCTGGGGAGTCTGGATTCTATCCTCTGGGTGATGAGAACTTCTTACCTACTGGGAAGGGCGGGAAATTCAGAAATCAAGCAATTCTTTACTCTGTAATTCACATATCATCCCTTAACTTTCAGACTCCCTTTGTGTGATAAGGATTCTAAGCCAATCTGACTTCTAAGAGTACACTAAATACTTTTCCTTATGCCCACAGATGAGTAGCTCCCATCCCCTCATCAAAGAAATTAAGTAGCAGACAGAAACTGTTACGGAAATCCACAGTTGGTCAAAATGCCCAGAATAAACTGTGGGGTGCCTGCCCTGGTCGATTCACCCACAATCCAAGGCCTGCACCTGAGGCTCAGGGAGGATTGCAGTAGAGGGGACCGAAAGGTTGTGGAAGCCAGGACCAGGACTAACGTGCAGCTAGAGTGTCCTCTAGACAGGACAAGGATCCTGCACCTGTGAAAGGACAACAATGTTTCCACCTAAATGAGATGGTTGACATGCCAACCGGAAGGAGAAAACCTCCCAAGGCCTCGCTCCTGGCTGAAGATCTACAGGCAATCAGTGGCTATTGAGAGACAGAGTCAGTGTCTTCCAGGGCCAGCCTCTGACAGGGTGATTTATCCAATTCTGAGTGGTCAGCCCGAAATGCCACACTCCCACGCACAAGCTAATTAAAATAAAGGGGGTCATGAATTTGGGTGGAGACTGGGCGGGTTTGGAGGAGTAGAAATGATGTGGACACAGTATTCGTTAATGAAATTCTCACAAAAAAACTAAAAACAAAACAAGACTGTGCCCTAGGTAGCCAACTGCTCTGGGCAGCGAGCTTTTCACCCCTGAAGCTTCCTCCACCCCTTCCTGTCTGCTTGCTGCTGATTTTCTAACCACACGAGGACTGTACTGTGTTCACTGTCAGAGACAGCTCAGAACAAAGCCAGCCCCTCTGTACACGATGTCATGGCTTCCTCGGACCATGGAGTACAGGGGTGATTTATCCCTCTACACAAGACAGGATCTTTGTGTAGCCCCTGCTGTCCTACCAATTACTCTGTAGACTGAGCTGGCCTTGAACTCACAGGAGTCTGATTACCTCTGTCTCCCAAATGCTGGGATTAAAAGCATGCACCACGCCCTCCCACCCCCGCCAACCCCACCGCTGCCAACCTCACCCAGGTGGTCATTCCTCTTATGCTTGGACACTCACCCAATCACTCGTCAACTCAAGTACATCTGTGATGGAATCCCTAAGTACTTTCCAAGCCCTTATCTGCCACCAAATAGAAGTCCAGTTTCTTACTCAGCTATCAAAAACAATGCCTTTATGAAATTCATAGGCAAATGGATGGAACTGGAAAATATCATCCTGAGTGAGGTAACCCAATCACAGAAAAACACACATGGTATGCACTCATTAATAAGTGGCTATTAGTCCAAATGCTCGAATTACCCTAGATGCACAGAACACATGAAACTCAAGAAGGATGACCAAAATGCAGATGCTTCACTCCTTCTTTAAAAGGGGAACAAGAATACCCTGGGGTGGGAATAGGGAGGCAAAGTTCAGAACAGAGGCAGAAGGAACACCCATTCAGAGCCTGCCCCACATGTGGCCCATACATATACAGCCACCAAACTAGGTAAGATGGATGAAGCAAAGAAGTGCAAGCTGACAGGAACCGGATGTAGATCTCTCCTGAGAGACACAGCCAGAACACAGCAAATACATAGGCGAATGCCAGCAGCAAACCACTGAACTGAGAATGGGACCCGCATTGAAGGAATCAGAGAAAGAACTGGAAGAGCTTGAAGGGGCTCAAGACCCCATATGAACAACAATGCCAACCAACCAGAGCTTCCAGGGACTAAGCCACTACCCAAAGACTATACATGGACTGACCCTGGGCCCAACCTCATAGGTAGCAATGAATATCCTAGTAAGAGCACCAGTGGAAGGGGAAGCCTTGTCCTGCAAGACTGAACCCCAGTGAACGTGATTGTTGGGGGAGGGCAGGGGTGGGGAAGGATAGGGGGAACACCAGAGAAGGGAAGGGGAGGGTTAGGGGATGTTGGCATGGAAACCAGGAAAGGGAATAACAATCGAAATGTAAATAAGAAATACCCAAGTTAACAAAGATGAAGGAAAAAAATAATAATCATAAAAAAAAGAAGTCCAGTTTCCCCATCCCGTGTCCAAAGCCAAGCCCAGGGCTTGGACACTTTCTTCCTCCAGAGCCCCTCCCTCAGGACTAGTCCCTGGATGGCAATGACAGTGATTAGGAGTAGGGGTTCTGCAATTTAGCAAGGTCCCCAAGAAGTCTTCAGTCTCACTGATACACATAATCGTGTGGTCCAGACTTAGCCACCCTGTGACTAAGCATCACCTCAGAATCGCTGAAGATGGCTGCCTCAGATCTAAGGAGGAGGAGTTCGGGGGAACCGATGTTTTCAGTTCCCCAGACACGAGGCTCCCAGGCTGAGGACACACCACAGTGACCGCCAGGAAGGCTAGCATCCTTCTCTGGAATGAGATGAACTTGCGGGGTCTTGCTTTCCCTCCCTTGCTGTGTCACCTTGGATGTTAAAGTTTCTGCTTCCACATCTTGTCATTCCAATGTCACTTCCTCTTGTCCAAACCTTAAAAGCATCATCAGCACCGGCAAGGACAGCCATTGCACAGCGTTCTCTAGGCAGAGTCACCTGCCCAGGAGGCTGTCTTAAAGTCAGTTATGGACACTTGGCCAAGCCAGCCTTGGAACAAGCCTGAGTGGGAATCAGGGAATGTCCAGGAGAAATGAAAGGGCAGAAGAAAGAACGCAGACCCTGGGGCTATCTGACAGTGACCGTGGAGGCTTGGGGACCGTGCTGGGACAGAGCTGGAGGAAATACTGACCTCACGGCACTGTGTGCAGGGTGGGGGTAGCTGCAGATCTAATATTGTTCATTGTTCAAACGAGCCTGTTTCTTTGTGGCGTAAAATGAAGCTATTTTACTAGTTATAAAAACAGCAGTATTTCAGACTGTCCCTGTGTATTTTTAGCTGTCAGGATGAGATGACAATCTTGTGACCATAGTTAATACGTGATTTTCAATGGTTCAGATTTTCTCTGGTGCAGATCTAAGGATGACATTTTTTGGGATCTCTTTGTGTTAAGAGACGATATATCTATTGTTGTTGTTGTTGTTGTTGTTGTTAATGATTTAGAATAATTTCTATCTGAGTCCTCACATATTTTTTTCTCTCTGAAGATCTCTTTCTCTTTCAAAAATGCCGAAGGAGGAAAGAAAAGCCGGGAGCGGGCGTGTCAAAGCTGCACTGTGCAGCTCCTGACCCCTGTCATTTCCGTCCAAGTCATTACAGACGGTAACTTGTTTCTGTGACATTCAAACAGAAAAGTTCAGGTCGTCCCACACCCAGAGGTGCTAAAACACGAGTGTGTGAGGCTTAAGTCGAGGTGTAAACACACTAACTCATCGGTTTTGAGGCTTTCGTGCCACTTTCAAGAACTTTAGTAAACAGGCATCATTTTGTAAGTAGCCAGGACCAAGTCTTGCTTCAGACTCAGGGAGAAGGGCTGGAGAGGTGGCTCAGTGGTTAAGAGCACTTCCAGAGGACCCAGGTTCAGTTCCCGGCACCCACACGCGGCGGCTCACAAAACATGACATGTAAACTTAGTTTCAGGGTAGCCAATGCCTTCTCCTGACCTCCTCTGGCACTTTCCCTCACACGTGTAGTCTGCATGTGTGTGTGTGTGCGCACACACATACACATGCATACACACACATACACACACATACACACCTACACATATATATACACGCATACACACATACACACTCATACACACACATATACACCTACGCATATGCACACACATGCACACACATACATGCATACACACATATGCATATACACACATATGCATATACATGCATACACACACATACATACCTACACATATATACACATGCATACACACATATACACACTCATATGCACACACATACACAACTATGCATATGCACACACACATGCACACACATACATGCACACACACGCATACACACGCATACACACACATAAATTAACATTTTCAGGGTACAGAGGCGTATATTGATGGCTGAGTGCTTGCCTTCACATGTTGGGGGCCCTGGGTTGTTTTCTGTCTCAAGTGTCATGAGATGGAATAAAATATAAAATTCTGCAACCATTTTATGAAACGCCATGTTGAGACATTAGGAAAACTACTTCTCAATTAAAATGCAACTCTAGGAGAATTTGCAGAATTGGGGAAGGGTCAGTCCACACTGGGGTATAAAGGACACCTCCCAGCTGAAAGGCACATGTGTGCCCTATAGTAGGAACATATAGTGAGCGACGTGAGACTAAGCTCTGGGAGGATGCGGAGCTCACATCTCCTTCTAATGGCTTTTCTACAATGGTTATTGTTGTTGACTAAAACTAATAAAAACAGTGGACATTTGAAAGATTCCCATTAATCTTGTACAAATTAATGAAATTTGGTTGTAACTTGAGACCCACCATCTTATCTTGAGGGAATTATTACAAACAAACATATGTGAAAGAGATCTATGGCTTACACAGAAACAGATCCATCATGGCATTGATGGTGACAGCCAAAAGGGTTAGAGAAAAAAATGAAATACAAGAGCCAGAGGGAGAAGCTGATGAAATCACAGAATAGTCACATAATATGACATTGTGTAAAATACAGGGAATGACTCTGGAAGAATAAGACCGTGCTCACGTGTCCCATCTGGGGCTGAGAATTCCACAGTCTCTCATTGTACCCTGATCAGTTGTGGGTCTCAACATGAGCCATCATCTACCACAGCCAAAACTTCCCTGGTGAGGGCAGAGGGACGAGTTCATCTATGGATATGACAGTCAGTCATCGGGAGTCAGTTTAATGCTATGTCCATGTAGTAGAGTAACAGAAGTATGTTCTGCCCTAGGGGAGAACTACAAGAGAAACACATCTGGGGCACACAGCAGGACACCTGCGCATGTGAGTTCACACCAGTGTTGACAGCATACACGAGACCCACACATGCTCAAACCAGACACTGTCCTATCATGGAGAAGGGTGGACACAAAGCCCCACCCTCCGCTGAGGAGTTTTGTTAAATTAATAGCTGTTGGGAGACAGCGAATTGGTTTTCCTTAGGAGTTTGTCCCTGGTGGATCAATCTCACTCCAGGGGATGACCACAGACCCGGGAGTCTACGGGCAGCATAAATTGAATTTGGCGGTTGGCTTTGCTTTTCGTAAATTGAGAATACAGAGTTGGGCACGGAGGGGAGGGGACTAGATCTAAAGGAAGTGAGCAAAATACATCCTACCAAAATTTCAAAGAACTGATAAAAAGTGAAAATAATAAAGAAAAATTCCATGTTCATCAAAATTAACATATTTATAACAAGTCTTAGAAATGACCCTATTTCTTGTTTTGTTCATTTTTATCTTTGGTCATAAATATATATATATATGGTATTATATGTAGCAGTAAGACATTATTCAAAATATAAAATCCATGACATATTGAATTGTTTTCTTCCTCTACCTCTTACTGGAAAACTACATAGCTTGAAGTTCCCAAGATGGCTGACTCTGTACCCTCCTCCAACGATCACACAGGAAGTCATAAGCAAGTGTCTTGGCTGTTATTAGTTTCCATTTCACTTAGTGTGGCTTAATTTAGACAGAAATAGTAAGATGGGGGGAAAATAGGGAAAGGCTTAAAGAACTAAAAAAAAAAAAAGATGTTTTCAAAGAATCAGAAGGACAGTGGATTCAACTAGCACGTATGAACAGTCTTTTGGAAGCGCATCTGGATTTCTTGTGCCATGGAAGACGATAGATTTTAGTGCAATCCCACAAAAGGGGGCGGGCTGTGGCACGGGACACCGAGAAGAGAGTCTGTGGTACGTACGCCGCATGTCCTCTTGGCCTGGAGCCTCTCCTAATGTCCCTAGAAGGACAGAAGGCTGCGAGGAGCCCTGCTACAGTCACTCCTAGGGAAGTGCTGCGCTCACACTACTAAACAAGGCACGCTGGCCCTGGTGGGCTCCTCATTCATGACCGGTTAGCATCTTAGCATGGGCTGCCGGAACAAAATGGCAGAGGCAGAGTGGCATGGTCAGTAAACACCTGTCTCTCACGTCTGTGGAGGCAGGGAAGTCCAGGATCAACGTGCCAGGAGATGGATCTGGGGAAATCTCCTTCCTGGGTTGCCAAGGTAGGCTCTTCATGCTCCCTGATGAGATGGAGAAGACAGAGCTATCCCTTCTCTCACAAGGACACAAGTCCCTTCCTGAGGACCTTACCACCATGGCTTCTCTTACCCTCTTGCCTCCCACAAGCTGGCTTCCTGATACCATCAGATTGGAAACCAGAAATGTTCTACTCCATCCACGTGACCACCCTTGCTTCTGACCCAGCTTCTAACCAGTTGTATCAAAAGTCAGATTCCAAGGACATGATAGACAGACTTTACAGGGCAGCGGGCACAGGAAGAGGTTCAGGACCAGGGCATCAGAGGGCAGGGCCGTGTCTTGTGAGTAGGTTGTAAAGAACGCAGCCTTTGCACATAGAACGGTGTCTACACTGCACTGGTTTGCACCTTGCAAGCATTGGGCATTGCTTATGCTGTTATTTTTTTCCATACCTCGCATGAGTTCTGTGATCTAGAATTATGGATCTATGTTTCTCCCGTGAGATAAATGAAGCCCGAGTGGGTTACATCACATAGCTTACAAGTTTGGGAATTAGCTTCGGTGCCCGGAGCTGGCAGACCCTGAAGCTGGTGTTCTTTCCATTCAATTATGCAAATCAGTGGCGTTTAACTCATAGGAGAGCATCCATCTTTGTCTGGTTGGTGCACTGATGTGTTCCCGACATGCTGAGCGCTCCTGTGCACACAGTGAGTGCTCAGAAAGGATTTGCTGAATGAGTTAACGAGTGAATGAATGAAGACGAAACCACGCATGACCTGGAAACACATCAGAAGTCCCTCGTTGTGAAGAGCGGGACGCACCCTAGGCATTTCAGGCTAAACGCAATCAAATCAGGTTTGCTGCGCCCGGGTTTGCAGGGCGCCGCAGAGCAACGTGCACGTCTCGATACTGTTGGCAAAAAAACAACGGCTGGAGAGAAGATGGAATTTTCATTCTGGCTGGTGGGCTGTCTGCTGGCTGACAGCAATGACAGAGCACACCACCCGCAGGCTCTGGCCACTTGTGCAGACTCTCACCTGTCCTCAGTGAAGCCACCCACTGGGGCAGCAGAGTCTCTAAGCTGAGCAGAACAGAGCAAGCTGCCACCGGCTGGTGTGCGCGCAACCACCTCATGCCGCCTTCCCTCTTCTGCAGCTGCCTTCTGCTTTTTTATTTATTTATTTATTTTTTAATTTCAACTCTGTCCTTGAATGCAGTCCAAGGGGTGTGGCTTCGACATTTGAGCCAGTCCCCCCAGTTCAGCACATTCCCAATTCAGTTCCCAACAGCATTCACAGCCACCTCACGGCGGCAGTCCCTTTGAGCTGTTGCAGTGGAAACCTTCTCCCGGGCATTTTGGTTAGAGACTATTTCAAAATCCCATCTGGTAATTGTAGAAAAAATAAGGAATTATTGGACTCATTCATTCATTCAGTCAGTCATTCAGTCATTCATTCACATACATGACTCCAATAGAACCAAAGCTCTCAACTGCATGTATTTGCTTTGAGTGCCGTGAACAAATGGGCATAAATACAGTTTAGCGCCAGATTCTCTAAGCTTTAGTTCCCTGTGCTCAAAACATGATCTCCCAAAATACCAATGGATAGCCAAGGGAGCACTCACTGTATTGCATGGAACCCCTCATTATATAGAGATAGTTGTGTGGACCCCTAGAGGTCAAATGGCTTCCTCCAATGACACAGCTCATGGGTGACACCTATGGGGCTGATACCCAAGTCCCCAACTCTGTAACACATGTCACCTTGTGTGGACACTTGCTACAAACACCCCGATTTCAGATAGGTTATCTGAGTGCATTAATATATCCTAGAAATAATTTTCCATGCAAAAAAAAAAAAAACAACTCAGTGTTTTTGAAATGAAGGACTAATATAAAATTATACTTAAAATGATTTATAGCTATTCACTCTGGGGATATAGACACACTTTGCCTTCCTCTTGCATAATTTTCTTGGCTCTAATCTCTACCTGGAGTATAGTTACTACCATCATTATTCATAGAATATTAACTTATCCTCAATTCAAAGCGTAGGCACAAAGGACAATTTTTCATTTTCCTACAAAAAAATTATTTGTTTCCCCAAACTTTCTAATAAATGGTTTCAAAACTTGATTTGACATTAAGATAAATTTATACTGACAAATATTTCAGTAAGGATTTAGGCTTGGTCAAAATATTCCACTGGGTTCACAGTAAATGCATGACCGTTAATAGTAATAATAATAAAAAAAAACCTACTGTGAGGATTTTGATTTTGTTATGCCAAAGTACATTAGAGAACTCACCAATGAACTAATGGATTACTTAGCCCTTGAGCACTTGGATCCACTATCCAAACATGCTTCGGAGGTTGTACTTCCTGCTCCATGGCCTTACAACCAAGGACTTCAGGAAGTGTCATTCACCTCAGAAGACATCCCAACACCAAGTATGTTTACCTCTGCTGGTCACGAGTTCAGGACATGACACTGGTGGTCATGAGGGTCACGCTTTGGACAAGCCATCTAACCCCTGAGTTTGGGGTTTCCTCTGAAAATAAATGCAAGAGTCTTTGGAAGATGTTACATAGAATGAGCATTTCCAAATCCGGAGCACAGTGTAGCAACAGTTAACTTGTGGCATCTCCTGGTAACTTAGTATCCGTGCTGTGAATGCAGCCTTCTGCACTATCGCCTGCCCATTTTCTAGAGCAGGAAAACCAAGAGCAGCTTAATTCTCATGTTCCAGGTCACACAAGATAGTCGGGGAATCCATTCTGCCAAATTCCTATTGTTTTTTACTATGTATTCCTGCCACTCTTCCTGGCCCCTACACCAACCCCAGCCATAGTTCAACTCCATTTCAGAGTACAGATTCTTTATGCAATTGATGTACTAAACCAAACCCTTTCTGGAGTTTCTTCATCCTGATACCAATGTTATCCATTGGCCTAGCAATGGAGTATACGCATCAGGGTATTTCTCAAATAGACTGTCCTCACAACGGTGAATAAAAGATGTCGCTTCCTTGGAGTAGACACACAAAGGACAACACCTTCATGCTATCAAACCACTTGTCTGTTCTGGACATGCTGGGGAGGGGCTGTGAGTCTCACATCAGGATGTCTCCTGCAGAGCGGGGCCTGGGGCCTGGCTGAATCCATCAGTAACCACGTGTGCAGAGAGGAAGCTCAATCACAGGCTAGAGGCAGGAAATCAGCTAGGCTCCCTCTGAAAATCCTTCAGCATTTGGAAGAGCTAACAATTTGAAAAGGAAAGATCTTTCCTCTAGTGTGGAAAAATGCCACTACCCGTCACTAGTGGGGGATGGTAAAGGCTTGCCGGACGTAAAACTCATTCCCATGGCTCTAGCTGGCTGGCTTTCCATCTGGAACCTTATAAATTGTTCCTGCTTTGACTACAGGAAACCCCTCACTCCCTCTTCCCGCTGGCATGAATAGATGATGTTCCTCGGAGAAATATTATCCTGAGAGTTTCTTAGTACACTAGGCAAAAATGTCTTATTGAATTTTACAACTCCATAAAACCTGAATTAAAGTGTTAGCACTACCTGCTAACTGCCTAATCCATCTTCTCTCGGAAGCACGGCATTCTTTTCCTGGTTATTTCAAAAACCTCTGTTTTGCCTGCAATCTCATTTGAAGGCAGCAATGGAAAATGATCAGTAACTGAGCCTCCTGGTTCTAGATCCACCCCAGAGCCATCGCTTACGCTGGCAGCCCAGCATCTGTCAAATGCAAGATGTGGAGGAACACCGTCATCCCCAAACAGCAGCCTTCACCATGAATTTCGATCTTGGTACTAATGGGTACCATTCATTGTATTGTATGTAGCCAGCTAAAACTACCAGACCCACCGCTGCATGGCAGACACACATTAGGTCCTCTGTGGGAACTCCTCTCCCATTTAAGAGGGGTGAAATTTATTAAGCAAGACCTAAAAGATCTCTTTTTTGTTACTTCTGCCTCTGTGTATCTAAAATGTATCTTCAGGGTGAACTCCACATGTGTGCAATGCCCATGGCAGCCAGAAGAGGGTGCTAGATCGCTGGGAGCTGGAGTCATACGTGGCTATGAGCCCTTGGAACTCAGGTCCTGTACTCTGGAAAAGCAGCAAGAGCTCTTACTTGCTGAGTCATCACCTATCCAGCCCCATGGACGTGCAAAATGTTATCCAATTAAACAGTTACTTGATGGTCACCTGCATGTCCCCTCTGCAGCCATGTATTAGATATGGGACCATTTGCGTACAATGAGGTTTTCCCAAGCCTCAGTTGACTCGTGCTTTGGCATAGCAATGCTCTTGTATGGTTTAAAATCCACCTATGGATTGCATTCTGGTCTGGGTGTGGTGGTATACCCCACACTCAGGAGAGAAACAGGCAGATATGTGTGTGTGTGTGTGTGTGTGTGTGTGTGTGTGTGTCTGTATGTGTGTCATATATGATTACTCAATATATAATATAGTATATTTTGAGTGCTCAGACTAGTACTTTGCACATATTAAGTACCCTATAAATATTGTATGTGTGTCTATAATAACTTACCATGTAGAAGGGCTCGATCGGTAAATGTTCCATGCTACTGTTATTATCAGAATCGTCAGCCTGTCTGGCATTATGCATAGACCTAAGAAAGAAAGCTATAAAGTCCTAAGGGTTTATCCTCCTTAGTGGCTAGTTTAAAAATCACGGCCATGCACGCTAGCTGAAACAAAAGGACACACATCTAGTCTCCAAAAGAAAGGCCAAAAAAAAAAAAATGTCGTATAGGCAGAAGTCATGAGCAAAATAGGCCCCTCCCACAGCAGTATCGGGCAGAAGTCGCTATGATAAGAACACCGCAGGAATATAATACATTACACAAGATGCACACGTTAGACGGGATATGGCTATGATAAGGGTGGTAATTCGTCAGAAAGACAAACAAGCCTGTGCCCACGGGCCTCTGATGACAGAACAGAGCTCCTGAGACATAAAAGGCTGGAAGTGAAGGGAGAGGAGAGAAAGGCCGTCATGGAGATTTCAGCTCCTCCCCCGGCAACCCCGCAGACCCACGAAGGATGGAAAATACACGGCGCTATTAACCAGCTGGGGCAGCTCGCCACTCCCCGCCACTTAAAAAAAAAAGCAACCCGTTGTTTTCAGATGCGCACATCAAATGTTCATCGCACAAACTGAGCCAAAGGGGAAGTCAATAAACTTCAAAAGATGGCGTGGGACCATCCTCAGATGGGGAGCATCTTAGCCTGAATGCCGGGCGTCTGGTAAAGACCAAAGCGAACGTGATACGCAGAGATGGAGAACGGGGTGTCCTCCCTGTAAACTGGAAAGACAGCACCGCTATTTGATTGTGGGAAGGACGGTTAGGCAAGAAAGAGAAGTCGGAGTCGGTCAGATTGGGGATAAAAACCCAAAACAACCTCCGACAGATGAAAAGCCTGAGGTCCCCACCACCAAATGCTATTAGCTCTAATCGTGTGCACTGAGCAAAGCGACGGATACGAGGAAGCGCCCGAGACCAGTGGCTCTTTTTCTCCGCTAGTGCCAAGCACCCAAAGGGAGACGTAACAACTCCCATTTGTTTGCAGTTGGAGCCAAGCAAGCTGGCTGTGCCCTTCTGTGACTGGGGTAGCTTTCTCTCTTCATCACCAGTTGTTTATTTCGATGGAGGATTGGTGTTAGCCTTGGAAACCAGACAAACAGTCTTTTCTACTCAACCTTCCCTCAAGCAACCCCTGAACACCTCCCCCTGCCGCACGGAAAGCCCCATTTCTTTAGACACACGTGTCAAATGTTTATCAATATAGAAAGGCCACAAAGGGAGCCAAAAATGAAAAATCCATACATTTCAAAAACTAGCAGAGACAGCTACAGCCTCAAGTCAAGGACTCCTTGTTGAGAGAACTTCACTCTGGGGTGATGGCGGGGTGGGTAGCTATGCAATGTCTACCCTCCCTCCTTACAGGGTCCTGAAGACAAAGCAAATTTTGATTCCACCAAAGTTTACCTGGGGGAGCTATTTATTTATTGGGGCTACTTATAGAGCATGGGTGAGTGGTCACAAGCAGAACTATGGGTGATCCTAAATCACACTAGGGGGTCTTCACCCAGCATGGTGATGTCCGCAAGGCTATATGAATGGAGCCTGCTTTCTTTGGTTCTCTCAGGCTATAGATGCCAGCCCCTCCCCAATACCACATGCAAGTAGGACAGAATTGCATAGTCTGACAGGGAGTGGCTAGGTACCTGAGGGTTCCCTGACTGTCTATGCCCTGTCCTGTGTGAGGAAGTCAACAGTCACGAAGACCGGCTGTGTGATCTTTTGCAAGCAGGTGCAGGGTTAATCCTGCACAGAACACCTCAGTAGGACATCCTTTCCTACACAAGCAGTTTTGCCTGAGGCTCCCTGCACAATGCTCTCTGAGCAAATACATCTTCCCTGGGTGGAATTCCAGGTGAGGCAAGAGGATAAAGCTACTGAGCTGAGAATGTGACAACTTGGGGACCCTCTGCTCGTCAGGCAATGCTAACCTGGAGGTGATGACTCTGCCCCTCATCCAGCCCCTAGAAAGTGCCTCCCCTGATCTCTAGTCCATTGATATCATTCTTAGGGCCTGCCCTCCGCCATTTACATGCAGCCTGCTTAAGTGCAAATGCTGACAGCATTCTGAGGCCCCAGCCTAGCCCACACCACACTCAATCCTTTAACACCGCTGGATTTGGACTCCGGAGACACCACCACTAAGAAGGCCGCCAGCAGCCTCACAGATGCCATCCTGGAAGCCATAGCCAGCACCAGAGAGAAAAGCTCAGGAAGCAAAACAAGGTGACAGATGGAGAAAGGAACTTGGGGGCAGACACACTAAGGATGGTGGTCCCCAAGGGAAGTCTAAAGAGGACTTCAGAGGGCTCCTGAGCTTCTCCAAAGGCCATTTCCCCTGCTAGACTCTAATCCCCCTTATCTCCAGAAGCTCAATCCACGGCCAGCAAAGAACTTAGATGCACCATCCTCAAACCAGAGTCTCTGTAGACCCCAGTTACAGGCGTTCTCCCAGTGACAGCATCGGAACTCAGGGCTGGTGTCCTTTTCTCTGTTCATGAAGCAACTCTGAACTCTGAGGCAGCTGCACTTGTTGGGGACAACCTGGCTTTTGCCTCAAGGCATCCTGTTTCCATCCAAAACCTAAGCTCAGCCATCACAAGCATCCCACGCCTCTCTTGGGACTCAGAGGCAGAGTGCAGGTGTCTGCCAGCTCTGGGCCTGTTACACAAACTGTCCCTGTCCTTGGAGCTAGTGAAGGACCCTAGTTCTTACCAAAGTGTAAGAGCTATTAAGAGGCTTGGCCTGGTAGAAAGTAGGTAGGTTATGGGGTTCCTGTGAAGGACCCTAGGGGCTTTCGCCAGCTTTACACCCACGGCCTCAGAACAAGATTAGGTCAAATACCATCTTCCTGTCTCTGGTCAAGGCTAAGCCAAGTTCCGTTCTCCACCCACAGTTCTCAGGAGGAGCAGAGACAGGAGATTCTTGGAAAACCGCAGAATGTACTGATGGTCACCTGACCCTCTGGTCCCAGACAGAGTTCTAATGTGTGGCATATGCTTGCTAGTCAATAGATTCGAAGGTCAATATGCTTAGCCAATAAGTGTAATCTGTAACCTTGCTGATGTAACCTGTACCCCTAATAAGTATAAAAACTGCTTGTTATAGCCATTCGGGGTTGCCCTCTAGTCCCTCCCCCTGAAGGGCTGATTGAAGGTCAACCACCATGCCCCAGAAAATAAACCTCTTGGGTTTGCATCAAATTCCATTCTCGTGTCTCACTTGGTGGGGAGTGGGGGTGGGGGGTTGTCTCCCGGTAGTCAAGACTCACTTCGAACTTTACAATAGGATCATGCCACATGTGCTTATCACAGGAGTACATGCCTGAAAGAGAGAGAGAGAGAGAGAGAGAGAGAGAGAGAGAGAGAGAGAGAACATAAAGATTCATAAACTAAACATGCAGAGAGAGAGAAAAGGCGAATCAAGACAGTGTGGTAAAATGCTGAAGAATAACAGACAGATCAGAGTCGAGATCCAGAAATAAGCCTGTACCAGTGTAGGCCTTCCTTGACAAAGGGACAAAGGCTGTTGAAGGGAAAGACAATAATCTTCACTAACTGACAGCAAGAGTCCCAGGAAGCAAAGAAACATAGACAGGGATCCTGTAGCTTCCATTAAAAAGAAAAGAAAAGAACTCCAGGCTGATCAGAACATACACTGACATGGTAAGTGTCCAGTGCAGGACGGTGAGGTGGCTCAGTGGGTAAGGATGCTTGCTGTCAAGCCTGACCACTCAGGTTCAATCCTGGCACCCTCATGGCAGAAGGAGAGACCCGACTCCTGCAGGCCCTCTGACCTCCATGCCAGCGCCATGGCGTTCACATCTTATTCACAAGAATAAGTTTCTAAATGTCTGCCCAGAAAGACAAGAAAACTTCTGTGACCTCAAACTTACTCTTGGGTTTATAAAACCAACATCAAAAACAGGCTGGAACTCAGGCTGTGGAAGACGCCATCAGAAACTCAAAGACAAGCCAGCTCTTGGGGGGGGGGGAATGTTCAAAGTGCAACATCTTAGCACAGACTTACTCCTGAAACTGCAGAAGGGCTCTGACACTGCAACAATAAAGATACAGATGTTTTAAATGTTACCCAAAGACCTGAAGAAACATTTAGACACAGCCTCACATGCTTGGGGAACAGCAAGTAAAACATAATGAAATCCTGCCGCACTACTGCTGGAGGAAAGACAGAAGGTGCCAGCGCCAAGGGCTGCCCAGGAGGCAGGCACCGACGAAGGCACTCCCATCTACTGTGCTGCTTGGTTACCACAGCAAGTCACGATGTGCTCTGTGCAAGACGACCGCTAAACGAATATACTTCACATGATCTCACAACAGTATGAGGGGCAGGTGAGATGGCTCTGTGGATAGAGACCTCCATAGGCTTCACCTCATATGGCCACAAACAAATTAATTTTTAAATTTTATGTGTGTCTTATTGTTTCTATTGTGGTGACCAAAGCAGCTTTGAGAGAAAAGGGCTTATTTGGATTACACGTCCACATCACTCTTCAGCATCAAGGGAAGTCAGGACAGGAACTCACACAGGGCAGGAACCAGGAGGCAGGAGCTGACGCAGAGGCCATGGAGGGGTGCCTCTTACTGTCTTGCTCCCCATGGCTTGCTCAGCTGTAACTTTAATTTTTTTTCGAAACCTGTTTTTAATGATGGTTCTTAAACCCTTTAACCTCCCTTGTAGCCCACTACCCACCAGAGTAGTAGGAAAGAAAGGATACGGGAATGGGGGGTAAGAGTTGGGGATCGGACCTGTTTAGAAAGGTTCTTTGGAGCATCTCCAGTCTGTGCTGTCTAGAAATCGGCAGTTCAGTTCACAGGTCAGCAGGCAGTGGCGGCTCGATCCACTCGAAAACACCTCACTGATACACCAGCAGTCCAGTTGGGTAGAATTGGGTTAATAACAGCGGTGGCACTACCTAGCAGAGCCAGCCAGGCCTCAGCCTCAGCTTGAGTCAGCAGGAGGGACAGCAGGAGACGTTCTCAGCTGTTCCTCTCTCAGGGAAGTGAAGATCAGGGAAGATTCCAGACCCACAAGTGCTGCATAGGCTCAGGCCCTATCACTGTTCGTTGATTTATAGCCTCCAAACATCACGGGTCCTCCACGTGTCTCGCCTCAGCTGACAATCAGCCTAAGTGCTTAGAAACCGCAGCACAGCACCAGAAGTTCCTTTAGCACGGTTCTCTCTATGGAGTCCCGGCAAATGCAGCTCAACTACACAATGTGAGGTGGGCGAATCCATGCCTGCCGTTAGCGAAGAATCCTTCACCACGCGTCCTTTCACGAGCTCGCTTTAGCAGAGCATCCTCTCTCCTGTGTCTGCTTCAGGGAAACGTTCCTTCACGACTCTGCCTTAGCCTTTCACACCCGTGTCCACTCTAACAAAACGTTCCTTCATGCGTTTGCCCAGCAAAATGCCATCGAGCCAACTTTCCAAAGAACCCTTAAGTTTCCACTTCACCCAGCCTGCTTTCTTATAGAGCCCAGCACCACTGGCCCAGGGATGGCCCCACCCACGATGGGCTGTGCCCTGCCCCATCAATCACTAATTAAGAAAATGCCCTGCAGGCTTGGGTACAGCCCCGTCTTCTGGAGGCATTTTCTTAACTGAGGTTCCTCCTCTCAGATGACTATCCGGCACGACATGTATGAATGTTCTGCCTGCAAATATTTTTGTCCGCTCTGTACCTACAGACTTCAGAACAGGGTGTCCAATCTCCAGGCACGTCCACGTGGTTGCTGGGAACTGAACCCAGTCCTCTGGGAGAGCAACAAGTGCTCTTAATCCCTGAGCCGTCTCGCCAGCCACATGAATATAATTTTTTAAAAAAAAATCAAATATCACGAGGTATGGATGTGTTAATCAGCATGATTATGGTTTTATAAGTGGATATATATCAAAACACCCCACACTGTAAGTACATACATTTTATTTGCGATTATGCCTATGGAAAGCCGGGTAGAGAATGGATCATAAAGTGGCTCCAAAAAGTCTTATTTTTCATTAAACTAAATTGAAAATTATAGGTTAGCGCAAAAAGGAACTGTCACTCAGTGCTAGTGAGAAATCAAAACTGTATACTTTAAAAAAATAGTTTGGCTTATCTTACAAAGTTAAGTGTAGCTTGTCATACAATTTAGCGGTAACACCTCTAAGAATTCACCACGTGGTGTGCAGACTTTCATAGCCCGTAAAATATGCATGGACATATACGGTAGTTGTTACAATTTGAATATGAAATCCCCCTTCAAGCTCAGGTTTTGAATTCTCAGTCCTGGGGGTGGTGTTATTTGGAGAGGTTGTGGGGCCGAGAGGTCACTGGGCTCAGACTTCGGGAGACAATGCTTCTCTCTACGACTTGCTCCCATCATCACAGAGCGCTGTCTTACTCCACACCTAGGGACACAGAGCCAAGAGACTGCAGGCTGGAATGTTGAACCAGAATTACTTTTGCTTCCCTGGGGCTGTTTCCGTCGGATGTTAGGTTTCAGTGGTGTAGACATAACTAACACAATAGTTCTGTGCACAGTCGCTCAGAACTGGAAATAATTACAATGTCTATAGACAGCTGAATGGGCAAACAAATTTGGTAGAGCATCATACCAAAGAATCGTGTTACCAAGCTGTGAGAGGTCATGGGAGGAGCTTATGTAGATGCTGCTGAGGAAAGGGAGCTGGTTGGTAAAGGCGCACCCTAAATAATTCAACCTGTGGTACATAACCATGGGGATGAGAAGTAGGTCTGCAGTGTGTAACCATGGGGATGGGAGTCAGGTTGTGTAACCATGGGGATGGGAGGCAGGTCTGCAGTGTGTAACCATGGGGATGGGAGTCAGGTCTGCAGTGTGTAACCATGGGGATGGGAGGCAGGTCTGCAGTGTGTAACCATGGGGATGGGAGGCAGGTCTGCAGTGTGTAACCATGGGGATGGGAGGCAGGTGGGTATGGGGATGGGAGGCAGGTCTGCAGTGTGTAACCATGGGGATGGGAGTCAGGTGTGCAGTGTGTAACCATGGGGATGGGAGTCAGGTGTGCAGTGTGTAACCATGGGGATGGGAGACAGGTCTGCAGTGTGTAACCATGGGGATGGGAGTCAGGTCTGCAGTGTGTAACCATGGGGATGGGAGGCAGGTCTGCAGTGTGTAACCATGGGGATGGGAGGCAGGTCTGCAGTGTGTAACCATGGGGATGGGAGGCAGGTCTGCAGTGTGTAACCATGGGGATGGGAGTCAGGTGTGCAGTGTGTAACCATGGGGATGGGAGTCAGGTGTGCAGTGTGTAACCATAGAGATGGAAGGCAGGTCTGCAGTGTGTAACCATAGAGATGGAAGGCAGGTCTGCAGTGTGTAACCATGGGGATGGGAGGCAGGTCTGCAGTGTGTAAGCAGGGAGATGGGAGGCAGGTTGCCATGGAGGCAGGTCTGCAGTGTGTAACCATGGGGATGGGAGGCAGGTCTGCAGTGTGCAACCACGGGGATGGGAGGCAGGTCTGCAGTGTGTAACCATGGAGATGGGAGGCAGGTTGCCATGGGAATGGGAGGCAGGTCTGCAGTGTGTAATCATAGAGATGGGAAGCAGGTCTGCAGTGTGTAACCATGGGGATGGGAGGCAGGTTGCCATGGGAATGGGAGGCAGGTCTGCAGTGTGTAACCATGGAGATGGGAAGCAGGTCTGCAGTGTGTAACCACGGGGATGGGGAGGCAGGTGGGGGAGTCAGGTCTGCAGTGTGTAACCATGGGGATGGGAGGCAGGTCTGCAGTGTGTAACCATGGGGATGGGAGGCAGGTCTGCAGTGTGGGGTTTCCAAAGAAGGGGTAGCATTAGACAGGTGAGGTGCAGGGTACTTTTTAAGGTGGGAAAGTATTCCTTGTGTCATTGCTGGGCTAAGTACATACAGGTAGTCGTCAACGCCCATAGAATATGATAGCTCAAAATGAGTCACAGTGTTTGCAAACTTTAAAGATCATGTAGAAAACTGAGACATTCTCAAGGTGAAATGCAGAATCCAAGAAAAACAATGAACTGAGTGAAACTGTGTTTTAAAGGAACTGGGCGGCAAAGAGGCTGACCTCTGAGACTGTAAACAGTGACGGAATTCCGAAGAGAGCTGCACTGTTCATTAGCTGATAGAGCTCCCTCTCGGGGGAATGTGGGTTAGAGCCTAGGACCTGACATATATATTTCTATCTCCAGGAACCAAAAAAAAAAAAATACTGCTTAAATAGTCGGTGAGTAGAGGGCCAGCTGTGACGCCACAGTAAACAGAGACAGGAGGGTAGAATGACGCTGTTTGTGGTGATAGATCAGACTCAGGGACATTGAGGAGCCAATGTTGAGCTGCTCTAGTTATAGATGGGCGTACAGAGAAGTACTGTGGATGTGGCATACACACCCATTGTCTTACACGCTTGCTAAACGGACATAGAAGCTTGACACAGACTACCTCAGCCAGGTGACGAAAGTCAGCACCAACAGTCATAGATTATTTTAACTGTCTGCACAGACACCACCACGGAGAGACCATGTCCCGTGAGGGAAAAGGGCCAAAGGTGGTCTCTAGGGAGTAGCAGGGACAAATGCTAGATGTGTTAAGCATGTGAACCAAGGAGACAGACAGCAGAGGCGTCAGCATCGGTGGCCCTTTGGGGAGAGGGTCTGTGAAGGTGGGTGAAGGGAAAGAACATGGAAGGAAACTGGTGGTCAAGAGACAGGCTCGTCGGTGGATGGAGGCTTGATTGTGATTCCATGTCGATGGGGAAGGAAGCAAGCAAAGGGGTGGTTGGCTAGGCAGTCTGTGGGAGACGAGAAACAGGACAAAGACAAAACACCAGCCTTTCGGATATCCAAAAGAGAATGTATGTGAGAGCATCCACAAAAGCACACCCGTATTTTCAGTATCTCGCTAGGAGGGAGGCTAGACTCAATCCATTTTGGGCCGAGTCTCCCTTCACGGGTTGATGGAAAGGCGGTCTTACCAGCCCTGTTAAAGGAAGCTCAACAGATATAGGTAATACTGGGGCTGCTCCAGGGTCAACGCTTTAAATGAAACTGGACATTATCAGGATCCTTACATGGGCAGTGACAATCACAGCACAAAAGCCACAAGTAAGGCACAAGGGCACAGGTTTGGAACGGACTGTGTCTGTGCATGACAATGCACGTGCATGCTTCTCAGGGCCACTAGACATCCTAGGAGCCATGATGCCACAGTAGCCTCCTGGGCCCTAATTTCCAAACAGCATTTCCCAAGGAGACAAATCAGAGTTCTTGGATGGGAGATTCCTTCCGAGGCAGGAAGGGTATGGGATTGAAGATACAGAAATTACAACTTCTTGGGATGACAGGGTGAAAGTCAAGAAATGGTCATGATGCGGGTGAGCTAAACACAGAAGACAACCTGGGAGGGCTGCCCAGAGACAAGCGGGAGGAGTTAAGTGTACATGATAAATGACAGACAGACAGAATCCCAGACACAGCTCTGTACCCCTAATAAACAGGCAAATAATCCGATAGGCAAATAGGGGGAAGGGCTCTGGTTGGTTAAGAAGGATTTCAGCCACCGGGTGTAGGAGAGGAAGAAGGAAAACAGGAAATCCAGCTGCCCGGCCTTCACTGAGTGACGGGCTTCCCACCATGTGACAAGCAATTATGTGTACACTCTCGTTCTTTATAGAAACCAGTCCTGTGAGTGTGCCCATTAATGTACCCTAATAACAAACCATCAATCATCCCTACTGCAATGTTCTTTAACAATCTACTAATGGCCTTTTCTGAAATGTCTTATTATTATGGTATTCAATTTCCATTAATATCAGTGTAGTATAATATATGGTTCGGATAGTCCTTCTTCACCAAAGATTAGAACAGGTAATTTAGAACTGGTGCTTCAAAAATCAGTCTAAAAAGAAATAATACCGTTCGTTCCTGATATTTTTGCCAAAGATGACATTGTAATAGTAACATGCCAGCGGTTGTTTTTGTGGATTATAATAAGTGTTGGTCTCAAGGAAGATGCTAGTGCCAGAAGAAACCAGTGTGAACCTCGGGGAAGCTCAACGAAGTCTTATTCCAGGGGACTACAGCCATTATGAAATAATTCTTTAATGCAATACAATTTGTAACTGCATCGAAGTAAAACAAAATTATTGGGAATCAGCTCAAGAAAGAAGTGCAAGACCATTCTTAAAAATGAATGCATTTCTGGGGCTGGGAAGGTGGCTGGGTCAGTCAAATGATTAGCATGTGAGTTTGAGGACCTGAGTTTGAATTCCTGGCACACACATGGAAAAATCTGAGCCCAGCATAGGTTCCTGTACTCTCAGCCCTGGGAGTGCAGGGACAAGAAGACCCTGGACCTCTCCAGCCAGAGGAGCAAACCAAGTCAGTAAGACCGAGGTTCAGTGAGAAACCCTGGCTCAAACATTGTGTGGAGAGTGACTGGGGAAGACCCCTAAAGTCAACCTCCAGGCTCCACACGGGCATGGGCAAGCATTTCACCTGAGAAATACAAAAAGACCAGGGCAACAGCGCTCGTAGTCGCTGCTTTATTCAGAATAGTCACCAACTTGGAACCACGCAAAGGTCCACGAGGGAATGGGAAAAAATCCAACCATACCTACACCCTAGAGCATTGTTCCTCAAAGGGAGAGGATGGGCAAGCTATTTGTGCACACAGCAAAGATGGCCTCAGCCAGGTGAGCCTAAGGAGATGTGAACAAGCGTGTACCTTGTGGTTTCCTTTGTATGTAGCTGGGAGCTGGTGACACTGCCCTTTTCCGCTCTGCAACAGATCAGTATTTGCTTCAATAAAGTGAGTGGCAGGTCCGGCTACAAACATACCCAAGGGCTAAGGCTGGGGAGGCAGCTCAGCAGGTAAGAGCGCTGGCTGCTTTCGGAGAGGGCCTGGGATTCAGTGCCCAGCCCCTACATGGCAGCTCAACGCCATCCATAGCTCCGGGTCCAGGGGATCTAAGTCCGTCTTTTGACTTCTGAAGGCACCGCGTCATATGGTGCACACACCTGGATACAAGCAAAGCATCCACACACATAAAATAAAAATAAAGTAAAACTTATTTAAAGTACCTAAAGAATATTTAGGAACATTTAAAGTGGTCCACGCTTTAATCGAGGTGATGTTTCTCCAAGTGAATACATTTCTCGAAATTCACACGCTTATACATGTGTATATAAATTATGACTAAACAGCGACAAATCAATGTCTGAGAGGTTCGTGGTGGCAGTTCACGATCGAGAAACAGAAGTTCTTTATCTCCTTTGCCCCAGGACCTAGCTAATGTCTGAGGCCCCTGTGGCAGGGAATCAAAAAGTGGTCCTTGCTCTGACGTCACTGCGTTATATAGTCATTCTTCACTCTCAGTGATGTCACTGGGTTGTAAAGTCATTCCTCACTCTCAGTGACATCACTGGGTTATGAGGTCATTCCTCACTCTCAGTGATGTCACTGGGTTATGAAGTCAACTTATGGGAGATGTAGTAACAGGGCTTACTCGGCATTGTGGGAGCACCAGAGGGGGAACTCATCACCAACAGGAATGTGTCAATGGGAGGTGGCAAACATTGCTGAAGGAAAAATATCTTGCCTGGTAACAGGGGGTCTGGTGGGGTTCGTGGTTAAGAAAGAAAAATACAGGAAAGAATGTTAAACGGGCCAGAGCAAGAGAGCTAAAGTGGAATCACACAATGGCAAGCCAGGCCAGAAGCCATGCACAGGGATTCAGGTCCCCACCCCACTCCATGTACAGGGTAGCTGTGTGGGAGGCATTACTCTGAGGAAAACAGTTCTTGGACCTCAGAGCCCTATGCACAGGTGGAATAGATGAACTGAGGCACCATAGATTAGAGGAACAAGGAGAGACACTAGAGGCAAGAGGGGACTGAGACAGCAGCCATTGCAAACAGCCTGTATCAGTGGATCAGCAGGGAGGGAAAGGGTGGAGCGGGTCCCATGGCACCAGCCCAGATCCCTGAAGCAAGTCACAGGTTCAAGTCCACTGTCTCCTCAAAATGATACTGGTCCTGACCAAACCTCCTACAGCTACTAAAAATTACTTCCCATGTCTAGCAATGGAGCCAGTTCCAGCACCAGCGCCTCTTCATGAGTAGAAGACGGGTTTGTTCAAATGCCCCCTTTAGAGCCATCGGCCCTCAAGGAAACAGGCCCCACACTCTTGGGCACAGAGTACCTTTCGGTATTGGGTATGAAGCTCTTGTCATGCCCCATGTTTCTTCACGGTTGGTGAACACTTGGTAGTTGTCCATGAATCTGGAGTTTACAGCTGATCTCGCTATTTCTTTCCCGCATCCCCGAAAGCAAGCTAATCTTCTTTATCCTAATGAGACGCAGACCGCAGAAAGTGCCACTCTGCTTCTTGTCTGGCGGTGGTTTGGATAGAGGTCACCCATTTATGTCAGTACCTGTTTAAGGATTCAGACAAAAGGAGGAAGAGGCCAGTGTTCACTCTGCACAGCGAGCCTGGGAAGGTTGAGAATCATGGCACTGCCGGGCGCCACGGGAGGGAGGAAATGCTCTGTGGAGGCTGTTGTGATGTCCCGCCTCCAACTTACAAACATTAGTCGTCCAAGAAATCACTGCTGGACTCTGATGGGGTGTGGGCCTTGTATTTTTTGCTGGGGACCACCAGAAGGAGGGGCCCTGGACAATCATGGGGACAGGGGGATAACAGTTCATCCACTCCCATCAGAGCCTTCTAAACACACTCCAGCCACTACCCTGCCCCAGTGGAATGTGACCAGCCTGGGACTTGTGGATATATCAGGCCGAGCTAGACGGATTCTCCTAGCAAGGGAGGAAACTATCATCTCATCACCTCTTGTCGCCTGGGTATCCTCCCCTCAGGAGGGCCTCTTGATCTCCCAGAAAGCCTGCTGGCCTCCGATTCATCCCTCTGTGCCCGACATCCAGTTTCTGTCTTCTTCTCAAATGGCCTTTCTGAGTTCCTCTGTCCTTGGCATCTGCAAGGTCCTGTACGTCTCATGAACCACCCTGTAGCTGAGCTGGAAGAGTGGCCTTCTGGGAGTGTCTGTTTGGTTCAAGACTGGCTTCTGCCTGCTCTCTGGCTTCCATCTTGATCTTGGCTGCTTTCTCACAGCTATGATGTCATATACCATGAGGTAATGATTAGACAAAGGTAAGCCAGAGCTGTGCCCCTGAAAGCCTAGAGCTGGGAGCTTGCAGAGTACCTTTTATTTATGAAGCGTACGGTCTCAGTATTTCACTAGAGCTATTGAAACATGGTCGGAGACATGTGATGCTTCTGAAACATGGTTGGATTCCCAGACAGCCATGGGCCTCTGAGCCCCAAGGCCTACCTTGTCCACAGGGTTGAAGGCAATGCCTAGTCCCAACTGCCAGCAGCCACCAGACCAAGCTCAGCCTGTAGAGGAGCCAACAGGATGCTCTCAGCCCTTCTTTACTCAGAAAGCTCATCGTGAGTGGTCTGGGGCCTTGATTCCAGTGAGTATCCAGCATGGTTCAGGAGACAGGCAAGGGTCCTGAGGACCTTGAAGATGCTAAATGCCATGAGAGGAACTGCAGAGTGTGGATACGGACTCACCACGGCTGTTGGAGCAGACAGAAGATGGTGAAAGGAAGAAGGAACCCCTGAATAAACCCCCTGAGAAGAAGTCAGGTGAGTGGTCCTCCAGATGAGTCAGATAAGACACCTACGAAGTGCAAGCTCCAGATGACTAGAGAGGTAGGACATGGGGGAAGCCGGCAGGGGAAAGTCCTGACATCATTGCTGGCATCGTGTTAACACCATGTCCACTTCTCACCAGAACCCAGTGACAGTCAACTCTTATGTCTCTGTGGATAAGCCTAAAGCAGAAGCTTCACCTCCAAGAGCATCTCTACTATGGCCAACAGAAATTCCAATGTCACAGACTCATGAATGACTGTGCACGGTCTTGCTGTGCCAGACTGTATTCTGGTAAACAGCACAGGTGATGTGTTCAGGCCAGTGACTGACATCACGTTCTAACGGAAAGAGTTGCCAACTGCTCTTCCTCATTAGTTTGATGTCATCACTGCTGTGATGGTTTCTCTACCTCCTCTCCAAAGAGGAGCTTCTCCAACCTGCTAGATAGCGATTTCTCTGAGGTAAAACATTTCATCTTGGAGGGAAGCCTGTTAAAGGCACAGGATATTCTCAAAGGAGGTGAAGCCTTCCACCCTGCAGGGAAGTTTCTTAAACTCAGGAAGTAGGCAACGCAAAAGCTTCAGGAAGTCCCTGAAATTGATCAGATAAGCTATCCCCTCCCTCTCCAAGTACACCTAAGCAGTAGTGACTAATGTAAAGCTCTCTCAGACTAGACCAGCGGAAACACTCTCCAACCTATGGAGCAGCCTGTGAGTCATGCAGTGAGCTCTAATGTTTCTACTTTTGTGAATTGGGCTTTGGTGATGCACTTTCCATTTCTGAGTCATTTCTGCTCCTATAAGTAACTCCATCCATAATCCTATAAACTACCCCAATAAGACTCATTGGCCCGTCAAGTCAGACTTTGGTACTATCTTATTTTGATCTGTGGTTGGTTCCCTATCTGGGGTGAGATGTTTGTTCATGTCTCCTCAATAACAATGCCATACCGTATGGCCAGTCTGTATTTCCCGGGGATTCAGAACATAACCCCATGTAGAAGACAATCACATTGGTCTAGCTTTCCTAATCCATACCCCACTGCAAAGGTGTAGTCTCCTGTTACTACTGTGTGATAATCAGAGAGTATATTTGTTTCTCTTTTAATTGGTAAATTAAAGACATCCCCCTGGGAAAGACATGAAGACAGAGAGATTAAAGCTATTTCTTTAAGGAAAGGGACCTTATAAATTAACATGGAAATTAAATGGACTAGAAAGAACTTCCTAGGCTCTCCCGGGCTGTAAGGAAATAGTCTGTCCATCTGATGCTAACCAAAGTCATAAATAAAATATTACCGAATGGAATCCGGCACCAAGCTTAAAGAACAAGAACTTAAAGAGTGTTGGCGTGAGAAGGTTCCCACCAGGAACCATATTGATGTGATTATTCACATAATATGTGGAGAGATAAAGGCAATGGCTGTCTTGATGATGCTGGAGAAGATTCCATTTGTGGCCCAAGGGAATTAGCAGAGAACATGGAGACGGCAGGTGTAAGAATCTGAAAGCCCAAGCCAATGCATAGAGGAAAAGAAGTGATGGCCAGGGCTAGAGACAGAGGGGTGGCGAGTATGGGAGACAGGCTTATACCAAATTCATAGCCTGCATCTAGAGACCAATGCAAGGGGAAATGTGTAAGCATTAAGGAAGTTGGTGAGCTGTCCATGTCTCAGTGAATTACATACATCGTCAGGAGCGCTGACTCAGTCAGACCAGCGAGTTTGCACCTGGGCTGCTGTCCATTAACAGGGTAACTTCAGGCAAGATGATGAACCTTTCTGTCGTCACAAACCTACAAAATGAAAATCGGGATGGCGTCTTCCTGTGGGACAGGGGGAGGCTCAGCTTGTAGTGTACGAAAACCAGAGTTCACATCCCCAGAGTCCATGCAAAAGCCAGGTGTGGTCATGCACATCTCCAACCCTAGTGCAAAGCACAGAGTCACACAGGTCCCTTGCACTCATGGCCATTCAGTCCAGCCAAATGGTGAGGACTGGGTTCAGTGAACGACTCTGTCTCAGAAGACAAGGGAGGCAGCAATGGAAGTAAGCACCTACCAGCGACAGCTGACCTGTGCATGCAGGTACTTATGCGTGTGCACACATGTGTGTATACACACACAGACACACACACACACACACACAATTGTATCTTCACAGAGTAACCATAAGGATTCTATTAATTAATATTTATAGTGTTCAGAACAGTGCCTGGCAGTGTATGTCAAAACATAAAATGGTACCATCAATATTTAATACTGTAATGTATAGAAAAACACCACACACACACACACACACACACACACACACACACACACAACCTCTCTGACTGGCTATGCCAAGAAAAATACACACAAAGGACACACAGAAGCCAGACAGCTAGAGGAAGAGGTGGGTCTAATCGCTGCCGATGCCATTGAGCCAATCATCCTAAGGAAGGCTCCCCAGAGTGTCAGGGGGAAATTCCAGAATTCCACTGTAATAAGGAGAGAATATTACAGAGTGGGGAGGGCAGAGTGGGGAGGACAGAGTGGGGAGGACAGAGTGGGGAGGGAAGAGTGGGGAGGGAAGAGTGGGGGAGGGTAGAGGGGGAGGGCAGAATGGGGAGGACAGAGTGGGGAGGGAAGAGTGGGGAAGGTAGAGTGGGGAGGGGTAGAGGGGGGGCAGGGGGGGAGGGCAGGTGGGGAGGACAGAGTGGGGAGGACAGAGTGGGGAGGGAAGAGTGGAGGGACAGAATGGGAGGGAGAGTGGGGAGGGCAGAGTGGGGAGGGTAGAGTAAGGAGGGGAGAGTGGAGAGGACAGAATTGGGAGGGGAGAGTGGGGAGGGCAGAGTGGGGAGGGTAGAGTAAGGAGGGGAGAGTGGAGAGGACAGAATTGGGAGAACGGAGTAGGAAGGGCAGAGTGGGGAGGCACAGCTGACTTTCAGGAATGCGGAGAGAGCCAGGAGAAGAGAGATGGAGACGCTGTTTCCTTCTGTGTGCTTGGTATGACTCTATAACTATGAAAATGTGTTACTTCAATATTTTGGTAGCTTAGAAATTAGTGTGCGAGATGTTACCATTGGAAGAAATCAAGTGTACCACATTTGGGGTTCTCAGTATGAGCTCTTGCAACTGCAGCGAGTCTATAGCACCCAAAGGAAATTTCAACTTAAGGGTATTTGGGGAGATCGCTCAGTCATTAAAGTGTTTGCCTTGCAATGGGTACCTGAGTTTGATTTCCAGAACCTATCTTTAAAAAAACAAAACAAAACAAAACAAAACAAAACCAAAAAACAAACAAACAAACAAAACCCCTCAGACATGGTGGAATATAGGTGCGACCCAGAGTCAGTCAAGTCCCAGTGGCTCTCTGGCCAGCCAGCCTAGCCTACTTGGTGTCCTGCTGGCCAATGAGAGTCCCTGTCTCAAAAGGAAAGGTGTCACAAAGCTGTCTTCTCCATGTATTCATGCACATGTGCGCACACACACACACACACAGACACACACACACACACACACACACACACACACACACACACACACACAGACTAAATAAAATCCAACCTAAGAAAGAACAAAAAAGAAGAGTATTGTTTTAAAATTCCTACTAGGTTTTCCTCATGGGCACTCCAGTCACCAAACAAAGCTCAGTTTTACATGGGGAAATCAAGAAGAAAGCCGAGGCGTGTGCCCTGTAGTCCCCGGGTGGTGTGAAGGAGAGGCTGTAGCCCCATCCTGAGAGACTCCTTCAGAACTGTGCTGCGGTCCATGGCACCACTACAGTGGCCCAGCTCAGAGTCCTGATCTTGTCAGTACCAAGAACTCGCCTTCACCTGGTCACACGAGAGCTAAGCTCATGATAGACAAACGGCCCGGATGCTGGCAGAACCTCACAGGGAAATAGGTTTTGTTTAAAAGGTAGCTTTGGAGTAATTCCCCTCACTTAGTGACTGTGTAGCTCTGTCAAATGGTGTTGGCCTCTCTGGGTCTGTTTTACCCATCTATAAGAATTAAATGGCAGAGCCACTTCTGTGGAATGAAATGCCAAGACACTTCAAAATACGTAGGTGGGTTTAAAAGTTCATTCTTGCCTATGTCTCCGCAAAGATCTTGTTAAAGTAACAGTTACTTTTTTTTTTTTTTAAAAAGCACAATGTGTGAGAACAAAGCAAACAGAAGAAATGAAGGCGACTGAGGTGTCAATGTCTCTGTGTCTGGAAAAACTGTTAAGGAAAGTAACAGATGAGCAGCTGCCACTGAGGAGTGTGTCCAGGGCCTTGAAAACACGAAGAATAAAAGGACCAAGTAGACCGCAGTGACTGAATGATGTGGCTTGAATGAGAAATGGCCCTGTGGGCCACGCACACACACACACACACACACACACACACACACACACACACACACACACACACACACACACACACACACACATCATGATCACATGGCACTGTTTGGGCAGGTTTGGGACCTTTAGGAGGTGGGCCTTCCTGGAGGAAGTGTAGAAGTGAAGGCGGGCTTTGAGGGCTTATAGCCCCTCCCCACTTCCTTCACTCTGTTTCCCATGTGACTGGGATGTGATCTCCCGCCTTCCTGCCAGAGCCCAGCCATGCCTGTCATTATGTACTCCAGACCTCTAGTACTGGAAATCTACGAAACCCCATCACCCCATCGTAAGTCGCTTCTGGCTGTGGAATTTTATCGCAGCACAAGAGGAGTAGCTGATACACTGAGGTTCCCTATTGAAATGGGGACCTGAGACCCGAGGAAGACTAGTGCTGGTCCATGGGTGCAAGATGAGTGGACCGAAGCTGGACCAGACCCGATCTGTGCACCGGAACGCAACACCTTGCTGACTGGCACTGCACCTTCCCTGACTTGCTGGTGTGAGTTTCAGAGTACGGGCCAAAGTCAGACTTTTGGGTTTTGCCGATTCTGAGATACTAGGGACTTGGAAGAAGAAATGAGTTTCTGAGGTGGAAAGGAAGTTAGAGGAACCAAGTAGGAGAACTGAGCGCCTCTTCAAACAGCCTTAGAAGGAGATGCTTCCCGGAAAGCGCCCTCGCAGGCAGTGATGCGGGCGGTGGGTACAGGAAGGAAGAGCTTGGGTTTGGTAGCTGCTGGTGGCTCAGAAGGACTCTGTCCTGGGTGACAGTGTTGCTGGAGGTTCTGCAGATTGATCTCACATGTTGTCCAGGCCCCGATGTTAAATATGCAACACTCCTGATATCGATCACGGTCTCAGACAGCGGAAGAGACTCTGCTCCATGGCAACCTGGATAACTGATGGTTGTTACACCCCGATCACACACGCACTACAGGGGTGATAGGAACCTCGGCTGCACAAAGCATACTTTTAATTTAAAGCAGATAGAAAATAGTTCTATTTCTAGAGACAGTACTTCCGGTCTTTGAGCTGCGTGCTTCGCTGTCAGCCCCGCCCTTGTTCGAGAATGAAAACGGAATCCAGCATCCTTGCTGCTGTGTGTGCTGTGTGTTTTCTCGAAGGGCGGGGGTGGGGGAGATTAGCATTTTGATACTGTTATCTGCTGTGCAAACGGGAGCAGAGGGAAATGGCCTGCCAATCTGATCCCGACACCAGCTCCTTGAGTTCCCTGTGTTACATAACAGGTTGCTGCCCTCCTGCAAATGAACTGGAGGACGCCTGCATGTGGAGTTCAAAAGCACAAGGGGGCGCTGCAGGGAGACAATCAACCATCAGGTACTCAGGCTGCCTACACACAAAGGCCTTTCCCTCAGGGCTGGGGTTCCTGCAAGCCGGCGCGCCATTACTGTGGCCCTCAATGAGTGCACTGCCCAATGCAGACCTCTGAGCCTAAATTAGGTCGCGGACTTGGAAAATAGCCTCTCCATTGTGAAGGCGTAGAGCAGTGGTTCTCAACCTGCGGGTTGTAAACCCTTTGGGGGGGGGGCGGGGCAAACAACCCTTTCACAGGGGGGGTCACCTAAGACCATCGTAAATATCAGATACTTACATTACAATTCGCAACAGTAGTAAAATCACAGGTACGAAGTAGCAACAAAAATCACTTTATGGTTGGGGGTCACCACGACATAAAGAATTAAAGGGTAGCAGCATTATGAAGACTGTAGTTACACACTTGCCTTTGCGATCAGATGGGTTCTTTCCTGTTTTAAAGACTTCCTGGTCGGCCCTACCAGGATGCTGCCCAAGGAAAGATGGGTTACAGTGAGAGAGTGGCTGGGAGCAGCCCGTCTCCTCCAGGAAGGGTAAGTGTGCAAAGCAGACCTGGTTCACATCCTCTGTCCTTGCATACACTTGCCCTAAGGCCTCTCCACATTTGTCTTCTGGCCCAAACAGTACTCCACATATTTTTCCATTGTAGAGTATTTCCAATCCCACACAGTGATCGAGTTAGCAAGTTTGACCTTCATGAATAAGATGTAAAGAATATTCCGTGGAGAGTTGTGAAGAATCAACGGTTAGGGTTAGGGTAACCTCTTCACATTCTCCAAGGTTGCTTTTATAAAATAACCAAATGACCAGCACATCAACCACACTTCCAGCGAAGTCCCAGGATAAATCCGATGGACCTCCCTTTCTGGTGAGACAGGGCTGCCAGGCTTCCTCCTGTCAATCACTGGCGTGGACCTCATTGTTCCAACCTAGAGGTAAGAGCTCAGCTGTTAAACACCACAGGTTCCGGGATGCAGACGTATGAGTTCTCGGATAAAGGCAGTCCTCTGCAGCTTCTAGTGAGAAGGCCTGCAGCCTCTGCCTATCCTGCCGGGGTAGAGCAGCTGCTGCTAACCCTTCTCCCAGCCTGCCCAGTGACAGCACCCAGCCAGCAGACTCTGCAAGACACTCCAAGTATCTTTATGCCCGTGGCCTTTCAACCCTTCTCATTTGTCTCTAGATTATGAACAAGGACTTTCTAGACGCCTGTGTTCTTTCCACTCTGGAAGGAACAGTGGAAACTTCCACTTACTTACCCACGGGTACAACTCCCCATGGGAGAGCAATCCTTTCAGCCTACAGGAAACATAGTAACTCCTTTTGTGCTGGCAGACCATTACGTAAGAGTTCTACATCTGGTCCAGTTTGCCCTGTCTGAGCCTGGTCTAGGGCTTTACCTTTCATCTCCTGGGAGTTGAGCCCAGTTTCCCTCTTCCCCTTCTGTAGCACTTCCTTCCTTCCTCCGTGAGGAGACACAAGAGAGAGAGGATGTACTGCTTCCCCATTGGCTTAGGCAGGCCACACCCCCAGGCAGAGACCATGGAGTTGTAGAGCTGGCTCCAGTGGACACTGCCAGCTGTGGCATGGCCCTTTCAGATCAGAGCACCGTTCTGTCTAAAGCACTTCTGTTTTGTCCTTGGAACTAGGTTTGCTTTTCCTCAGTAAAAAGTGGGAGTTTCTCATTGGCCACAACTGAATGATTGACAGGACTACCCGAACAAAGACATGGTGTCTTTTCTGTCCATTGTTGGGTGTGCTTTCCTTAGGACCCTGGAGAGGGGATCTGAGAAGTGCTTCTCTGTCTCTTCCTCATGTCTGCTAATTCTCGGCTCACGCTGGTGGCTGCCAGGTGGCTAGCAGGAAAAGCTAGATAAGAGGTTTAGAAGGCTCTACCTAAGAGACATAGGAGAGGGTTCATGAGAAAACACTGACGTGTCCTTGGCTCCTCAAAAACTCACAGCATTCTCCAGACATACTGCATTTAGTGACACCCCGTGCCAGTCACACGGAGATCCTTAGGACTATGTCTAGGCTCCATAAGTCATATGGGTTTGCTGGAAATGCAGGTGATTTTCAAAGGCCCAAGTCGACAGGGATACAGTGTGGCCAAGAACTAAAGTACAGACTTGGCAAATTAAAGCCTTTTAAACAAACAAACAAACAAACAAACAAACAAATGGCGGAATAAGTATGATGGTCCAACACCTCCTTGAAAATTCCTTTACAAAAGGACTGTAGCTAAATTAGCAAGAGATCCTTTGCCTAGTCGCATGGACTTCCAAACAAGGGGGGAGAAGAATTCCACAGTGCTGTGGTCAGGAAGGCACCCACTCAATCTAAATTCATAGGTGAGGAGCTCTCCCGATGGAGACACTACTACACTCCGCACACTGGATGTTACTTCTGCATCGCCCAGTTGTTGCTAAGCAACCCACAGCCTCTGAGGGACTCACGGAGGGCCCAGGGGCCACAGCTCTGAGAGTCCTCAACATGGCACAATGGTGGTGAAGCTGTGGAAAGAGGGAACTTTACGTGCTCTTAGAGAGGTGCAGAAACATCACTGCCTTTTGATCCACCTCCGGCTTCTGGCAAACAACAAAAACCTGACCACACGTCGGAGGCCTCGTGCAACAGGTAAGCAAGGGAGAACACACCACACGTCTCCAGTTTTCCCCACCAAGTCCCTTCTGTCTCCAAGGTGAACCTCTGTCCAGAAAAGCCCCTTGGCTTTTGCGAAGGGAGACTTTTGCCCAGCTCGTCCATCAGTATAACAGGAATGCTGACAGGAGTCTGAGACCCAGTGGGCATTGAGCTGCAGTGTTTCACCCGGAAGTGGCACCCCCAACATGAAGGGAGCCCTTTGTGCTCACTCTGTTCCAGCACCCAGGTCTACCTCAGGGTGGTGTCTGTTAGGTGAATGAACTGCTGTTTAAGGATAATGTTTAAAATCTGATTTTCAGTAAGGTAAGACAAATGACTCATCATTAGGATGGCTAACCAGATGGCTATTGGGTTTGCTTTCCTTAGGACTCTGGAGAGAGCGTCTGAGCATCGCTCATCCATTTCTTCCTCTTGTCTAACTCTCGCTGAAGCACACTTACACCTCAGGAAGAGCTCAGGAAGATCCTTACATGTAGAGCACAGCACAGGGCCCAACAAATCACAACCCGTTCTCCAAATGTTTGTTCCCTCCCTCGAATGCCTGATGGCCCAGTGGGTAGAGTTCGGGTAGTCTCAGCCTGAAGGAGCTTAGAATAGGAGAAAGACGTCCAACTTGGCTCACCCATCTCTTCGGTGAATTAATAACCTTGCCCTTCTCATAAATGGGTATAGAGCGTTCTTTGGTTCTTGTCTGGGTTGACAAGGAAATGAGCTGAAGTGTGTTATCTTCCAATAAAGAAAGTACATATAGGAACATATGTTGGCTCTATAAACCAAGAGTCTCCATGGTGACCTTTAAATTATTATTTACGATATTTTCTCGTGTTTCCTGTAGGGAAGCAGAAGATAAGAGGGTGGAGATCAGACCTGAGGCAAAGCAAACAGTCACTCCCTCTGCTTCTCTTTGCCAATGCCGCTACGTTTATTGATGGGATAACTAGAAAGTTTGGCTTTGAGCCACACATTGCCTTCCAAAGGGGGATGGGAATGACAGCTATAAAATGCCAACCAACACACAGGGGCAAGTCAAGGCCGCACCGCCTTCTTGACATTGCACCCCGCACCTCAAACCCTAAGCTACGATGCTTCTCTGCTAAGTCCGAGGAACAGGACAGCAAACTGACTTCCTTTCCTTCCCGAGCTCCTCCCTTCATATTGACATCTACAGCATGAGCCCAGAGTTATTTCCAAGGTCCTGGAAACTCCACTCTCCTAATCATGGCAATAGAGGGACCTTCCAAGATTTCAGAGCGTGGCTGGGAAGCCAGACCGGGAGTTCCACACCATCATCTGTCACTATCAAGTTCCCAGCAATGACCGGCGCTGAGCAGAGTCCCACTAGGTATTCACGGAACCACCGCCATCGGTTCTCCACCCTGACACCTGCAGATGCCTACAGGGAGATGGTCGTGTACACAAAGGCTGAGCCACATGCACCTGCACACAGACTCCAACCTCACATGTGTATACAGGTGTCCTTCACCTGACGCCAGGGTTGGGGCTGGAATTAATTTCCCCTGGTTTGGCATTCCACTCTGTCAGCCATTTCCCAGATGGGCTTGAAGAGGCTCTATATTCCTCTAAGTCAATCTCCTCATCTTAAATCTGGAAAGGCTGAGGCCTGGGGGAAGAAGGAGGGACCTGCTTCTGGGAATCACAACTGGTTGAATCTGGTCTTTGTTATCCAAAGTAAGTACCCCAAGTTCCTTCTGAAGATGACCTCTTGGCTGTCATATCTGAGCCCTGGAGAAAATGGGGACCTGCTGTCAACCACCATGTCTTTAAGGTGCCCCCTTTCTAGTCTTGATGTTCTTGACAATGAAAGGGATCAGGAGAAACAGCTGACTGGGCTGAGACTGCGGCATTCCAATATGATTAGCTTCTCCCAGACAGAAGCTGTATGCAGAAAGAGACTGCCTCTGTGTGTGCCTTCAGTCAGATCCCACTTCAACTGCTGATCACAGACCACCACTGACACAGGGTGTAAGCACTCAGATTCACAAACCTCTCTGCCTGTGTTAACAGCACAGTAGAAAGTGAGTGTGAAAGACAGATGCTCCTGAGCCCTGCCACCTCTGGACTTCTGGAAGTCTCCTGTCTAGCCCAGCCAGTGTTATGGGGTCACCAGATGCCCTCGCTCTCTCTACTCCCTATCTGTCCCCAGTAAGTTTCGAAAAGCTCTATGTCTCATGACGCCTCTATACAACCAACCACAGAGACCCAGCCTGGCTGGGCTGTGGCTCAGACAGTGGTTAATCCGAAGTGGGAAGGAGCTGCCACTTATTAAAGACCCCCAGCTGCCAGCCGGGGAAGCTATGCCTTCACTATCCAGTAAATGTATTCATGGTCTTGACTCTAAAGTTTGCCCCCAAACCTTTTTGCTCTTCCAGGACTCAAAGATGCAATGTAACCCCAATTCTATCCCCTTGTGTGCATGGATGTTAGTCCCTCTCCCATCATGAATATAATACAGACTTGCAGAGAATGCCACGCCGTTGGTCAGGTCTAAGAACTATGAAAGGCAGTCAGCCCATCCCTCCCTTAACTCAGCAGGGAGAACACTATCACTGAGAGTTCCACTGTGAGTCCACGGGCGAGGAAGGGGAGATTCTCCTTAGTCACATGAACGAGCTCAGGAGGCAAAGCTTGAGCCAATCCATCTTCAGAGACTGCAGACCTGGGCAACAGTGTGGCTGGAGAGATCCCAAGCCAGAGCCACTCAGGATTACTCCAAGTCGTGGTGGGATTCCTGACCTCGGAAACTCTCAGATAATGACTGTGTTGGGACGAGCAGGCGTGCATGGAGTGATAGAGTGATTAGCACAGTTACCTCTGGCCACACACGCGGGTGCTCAGGGTGGGGTACCTCCCTTGTCTCCCTAATTATCCCCAGGCTGCCTCTTCTGCAGAACACTGTCGGATCAAGTTCCCTTCTAAGCATCTCCTCTGCCAGGTTCCCTTGGCTTCCAAGACCTAAGCTAATGGGTTTTTAAGCTAACTTGGTTTGCTCTCAGTTAGCTAAAATGCCAGGCTTAATGAAAAGCCACATCTCTCACGAGATGGTGTTCCTGTCTGAGATGAGCAGAAGTTGCCTCTAAATCCCTTACCACAGCCCCACTCTGACCCACCGTCTTGCCGCACTGGGCTTGATCTGGTTTTGAGCTGTGAGATGAGGATTTCCCACTGCCCAGAAACACATGCGTGTTGGGGTGAAAGGCACGTCAGGGTGGCGGTGGACACGATGTCTGAAGGTCCACTATGATCTTCGCCTGGTGCATGTGCTTTGTCTGTACCAATTATCCAGGACAGTTGTCAGAGGGACGGAATCACACAACTGTGGATGTGGACGGTCCCCCTCGGGTGCCTGGCGGCCGTTAAATTCTACTGGAAGGACTTGATCTGATGCAAGTGGACTTGAAGGCCTTTGGGAATTCAGAGGTTTAGAATGTTGCTGTGGGAAGTTGGCTAGTCGCCCTATCAGGCCTCTTGGGCAGACTGGCACTGATTTCTCTCTTCTCCCTTTGTCCCTCCTGTCCCAGCCCTGGCTCACACTCTGACATCTGGCTGTTAAAACCACTCAAGTAACTTCGGGAAAGTTGGGAACAAGTGTTATTACGTGTGGCAGGTCTATCACCACGGAGCCCGAGGTGCGATCCTCTCTTGCGTGTGACATGCTTACGAGGTCTTTAAATTGCCTTGGGACAACACCACTCCTTAACCTTGGAGGAACAGACAAGAAAATTAAATCGAGGTGTCCAGCTCTTTCACAAATAACTCACGGCAAACAGCTTAGGTGGCGAGATTCTGGCTTTTGTTCCATTTTGTTCCCCAGCCCCGCCTGCCTCTCAGTGAGTAGCTAGCTGGTGGCTGTATGCCTGTTGAGTTGGCGAGGGCATCGGCAGTGAGCCAATGCCACAGACCCTCTCATCCTTGAACCACCAAACCTAAGCCTCCTCTCATTATGAGAGCACGCTGAGAGAATGAGCCGGCTCCAGAGTGAGGCCTCTCGGCCTGACAGGCCCACAGTCACCACAATGGAAATGCAGGGCCAGGCACTGTCACTGAGGGCGAACAAAGGCAAATCTTACTTAGAAACAAATAAACAAACAAAGATGTGGGACTTGCTTGAGATGCTAGACAGAGGAATTCCATTCCAAACGACAGCTCCCATGACCTCTTCCCCTCATCCGCGGCACTCACTAAACGGATTTCTGAAGCAGTCGGCTGGAAACACGGTCTGTGCTTCAGAAGAGGAAACCGAGCTGAGGTCACTCAAATCTGAGGCGCTGTGTTAGCACGCTGGCTGAAGTAGGAAAAAAAAACGAATAAAACCCTTTGAGATCAAAACCTAAGAACTTGCAGGGAGAGGAAGGGAAAGGAGCTACCCACGAGGCACCCTGCATTGTCTTGACTGTCAACAAACTCTATGACATGTTTGTACCTCAGTCTCACACCTGGAAAATGGAGGGAGCAATTAGAATCTTCTCACAGGGCTGAACGGACCCTACCTAAGAACCGGGCTGGGGTGGGGGCTGCGACACATTGAAACACTGAATTAGCTACTGTTACTAATACCTTATTGTTACCTTCTGACTGCCCAGGTAGGTCGACATAACCAAGGCAGGGCTGGAGGAGTATGTCGTCTGGGTATCAAGATGGGTGCCGCTCAATAGAAAGAGTCCTGGGGCCCCACTTGTTAGACAGGGGCGCTTTAAACAGGCCAGGGTGCTGTGAGTCCATTGTTAGTAGCTGTCCCTATCTGTGTATTCTTCCCACCCTGACCTGCTTTCCCTTTGACTAAATCAGGATTTTCCAGTCAGGCATTATGGGGAGGACCGTTTCTATTCTGTTTCCACCGGTCTCTGCCATGCCATGACCTGCTTGAACGATTCCAATAGTTTACTATCTCTCTTAGTGACAAAAATTTGGCCCTCATAAAAACTTTGGAAACCTGTAGGATTAGCCAAAGAGTTTGTCTTGGGCATTTCATGGTTTCTGCAGTCTGGAGGATATTCTCTTCTCTGTATAAGATGAAGGCAGCTGCCCTTGAGACTTAAGTATTCTCTGTTGACTCTGGAACAGGATGAGGACAGCACCCACAGTGACATTTCTAAGGAGACTTGAAAATTTAGTCAGGAACACACAGAGAGAGAGAGAGAGAGAGAGAGAGAGAGAGAGAGAGAGAGAGAGAGAGAGAGAGATTAGCAAAAGCAATGTGGTCTTAAGTGTTTCTTATAATGGTTTTGTTCATTACATTTAAACTGTCCCCATAAATAAATGATACCACTTAGTTGTATCCAAAGAATGATTCACACCAGATCGTACGGTCATATTAATTTTAGGTAGCATGTTCCTCTTCTTTGAAAGGACACCTTAAATCAGGCTTTATGATACATTCCCATAATCCCAACACTTTGGAGGATAAGCTAACAGGATCACAAGTTCAAGGACAGCCTGGATCACATAGGAGAGTCTGCTTAAAATAAAGAAGGGAGGGGAGAAAGGAAGAAGAGAGGGCAAGAGGGAGAAGGAAAGAGGAGAGAGGACAAAGAGAAGAGGAAAGAGATGGTTTGGAGCAAAGGGGCTAGGGAGACGGAAAAGCGCCACAGTGCTTGCTGCCTATGCCTGAGACTCAACCCTCAGAGCCCGGCCAGTCAGCCTTACCCACTTGGTTGGCCAGTGCAGGGCATCGAGAGACCCTGTGTCAGCAACAAAGTGGAAGGCTCCTGAGGAATGACACCCAAGGCTGTGCACATATGTATGCACACCCACATGAACATGTGCTCACACACACACACACACACACACACACACACACACACATGAGAGAGAGAGAGAGAGAGAGAGAGAGAGAGATGCTCAAAATGAAAGGAAATGGAAAAGAAACCATCCAATGTAGATATACATCCTAGAACATCTTTTTTTTAAATTTACATTTCAAATGTTATTCCTTTTCCTGGTTCCCTGTCCATTAGCTCCCTATCCCATCCCCCTCCCCTTCTTCTATGAGGGTGTTCCCCTCCCCATTCACACCCCCTTACTGGCCCCTCCCAAGATTACCCTACAATAGGGGGTCCAACCTTGGCAGTACCAAGGGCTTCTCCTTCCACTGGTGCCCAGCAAGGCCATGCTCTGCTATATATGCAGTTGGAGCCATGGGTCTGTCCGTGTGTACTCTTTGGGTAGTGGTTTAGTCCCTGGAGGCTCTGGTTGGTTGGCATTGTTGTTCTTATTGGGTTGCAAGCCCCTTCAGCTCTTTCAATCCTTTCTCTAATTCCTCCAATGGGGGTCCCGTTCTCAATTCTGTGGTCTGCTGCTAGTGTTCGCCTCTGTATTGGACATGCTCTGGCTGTGTCTCTCAGGAAAGATCTATATCCAATTCCTGTCAGCATGCACATCTTAGCTTCCATCAATCTTATCTAGTTTTGGTGGTTGTATATATCTGGGCCACATGTGGGACAGACTCTGAATAGCCATTCCTTCAGTCTCTCTGCTCTAAACTTTGCTTCCCTATCCCCTCCTATGGATATTTTTGTTCCCTTTTTAAAGAAGGAGTGAAGCATCCACATTTTTGTCATCCTTCTTCTTGAACTTCATGTGGTCTGTAGATTGTATCTTGGGTAATTAGAACTTTTGGGCTAATATCCACTTATCAGTGAGTGCATACCAAGTGTGTCTTTCTGTGATCGGGTTACCTCGCTCAGGATGATATTTTCTAGTTCCATCCATTTGTCTATCAATTTCTTGAAGTCATTGTTTTGTGTGGATGTACCACATTTTCTGTATTCATTCCTCTGTTGAAGGGCATCTGGGTTCTTTCCACTTCTGGCTATTATAAATAAGGCTACAATGAACATAGTGGAGCATGTGTCTTTGTTGTATGTTGGAGCATCTTTTGGGTATATGCCCAGGAGAGGTATAGCTGGGTCCTCAGGTAGTGGAATGTCCAATTTTCTGAGGAACCTCCATACTGGTTTCCAGAGTGGTTGTACCAGTTTGCAGTCCCATCAACAATGGAGGAGTGTTCCTCTTTCTCCACATCCTCGACAGCATCTGCTGTTACCTGAGTTTTTTATCTTGGCCATTCTGACTGGTGTGAGGTGGAATCTCAGGGTAGTTTTAATTTGCATTTCCCTGATGACTAAGGATTTTGAACATTTCTTTAGGTACTTCTCAGCCATTCAATATTCCTCAGCTTAGAATTCTTTGTTTAGCTTTGTACCCCATTTTCTAATAGGGTTATTTGGCTCTCTGGAGTCTAACTTCTTGAGTTCTTTGTATATTTTGGACATTAGCCCTCTATCAGGTGTAGGATTGGTAAAGATCTTTTCCCAATCTGTTGGTTGCCGTTTTGTCCTAACAACAGTGTCCTTTGCCTTACAGAAGCTTTGCTGTTTTATGAGATCCCATTTGTCGATTTTTGATCTTAGAGCATAAGCCATTGGTGTTTCGTTCAGGAAATTTTCCCCAGTGCCCATGTGATTGAGATTCTTCCCCACCTTTTCTTCTATTAGTTTGAGTGTATCTGGTTTGATGTGGAGGTCCTTGATCCACTTGGACTTAAGCTTTGTACAGGGTAATAAGCATAGGTCAATCTGCATTCTTCTACATGCTGACCTCCAGTTAAACCAGCACCATTTGTTGAAAATGCTATCTTTTTTTCCACTGGATGGTTTTAGTTCCTTTGTCAAAGATCAAGTGACCGTAGGTGTGTGGGTTCATTTCTGGGTCCTCAATTCTATTCCACTGATCTATCTGCCTGTCTCTGTACCAATACCATACAGTTTTTATGACTATTTCTCTGTAATACAGCTTGGGATCAGGGATGGTGATTCCCCCAAAAGTTCTTTTATTCTAGAGCATCTTTCTAAGAGCTGCCCTTCAAGTTTCCACAGCAGGCCCTTGAACTCCGTGTTACACACAGACAACAGCCATTCACTCGCCCAGCATTGGAATTAAAGCAAATGACAGAGTGGGAACACATGTCATAACTCAACCCAAAGGGCAGAAGCCACTCCAGGTGCCTGAGCAGAGGAAGGTTTAGTGAAAAGATTAGCAATACACAGCTCTTGGGAGAACGAAAGAGAGTCATGGTATGACTCACCATAAGGGAACATTGGGTCATCACTGCCCAGCTGGGCCCCCTTCGCTGCTGTGAAGTCTGTCTTGTTGCAGGCACATCTGCTGGTGCCATGGCTACCAAGGGCATCTGAAGTTCATCACTCTCTGCCTGGTCTTAAGTGCCGTTGTTCTCCCACCAGAAGACCTGAATCAGAGCCTGTGGCGAGGGGCGTGGTGACCATGGCTTATGGACTTCAGTGTTGGTGCTATAGAGAGGGCTGCTCTGCCCACAGCGTACCGCTGACTTCCCAGAGACTGGAAAGAACTCAGGGGCTGTGAACCCAGAACATAAGATATTGCTGTTTTCATTAAGGCCTCGGTGGATTTAAGCCTGCATTTAATTTTGAGGGTTTGCTCTGAGATTGTGTCTCCCAGTGACATCAGAAGCTGCACCTGTGTCGTTTCACCAACATGGCTGTCCAAACGTGAGCTGACCAAGGAGGACACTGTAGTGGTTTGAATATGCTTGGTCCTGGGAGTGGCACTATTTGGAGGTGTGGCCTAATAGCGTTTAGTTGAAATATTCTATAGATGCCTGTTAGGTCCATTTGATTCATAATGCCGCTTAGTTTCATTATTTATCTGTTAAGTTTTGGTCTAGATGACCTGTCAATTGGTGAGAGTGGGCTGTTGAAGTCTCCCACTATTAATGTGTGGGTTTTGGTGTACAATTTAAGATTTAGCAATGTTTCTTTAACAAATGTGGGTGCTCTTGTGTTTGGGGCCTAGATGTTCAGAACTGAGATATCATCTTGGTGGATTTTTTTCCCTTTGATGAGTATGAAGTGTCCTTCCCTGTCTCTCTTGATTACTCGTGGTTGAAAGTCTGTTTTATCAGCTATTAGAAAGGCTACTCCAGCTTGCTTCTTGGGTTCATTAGCTTGGAAGCCTTTTCCCCGCCCTTTACTCTGAGGTAGTGTCATCTTTACTGCTGAGGTGTGTTTTGGTACCCACCAGAATGATGGATTCTGTTTTCGCACCCATCCTGTTAGCCTGGTTCTTTTTATTGGGGAATCGAGTCCATTGATATTGAGAGATATTGGTGACCAGTGGTTGGCACTTCCTGTTATTTTGACGTTGGTGGTGTTAGTGTGCATGTGTGCTTGTGTGTGCTTCCCTTGTTCATGGAAAAGCCACCCTATGGTTCTCTAGTTCATGGAGGAGAGAACTGACAGGATATGTGCTCAGTGTGCACAGGCCTGAGGGAGATCACCAGCCTGGTCATGCGGGGAGGCCCTCCTTGGACATGTGCCTCTGTGAAGTGTTCCATTCAGAAAGAAAACCCCCTTCACACGCCTTCGGCGGCATTCCAGAGTCTTTGGCCAGTGGAGGGGCTGGACCCATGGAACTACATAGTCTCCCCCAAGTTTGTCGGTGCTAAAGGAAGGACAGTAGGTTACGGTCAGAGCTTCAGCCCCGAGCGGCAGCTGCCTCTGTGCCTGGGATGCTGGGCTTCTGGGGACATTGGGTTTTCAGTGCTGGATACTGGGCAGTGATAAGTAGAGGGTGGGTTTGTCATATTCCTTAGGCCAATAAGAGTGCACCATTCTGCTGGGCCCCCATTGCTAAGGACATGGGATAGGAAAGGGATGCCCTGCGAACCCGAAGAATGGAAGAAAAGGGGCAGGAGATGGTGGAATAAACCCTGGCCCAGCTGTCCGAGCATGCAGTCAGGGATGGGTGTCCAATTAAAAGCTATCAAAGTGCAGGTCTAGGGCTGGAGATGTGGGTCTGTGGTTGGGAGAGCATACTCCTCTTGCAGAAGACCTAAGTGTCTGACACCCGCACAAGGTGCCTCACCACTGCCTGTCACTCCAGTTAGTTCCAGAGGATCCCACATCTCTGGCCTCTCTGACATCAGTGTTCATGTGCACATAAACAGCCCTTTACACATGCATAGTTAAAACTAAAGCATAAATCATATTTTTAAACCCACAATTCTAACCTCGAATTTCCAGAAGACTGCCCAAAGGAACCTGGCTTCTCACTGACGTTGTTTACCCTCCCAAGCCTCTGAGACTATCCTCAGCCTCCCTCCCCCAGGGAGCTACTGACAAGGGCCATCTTTCCTCCTCTGAACCCTGAATTTGCAACCTTGCGTCTGCAACATGGGATTCTGCTGGATTTGAACCTGCTCCTGGCCTCCCAGGAAAGCTGGAAGACCTGATGGTTTCTTAGTCCAGCTCTTCCTCAGTGTGCAGGGAGGAATCCTGGGAAAGCAGATTCTTCCCTGCTGTGACTGCTCTTCCTGCAGAGATTCTCACATTATTTCATTTGACTGTAGCATCATTCCAAGCCACTTTGCAGGCGAGGGTGCAGCAGGCATAAGGAGGCACGGAGTGTGCAGAGGTGCAGGCTTTGCTCCCAAACCAAGCAGGCGCTCAGTGGCTGGAACCAATGTGGGCTCTGCACTGTGGATTTCAGGTTTCTAGGCTGCTCCAGACCCAGAGGAGCACGAGTTGCAGAAGAGAGGGTTGTTCCCGTCAACCCCACCACGAGCGAATGATTCTGAAAACTAAATGGAGTGTAGAAGAAGAAAAGAAGCCAAGCTCGAGTGCTCTATTGTCTAGACCACTCAAGAAAAGCAGTTTTGGGGGGAGAAGAGGCAGGTACATCTGTGTGGTGTCAGCTACTTGGTCACCAGAGATCGAGAATAATTCCATCACAAGAGGAGCTGAAGTCCTCGCCAAGCAAAGGTTAGTAAAGGTATTGGCTGAGGCCTAGGTCTTCTGCAGGGCAGCCATAGCTGTATCTCCATGGCACTCGGGCAGGTCGTCTGTGAGATTTAACTCTGAGAACGAGGCTAGCACAGCTTCAACCTATCTGGTCTGACCCACTGGCTAGCTGTGAGAGACTGAACGAGGTGTGAGTCCTCGCAGGGTGCCTCGGTTTCCACTGCTGAAAGCTAACATGGGACAACTTGCACAAGTTGCTCAGAACGGTGTTTGTGAAACAGGCTTAGCGCTCTTAGCAACATTTAATGCACATCTGGGTAATAGCAAGTACTAGCCTCAGAAAAGTTCCGAAAGGCTTTAAATACCTCCGTTTTATAACCAGGGAGACAGACTTGGAGAGAGAAATTCATTCAGCCCACCCTCTTCCTGGCTCTTTGCAGGATCATGATCTTGACTAGATCCTATTACCTAATGGATAGCATTAACCCCCAGGAGTGCCCACTGTTGTCCCTTGTTCCGGCCACCTCACTAATTACTCTCAGTGGTGTCTCCCTAGTCAAGTATTCCTGGTGCCTGTCTGCAGGTGACCGTGAAAATATCACACCCCAAGGGCTGGTTCCTCAGCCAGCCAGCCTCCGCAGAGGAGGCTACCACACCAGCTCCGAGAGCAGCTCAGGGGAAGGGCTTAGCAACAAGATTCTCCAACCCAAACCCCAGTAGAGTGTAAGGATCAACCCTAAGGGTGGGAGGCAGAAGGAGTGAGGTGGTTTGGATCATGGGAACTGAAGCTGATGTGAACTTCAGGGGTGGAAGTGTGTAGGATGTTGTCCTGAGCAATGTTCACACACGACTGTTCATATATTCTCTGAAACATCCCTCAGCGGTGGTTAAGAACCCAACCCACAAACGTGAAACTCAGAAGGGAGAAGTCACGTGGGAAAGTGTTCACAGCTAGGGAGCAACACGATAGGGCCAGAGGCTGGGGTCTCTTGCTCGTAAGTCTGTAAGTCCTTCCCCTCAGGTACCCTGATACCTAGATGAAGAAGCCATCCGGGGACCACGCATCCTGTGTTGCTTCTCCTGCCCACCTCCAACCCATCCCATCTCTTATTGGTCTCCTTCAAATTGCCCACGAATCCTCCAGCGTCCGTCTGACCATGCAGATAGCATTTCAGAGGTCATCTTTATATGTGCCAAGGTCAGAGCCTATGTTAATCCTCCTTAGGGCAACATTCATCTGCTTCGTGAGCTCAGCAGTCGGGTGGGACCCTGTCCCGGAACACACCTCTCTCCTCAAGTGATTTTCACCGTGACTCAGTGGGCCATGTGGCCCTGGCTGTGGGCCGTGGGCCCAGAGAGAGGTCTTTGATCTGCTCACACCCTCTGCTCTCTCGAGCATAGTCTTTGCGTCTGTTGTGCATCCTCCACCGTCGCTGTAGCAGCTCTCCACTGAGAATCAGCCCAAGGCTTTCCTAGGGTTGCTGAGGCAAGGCATAGCGGGAGCCTCCGACGACAGGTCCCAACCCGCGGTATGTTTGGACCATCTTAGAGTGACTGGCGCGTGGATCTGTTCCTGGGAAATAGGAATTCATCAAGGCCTGGGAAGGTGTTCAAAATGGCCTCTCGACTGAGGAAACCACAGGAGCAGGCTTACTCACCTCCCGCCCACCTGGGGCAAACAACCCTTTGCTGGTGTTTCCCAGAATGCCCCAGGGTTGAGTGGGTGAGGCTACCGAGCAGGAGCTGATTCCTGCTGGCCCACAGTCAGGGTCCATGGCGTCAGACAAGATGCTTGTCCTCACTATACCTTGATGATTTTTTTTTTATCTAAGGAATTGAGAAAATAGCAACACCTATCTCCCAGGGTTATTACAGTAATGACGCCGTGGAAGGCTGGAGCAGACGAAGCAGTTAGCAGCTAATAATTGGCCATTATGTGTTGGCTGAGAATGGATGAAGGTACCAGTTTCCCCTTAGTAGCTGATCACTCACTCACATCTATGATTGTAACACTCACTGCTACCATCTTCGGGGTGTTCTCGAAATCTCCACTGTGGGGTATTCCTCTTTTCTGCAAACTAATCTTCCCTCAGCTCTCTGTCCTCCGCAGCTGGTACTCCCGATCCCTGTTAGATGTAGCTAATACGTCCTGAGGGCATTCACACGCCAGCATGGCTTCTGCAGAAGGCCCTGCCTTGCTGCCTCCCTGTTTTTTATATCCAAGCATCACTTTCTCCTGCTACCCCCAGCCACGGTCAGGTGACCTTTCAGAAGTTTCTAGAGCCCCTTGCCTTTCCAGCTTTGCCCAATCAGGGACCACAACACACTGAACTGGGGTGGTTCATTAAATAAACAAACAAACAAATAAGCAAGCATTTCTGTGTACAAGATACATTATACACAAGAAAAACAACCTTCCCTTTGTTACTCGATTGCTGACGTCAATTTCCCATCAGTGGGAAGGCAGAGAGACGGGAAGGGTAAATATTCCTCAGCTGTTACCACTCACTACTTCTGGCATGCTGAGCTGTGGCCCACCTGCTCTGGCCCTCTGTTCGCAATGTACAGAGGTCTCGAGCTGTCCCAGAATCTACCTCTCCAACTCGAATTTGACGCAGTTGCGTCTGGGCGAGCCTTCTTGTGCACAAGAGTCGCCTCATGTCCTCCGCACAATGCTGAGCACCAAGAGGGTATTACAAACAGCTCCAGAAAGTGAGGTGCCTAGGATGCTCAGCTCCAGCGGGTCCCTGACTAGCCCCTCCTCCCTGGCACCGAGTCTCTTAGAGTCACGTGACCCTTATCTCCGTGTTGTTCCTTCCAGCTCCTCCCCCTTAGCCCAGGAACTATCCTTACATTTATGGAGCGGGGGGGGGGGGAACGGACATTTGTGATTAATTTTATACTCTCTAGATCCAGACTGTTTCAAAGAAAAGGCCTTTGGAATTCAAAGTCCTAAGCTCTTAAAATCCAATAGCTTTCTTTCAAACTCGTGTTTTCAGACATATTCTGAAACTCAAGAGCCAAGACTTATACCCTCCTGCGTCACGCTACAGCAACCCTTCCCTGAGGCAAAGAATATCTGGGGTGTCTAATTTGCACGGGGGATATGCCATAGGCTTTGGGGATGTTGTTGTTGTTGTTGTTGTTGTTGTTGTTGTTAAGAAGAAAGAAGCAAGAAGTCAGAGAAGCTAAATCCACGGGAAGAGCACCCTTCTGCCCGCGGGAACTTGTCTGGGTCTCTGCGGTGGGCTCTCTTGGAAACCAATTATCCCGTTTGTGTCATTAATGCTTCCCGTGCACTCAGCAGAGGCTGGTGAAACATTTGGAATTTTAAAGAATCAACAATATAATTGAACAGTTGTCTGAATAGCAGCAGCAGGGCAAGCCAAGCTCCCTGGACACTTCTAACGTGGCAAAGATCACAGATATCCCTAAGAAGTCACTGTGGGGCGGACACTGCTAAGTGCCTTGCATACTCTGTCCGGCTCACTTCTCATCTTTAGGAAGAAATGCAGGCTCCCAGGGACCATCATTCCTCTCGTTTTTCCCACTATGAGATGGGGAGATGGTCTCCCTAGTGCGACTGACTATTGCACGCAAAGGCTCACCAGGTCAGGTGGGGTCAGGCAGGGACCGGAAGTCAGGGACCGGAAGTCACAGAAACTAATCCTCTCGCCTGGTATCTGAGGCACTGACCTCATCAAATCTACAACAGGAAGACCTGGGACCCGGTCTCTCATTTCCTTTCTGTATGATCAACTCTCCGTTCCTAGAGGTCAATGTGAGAAAACTGCTTATGATTTCAGGGCGACACTGAGAAGCCTCATATTGCATTTGCCCCGAGGCCCGTAATTCAACTTTCAATCAAAACAGCTGAAGTACTCGGCATGAAAATTTTATAGCAATATTCTGGCAATCTGCGTGCCAGAAGGTAACTTCCTTTGTCTGTTCAGTATTTACCTCTAGGATTCACTGTTTCGGCACTGCCATCTAGCTCAGGGCCTTGTACATGCTAGGCTCTCCTCTGCCCCTGAGCTACATCCCCAGCCCCAGTGATTTACTTATAGAGGGGGAATGCAGCGATCTAACCACAGGCGCTTTGGTCCCAGGTCCTGGCTGGAGCTGAGAGATCGCCAGGTTTGTGGAAATGCAGTCACTTGACTCCCACCCATGCCAATGCTGCCGCTGTCTGCTCTTGCCTACATGGAGCCTGGGGAAAGGCAATTTAGTGCTGGAAACATCTGCAGGACTTTTCGAGACCCAGCCAGGCTCTCTCTTTTTCCTTGCTAAGTCTCAGAGTGACCTGAAACTGTCCTCTCGCCTGGGGATAACAGTATCGACCAATCCCAGGTGTCCTACACGGTTGCTATGCGGACCAAGCCAGTTGCTACCTGTAAAAGAATTTTCTCCATTGTGAAAATGGCATGCCCTCGTGAAAGGAAAGAGCAGGCTGACTCCCAGGCTGATGGCTCTTGTCCCTCTTGTAGCAAGGATGAAGCTGGCATTTATGTGTCCTCCGTATGCCTGTGCAACCCTGGGTGGGTACTAAGCTGCCTTGGTCCTCGCTCAGCCCCAGGATGGGAGGGAGGTGCTACTCTTACCATCAAGGGCTCTTGGAGCGTTCCTTGTCTCTGTCAGTTAAAGATTGAGAAGGTAGAAAAATCTTGACTGTGCCTGGTAGCAACAGAGAAATTCTCAAACGCGGCAGACAGAATCAGCTGGTGAAAGGGGGGCTTTACTAAAGGTGAGGGGACACACACACACACACACACACACACACACACACACACACAGGGTTAAGGGACACAAGCACACAGAGAAAGATCGCCTGCAAAGCCAGAGCCTCTCTATCTTTGCCGAGGGGGAGAAGGCACTTGGAGTGGGTGTTCCTTAGCTGGTGTACGGTTGGTCAGTTTTGGCAGGGCCAAAAGAGGTCGTAAGAGCAGGAGAGCTGACCCTGCCCGTCTGTCCTGGGCTGGGTGTGGGAGGACTCCATTACAACTCTGTGAGTGACCAGGGTAGAAGTCTCAGAGGCCTACAGAATAAAGTGCGTTTCCCATGCTTAGCATTCAAAGCCCCTCACTATTGCTCTCTCACTTGCTTTTCTATCATGTCTGAAAAACTGAAGTTATGGAGAACGGAAGAATGAGCAGGAGATAGCCTGTGAGGTAGAAGGAGCAAGGAAGTTAATATGGGGGTTGGGGAGATGGCCCAGTGGTTAGAGGACTGGAAGCTCCTCCCCACCCCCAACCCCTGCCAGAGGATCAGGGTCTGGTTCCCAGCACCCACGTGGCAGCTCACAGCCTTCCTAACTCCAGTTCTCGTGGATACAGTGCTCTCTTTTGGCCTTCGTAGACTTTGTTCACACATGGTACCCAGACACACATTCAGCCTAAACACTAATACATATAAAATGGAAACTAACACGTTACAGAAGTCAGTGCGTACATTGCACACCAGTGCAGGGCTTGAACCATAGCTTATACAGAGTCAACGGAATGATGGCGTCCGCTGCCTGGTGCAGTCGGGCAGTTGAGCAATGTTCTTAGCCTGAGCTGTGCTCCCAGGAGGTAATGTTTACCCTAGGGGATTCCATTTGTTCAATCTCTGAGGCCCCTGCAGGGGCTACCAGTGCTCCTGAGGCTTTGCGGGGATTAACTGAGAGTATGATTAGCGCGTGCTCGGCTCAGGATTCTGCTAGGATTTTGTGTTCACTAAGTATTCCGTGTCACAGCGCCGCTATTATCCCTGATGTTAATGATGTCTGAACTCCAACCCTTCATGAGGAAAAGTCTCTTTCCGTCAAGCCTCGTTTCCTAAAGCCTGCTAGCCTTGAGCACTGGCGGCATCGGTCCAAGCTTCTCCTCCGTCTGTGTACATTCTCGCAGGCTCCAAACCCCTCTTCAATTCCCACGTTCTCCACAGATCCTTCCCTGCCTTCCTCGTTTGCACCTCCTGAGCACTGGTAGTCGGCATAACTCGCTTGACAATTAATCAAGGCATGCCTGCCACTGCTCCCTTACTGCAGTGAAAGTGACTGCGTGGAATCCTCTGTTGCCTTCCCTGCTGCTTTCCAGCTTGTGACTCTCAGCTCTTGGGGCTGAGGGAGCACAGCACCAACACAGCACCCACAACCTAGGGTGTGGGTTGTTCACATGGAGAGCTGCACACCAGATAGGGTAGAGACCAGAGAGAAGACACCTTTGGGTACTCCTGAGATAGCAGTGAAGAAGCATGTAAGGAATACATGTACACACGTGCACGCGCGCGTGTGTGCGCGCACGCACGCACACACACACACACACACACACACACACACATCTCACCCCAGGCTGTTGGAGGCAGAGTCTGAGCAAGTGACTCCTCCCTTCAAGTCATTCCTTTTCCAAGTTGTTCGAGAACAGAGCAAAACCTCTTCTGCAGCCCTGGGAACCAGATACTGCAGCCCTGGGGATGTCCGTTATCTTGGTAATCCAGGACAGGGTCTAACTTCAAGATTTGTCTGGACTTTGAAAGAAATAAACTCTTATCCCACACTCTGAGGCCTTCTGTCTCATCTGGGACCCTAGGAATCAAACAAACATTTACTGACCCTTGCTAAAATACAGAGAGGACAACGGACCAAGATAAGCAAGTTCTGGAACATCACATGGAGAGGCTCAGGGTTTTCAAGTGAGATGCCTCACAAGAACACCAAGGGCCAGGCACCCACCCATGGGCACAGAGGAGGCAGAGGTGGACCCCACCTCTTCCACTCAAAAGTCCTCCATTACCTCTAAGACTCAACCTAGTCCCAGGTCTCCCCAGATCCTCTTCTGATTTCTTCAGTCCCAGAACTCGGCCCTAGTTCAAACCAGAGAGCCCTATCCACTTCACACAAACATTGGGCATGACGCTGCCAAGAGTAGCAACATGTTTTGCTTCTGATTTCATAGGATCCTGAAGTGATTGTGCATGTGGAAGTATCACCAGAAATGTTGAGTTTCAAATATGTATGCTCGGCAAATGGGCCACATAGACGACATCATTGCGAATAAACAGTGTGAGTAAAATTGTAAGATCTATCACAAATTAACATGGAGAATATTGAATTTGTCTTTTGTAAAATATGGGGACCTTGAGACTAAGGAGAAGGCTCTGCAGTTAAGAGTGCTTGCTGCTGCTCTGTTTCCCCAGATCCAATCCCCCAGTCTCATCCCTATCTCTGCCACAGAACACCTGCTGCAGCCCTCCTTCCCCATCTGCCCTCAACTCCTGTGGCTCCCACAGGGCTCCCCTTCTAACCTCCCCCTCCCTGCTTTTTGCTTCCTATCCCCCAACTCTGGCAGGCACTCCCTGCTGACCCACGGACCGATCCTACAAGGGAAGTAGGTAGGCTGCCTACAGACTTCCCCCTCTCCTCCTGCTCCTCTAGACCCAATCCCCCAGTCTCATCCCCAGTGCTATAGCAGACCCTCTGGGGTGACCTCTCTTCACTGTCTCCCTCAATTCCAAAGAGGCAAAAAGAGCAGATCCTCACTGAACTTTCTGATCTCCTCCCTCCTGTAAACTCTTCAGACTTTTATCTATCCCCCTTCCTTAAGTGTCAGCTCCCAATACCCAGAAACACATTTTACCTGGAACCTCCAGTAGACACAACTGTAGGTGCAAAGAAATTTTCCTTCTAAGCAACTACAACTATCACACTCTCGGAATGTCCAGAAAGGAAACTGAAACCAAGGGACAAAACACCCACCCGACAAAGACAAATCCAGTACTTAGCGCCTAGACCTGTAACCACACCAATCCCTGATGCCTGGACACCAGCATAAGAAAATAACAACAGTCAGGACAGCGTGTCTCCACTAGAGCCCATCCGTCCTACCAAGCAAGCCCTGGATATCCCAGCATAGATGAAGCACAAGAAAAAGACCTTGAGACCACCTGTATGAGGATGATAGGGGTCCCTAAAGAGAAAAGTGATATATTCCTTACAGAAGCCCAGGAGAACACAACAGAGTGAGGAGATGAATATGCCTGTCAAGACCTGAAAATGGGAATAGAATCAATAAATTCTCAATAAACCAATAAGTCAGTAAGTTCCCGAACTGCGGGAATTCTGGAAATGAAAATTTAGGAATTTAAACAGGAATTGCAAAGAGGCAAGGCTCACCAATAGAATACAAGAGATGGAAGAGGGAATCTCAGGCACTGGAGACACCATAGAAGAAGTGGGTAAATCAGTCAAAGAAAATGTTAAATCTTAAAAAACAAACAAACAAAACAAAAAACAAAAAAAAAACAAATAGGAAATCTGGAATGATATAAAAATGCCAAACCTAAGAACAGTATGTATAGAAAAAGAAGAAGGAAAAGGAAAAAGGAAGAAGAGGAAGAGGAAGAGGAGGAGGAGGAGGACGAGAAGGAGGAGGAGGAAGAGGAAGAAGGAGAAGGAGGAGGAGGAGGAGGAGGAGGAGGAGCAGCAGCAGCAGCAGCAGCAGCAGCAGAAGAAGAAGAAGAAGAAGAAGAAGAAGAAGAAGAAGAAGAAGAAGAAGAAGAAGAAGAAGAAGAAGAAGAAGAAGAAGAAGAAGAAGAAGAAGAAGCAGCTCAGCTCAGCTCAAAAGCCCAAGAAAATATTTTCAACAAAACCACAGGAGAAAATTTTTCTAACCTAAAGGAGGAGGTGCCTATGCGGTACAAGAGGCATAAAGATCACCAAATAAATTGGACCAGAAAAGAAAGTCCCCTTGACACATAATAATCAAAACACTAAACATAAAGGACAATGGGAGAATATTAAAAGCTGAAAGGGTAAAAGACCAAGTAACATAAAAAGACAGACCTCGCAGAATTACACCTGACTTCTCAATGGAGACTTTTGACAGTCAGAAGGGTCTGGACAGATGTGCTGCATGAAGACTTTAAGAAGATGCCAGCCCAGACTACTATCCCCAGAGAAACTTTCAATAACCGTATATGGAGAAAATAAAATATTTCATGAAAACAACAAATTTAGGTAATGTATATTTATAAATGCAGCCCTACAGAAGGTGCTAGAAGGAAAATTTGAATTTAAGGGAGGTAAACTACTCCCCACGAATACACATGGCATAAATAATCTCACACCAGTGGAATCAAAGAAGAGAAACACACACATACACACACACACACACACACACACACACACACACCATCACAGTGGTCAAGAGAGCTGGCCCCAAGGTCATCAGAGCTGGAGAGCTGGCCCTGCCCCTCACCTGCTGCAGCACTCAGGAGAGCAAACCCTATGCCCCTTCTGAGTAGCATAGTAGAGCTGGCACCGGATGTGGGGGTTGCGGGTGAGCCACCCCTGAGGGCCAGAGTATGGGAGAGCTGGCCCTGCCTCTTGCTTCCTGAATGGTAGTGTGAACGAGGGAGAGACACCCCTCCTTCATCCCTCGACATCTATGGCAGGCAGGAGAGCTGTCCCCAGGGTGATGAGAATAGGAGAACTGGCTGCATCCCTCACCAGCTGCAACGTTCAGGAGAGCAGGCCCTATATCTTGCCTGAGCAGCAGGATGGAGAGGCCCCTGGTAAGTTGCTGGTGAGCCAGCCCCAAGGGAAGGAGAGCTCGAAAGCCAGCAGGCTGACCAGTTCATATACCTCTCAGGTTCAGAACCAGGGCTTTGAATTGGCTTACCTCACATCTACCCCATTGATTAACTTCTGGAGTACATGGAGGGACTGGTCCTATAAATCCAAAACTACAGGATCTCTGTGACACAGGGCAACAACAGGATATCTAAGAGGAGTCCCATTGAGGATCCAGTATCGATGGTGCAGCAGAAGCCAGAGGCCTCATACCAGACCAAAGAGTTGTCACAAAAGAAAAAAGAGGTGTGGACAAAGGGTATACTGTGGGACACACTACATTTTTCACAACAAGATTATTTTTTCTCTGTTAAGGAGGGAGGTTGCAAAGGTAGAAGGCAGGAATGACAGGAAGGGGAATTAGTGGGATAGGGTGCAGGATGTGAAATTCACAAAGAACCAATAAAAAGCTCTTTAAAAAAATCAAAATAAAGAATAATAATTTTTTTAAAAAAAGACACAGACTAACAGAACAGATGCAAAAACAGAACCCATCCTTCTGCTGCATCCAAGAACACATCTCAGCGTCAAAGATAGACATTACCTAAGGGTAAAGAGTTAAAAAAAAAAAAAAAAAGATTTCCTAACATCAAGCTGTTGTAGCCACTAGAATTATACCTAATAAAATAGACTTTAAACCAAAACTAATAAAAAGAAACAGGGAAGGACACTATATATTCATGAAAGAAAAAGTCTACTAAGTTGACATTTCAATTCTTAACTATGCCCCAAACTCAGGACACCCACATTTCACTACTAAGCCTAAATTACATATTAACCCTTACACACTGATAGTGGGAGACTTCAATACCTCATTCTCACCAATAGGTATTGAGATGAAAATAAACGGGAGGTAAATACTGGCGCTAACAACTGCCATGAGCCGAATGGATGCAACAGATATCTAGAGAACATTTTACCCAAACACAAAGAGAATAAGAAAATACCTTCTGCTCTGCACCAATTGACCGCAAACACGACGAAGCATGTCTCAGCAGATACGAGAAAACCGAAGTGACTTCCCGAATCTTAACAGACCACTATGGATAAAAGCTGGATATCAACAACGACACAAGTGATAGAGACCTTACAGACTCACGGAAGCTGAAAAAAACTCCCTGAATGGAAAAGGGGTCAAGGTAGAAATAAATAGAAAATTAAATACAGAATCCAATGAAATGAATGCACAGCATACCCAGACTTAGAGGACACAGGGAAAGCAATTCTAAGAGGCAAGTGCTTACATCACAAACTGGAGATCCTTCACACTCACACCTTAGCAGCACACCTTTTGAAAGCTCTAGAACAAACAAAAGGAATGACAGTCAAGAGCAGTGAAGAAGAGTAGGCAGCAAGAAATAATCAAACTCGGAGCTGAAGTCAATAAAATAGAAACAAAGAGAACAAAAAGAACCAGCGGAACAAAGTGTTGGTTCTTTGAGAAAATTAACAGGATAAAAAAAAACAAAAAAACAAAAAAAACTAAATCAAAACTAAAAGGCAGAGACCCAAATTAACAAACTCACAAAACAAAAAGGGGGACATAACAGCAGACACCAAGGAAATCCGGAGGATCCTAAGGACACACTTTAAAGTACAGGAATCCACCATATTGGAAATTTGAAGAGAAATAGATAATTTTCTTGGTAGGCACCACTTACCAAAAGCAGATAAGCAATTTAAACAGACCTACAACCCCTACTGAAACAGAGGTAGTCATTAAAAGTATCCCAAGCAAAAAGAAGCCCAGGGCCAGATGGTTTTAGTGCAGAAACTCTGTTACCCAGACCACATCAAGACCCAACAAAGAAAGAGAATTACAGATCAATTTCCCTATGAACATAGATGCAAAAATACCCAACAAAATACTCACAAACCGAATCCAAGAACACCTCAAATTGGCTGTCCCCCCTCATCTAACAGGTTTCATCCCAGATATGCAGGGATGGTTCGATGTAAAAAAGTCAATGAGTGTGATCCCTCATATAAACAAAGTGAAAGACGATCATCTTATTAGATACAGAAAAGCCTTTGACAAAATCCAACACCGCTTCATGATAAAAGTCCAGATGTTAGGGATACAAGGCACATACCTAAACATAGCAAAGGCAGTTTACAGCAAGCCTGTAGCCAACATCAAATTAAATAGAAACTCAAAATAATTCCACTAAAATCAGGGACAAGATTGTCTCTTCTCTCTGTGTTTATTCAATACAGTACTCAAAGTCTTAGAGCAGTAAGACAACTGAAGGAGCTCAAGGGGATACATATTGGAAAGCAAGAAGACATTTGCAGAAGATACAATAGTATATATTGGTCACCCTAGAAATTCCACCAGGGGACTCCTACAGCTGGTAAACACTTTCAGTGTGTTATTGTACGATTTAAAAAAAAAACAAACCAAACCTTCCAGTCTTTGAAGAAAGAAATTGATGAAGATATCAGAAGATGGAAAGATCTTACAAGCTCATGGATCAGTAGGATTAACATAATTAAAATGACCATCCTACCAACAGCAATCTACAGATTCAATGCAATCTCCTTTAAGATTCCACGCAATTCTTTACAGACAGTGAAAGGCCAATACTCAACTAAATATGAAAAAAAAAACAAAAAAAATGCAGGACACCAAAGCCAAACCTGAACCAGAGGCTCAAAGAGACAGAGAGGAAGAGATCGGAGTCCTGTTATCTCCTTCAAAGGTGCGTATGTCCCCAGTGACCACCCAGCCTCTGCCGGTTTTCCCACCTCCCGCTGGTGTCGTCTGCCCACGACTAAGTCTTGAATAAGGTAGTCCTGAGAGAGACACTTCATATCAAAGCTATGCAAAGGGATACTAATTATGAATTGTAACGACACTCGGTGTTTTAATATTTGGGAAATTGGATTCAATTTCAGAAACTGCAGGGGACAGCTGCTGTGGGATCTGGGCTCCTAAGAGAAGTGATGGGCGAAGCTCCCCCCATTTTCCCTCTAGTTTGAGACCTACTCAGTGCAGGGGGTGTGCATGGGGCACATTTGGGAAGTGCTGGCACCATTTTCTACTCCCTGCCAAGGTGCTGTCCCTCTACTCTGTTCCCTAATCCATCCTGGCACTGATAAAAGTCAGTAATCCTCACAGGGTCATGTCTGTCTCACCTCTTCTCACCGAGGTAACTCCTCTTAATCAAGCCAGTGTCACGGGTCTCCTCCCGGGGAGCTATGGTTCTTCTCAGGTTTGTGGAGATTCACTTGCAGATTGTTAGGGTTTGGGAAAACCAATAAACTCACTGCGAACGCCAGGAGCTAGAATCAGAGTCAGCAAGCGTCAGAGCCAGCTAGAACTCCAGAAGCTGCCCCGACAACCCTTGAAATGCTGTAGGGCACTCCCAACAGAAGCATATGCTGGGGTTGGACAAAGTTAGTCCTGGGGTCTCCCTCAACTTGTGACACGAATTACGTTGGAAAAGTGTTTTTAAAAAACAGCAATGGTGCTAAGGAACTGCACCTTGGCGGTCACCCAGGATCACCAGGACAATACAGTTGAGTACTTTGCATTTAAAAGAAATGTTGTGTACTCATTAGCGAGGTGTAGCGATTTGCTCCCATGTTTTTAAGCTAAAGGTTCTGTTCACATACTCGCATTCCAGAAAGACATGGAATGAATATCAATGGTTCTGTGAGGAAAAGATGCTCACGGCCTCAGGGACACCAAGCAGGGTGTCCATTTGCCTGGCACTGGTCAGGGGAGTGATGATGTCACCTAGGAAATTCCTCGGGCATGTTTTTCAGAGAAAATTCTGGAGGCTTAAAGGTAGCTCTCCAGTATCCCTCCATCCCTCCCTCCTGTCTTACCTCTTTTCCTTCCTTCCTTCTCTTTCCTTCCCTCCTTCCCTCCCTCCTGTCTTATCTCTATTCCCTCCTTCCCTCCTTTTTTCCTTCCTTCCTTCCTCCTTCCTTCCGTCCTTCCTTCCTTCCTCCTTCCCTTCCTTCTCTCCTTCCCTTCCTTCCTTCCTTCCTTCCTTCCTTCCTTCCTTCCGTCCTTCCTTCCTTCCTTCCTTCCTTCCTTCTTTTCCTTCTTCTCTAAGAGATCATGGCTAGAATCCAAAGATATCAAGATAGTAGGCAATAGGGGGAAAAAAGCTTGGAATCAAAAATAGGGTCAGAGCCTAGTTCAATAGCAATCTATACAAAGGTGGGCAAATTTCCCAATCTCTATTAATTTCATTCTTTTTTTTCCTTCTGTAAAACTACCATCTACCCTGGGAATTGCATGTGGGCCTGTAGACTGTTTTACTTAAATCAGTTGTGTGAGAGGAGGCCTAAGTCATTTGGGGTTTGCACTATTTTTTGGTTGAAAGGATGACTATTATTTCCAGTGGTCTGCCTTAGCACTTCTGTCAAAGCTCACCATTGTACGCAGAGTGAGTGCGCACACATGCGCGCGCGCGTGCAAACACACACACGCACACACATATGCCCACACACAAGTACACACACACATACACACACCACACACACATACACACACATCACACACACATACACACACACGCACACACATATGCCCACACACAAGTACACACACACATACACACACCACACACACACATACACACACACACGCACACATCACACACACACATCACACACACACACATCACACGCACACACACACACACACACGTATGTCTACTTCTGGTTTTCTGTTCTGTCCCAGTTTTCTGGCCTGTTTGTCTCGGTGGTGGTTTCACTTATGTTAATTATGGCAGTTTTGTAATGACTCTTAAAGTCGTAAGGGATATGTCATTGGGTTTTCTACAAGGACTCGCTGTGGATGATGATAATTGTGTTTACTTTCCAGTATGGACACTTCCTGTCATTTTGTCTTGCCTCTTTGCACAAGACGGGATGCCTGACAGGCAGCACTGTGCCACTCTCACTGGGAAATCTTTCACCCTGTCACCCTTCAGTATGACCGTCTGCTTCTGCAGACACCTTTTCCCATAAGGAAGCTCTGCTACATTCCCACGCTAAGGAAAGTTTAGTTTGTCATCAGGAATATGTTTTGGATTTCAAATATATCATTTTCCGTATACATTGAGTCGACATTTTTTTTGTTTTCAGTATCACTTTATGGTTTATGACACTGGTTTAAGTATTAGTTTTTAATTGTGTGTGTATATATGTGTGTTTGTGTTCGCATGCATTTGGTGCACGCGCACACGCACACACACACACAGAACCTGAGGAGGGTAAAAAGAAGGGTGGTGGGGCCCCTGGAGCTGGAGTCACAGACAGTTGAGCCATCTGCCATGGGAGTTAGGGACTGAATTTAGATTGTTCGAAAGCAGCGAGCACTGTCAGTCACTGCGAATCCCTCCAATGTGCGTGTGGATTTTTGACAGTAAATCAGCTTCAAATTTTTCAGATAAAGACCCTGCTCACAACATGTAGCTGTCCTTCTAGGATACTGTGTGTATAATTGGTTGAAATTTTGTATAAACTACATGCACACTCATGAGGGACATTAGCATGTAGTTTCTCTTTTCTGTAATGACCTTGTAGGATGCCCTCTGGTTTTGCTCTTGGCTTAACACTGATCTCATACACCTTGTAAGAAAGCATGGCCCTCTTCCCAAGCTCCAGGAATTTATGTAACGTTGGTTTAATGTTTCAGACGGTTGCTAGACTTTACCAGAAAGGCACTGAGCATGGACATCATAGAGAAAGATTTTAATAAAAATCAAGTGTCTGGTTGGGCGGGGCTGTGCACGGGCAATACCAGCACATGGGGCTGTGGTGGCCGGAAGTCAACCTGAGCTACACAGTGAAATCCCAGGTCAACAAAACAAAACAAAGCAAAAGCAAGCAAACAAACAAAATCCAGCATTTAAAATGATAACTGACATACCAGGTTTAATTCATCTTGCCTGTGTGTGTGTGTGTGTGTGTGTGTGTGTGTGTGTGAGTATGTGTGTGAGCATGTGTATGTGAGCGTGTGTGTTTGACTGTGTGTGTGAGCATGTGTGAGTGTGTGTGTGTGTGTGAATGTGTGGAGGTGTGTGTGTGTGAATGTGTGTGAGTGTGTGTGTGATGTGTGTGTGTGTGTGTGTGTGTGTGTGTGAGTGTGTGTGTGTGTGTGTGTGTGTGTGTGTGTGTGTGTGTGAGCATGTGTATGTGTGTTTGAATGTGCGTGTGAGCGTGTGTGTGAGTGTATGAGTTTGTGTGTGTATGTTTGAGTGTGTGTGTGTGTGTGTGTGAGTATGTGTGTGTGTGAATGTGTGTGTGTGTGAATGTGTGTGAGTTTGTGCAGGTGTGTGTGAGCATTGTGTGTGAGTGTGTGTGTGACAGTGTGTGTGACAGTGTATATGTGAGTATGTGTGTGTGTGAGCATGTGTGTGAGTGTATGAGTTTGTGTGAGTGTGTGTGTGAGTGTGTGTGCAAGTATGTGTGAGCATGTGAGTGTGTGAGAGAGTGTGTGTGTGAGAGTATGTATGTGTGTGTGTGATGTGTGTGCAAGTGTGTGTGTGGTGTGTGTGAGTGTGTGTGTGTGTTGTTTGTTTCCTATCTGCCTCTTTCTTCTTCCATTTCCTCTGTGTGCCTTGTCCTGTATTTTGTGGGGTCATCCCATCCCTTCATCGCTTTATTAGCTGCATAACTGCTATTTCAGTAGTTGCTCTGGCTGCAGCACCCCTGGTTTGTACTTTACTTTCAACTGCCACGGATCTGCTCCCTGCAGAACAGGAGGACAATGGCTCACACCTGTTTCTCACCTCTCACCTGTCACTTCCATATTTGCACAAAAACAATAACTTCCAGGCATGTTCAACTTTCAACTACATTGTGGGGATTCTTTCTATGTGACTTCAGACCCTGGGATAAGTGGCTGAGGTGCAAATTTTGCATATCGCAGCCGATCTGGCCTCCAGGTTCTCTAAGCATCCCTAGGTCCCTATCTGCCTGCCCTTCCCCCAGAAGCTCTTCCCTATATAATCCAGACACATTAGTGTCAAACTCCCTCCCTCTTGTTCCTTCTTATCTTTCTCTCCCTGATCAAATGGGACCTTTCTCTCTCTCCAGCACCCACCCCCTTCTCTCTCCCCATGGTGACTTCCCAGGCCTCAGTCCTTGGGGCCAGTGAACTTGCCCGAGAGCAGCTTCTCAATAAACCCGCCTTTAATATATTTTAATCTGCCTTGAATTGGCTCATTTCACCTGCAGAGAACTAAGCTATCAGATTACACTCTAAAGCCTTGCAAATCTGTCCGTGGTACTGTGTCGCACTCTCTCTTCCTGCGTGGGGTTAGGACTTAGAGCAGATTTGCTATCCTTCCATCTGAGGGGTTTCCCTCGACCTTCCTCGCCCTGTAGGTCAGTGGTGATAAGTTCTCGTATGCTCCATATGCCTGGAAATGTCACTACTTTGCTGCCACTCTAGGACACCACGTTTAGCAGCTGCAGCAGTCTAAGCTGGCACTAATTTTATTCCTCTAAATAACTCCAGTAGATCACATTTATGTCCTCATATTTGAGGTCTTATTTCCCTTCGTTTTAAAGTTTTCCTTTCGTTACTGGCTTTGAGAACTTGGGTTATCGTGTTTCCTGCTACTGCTGAATCTCTGGTTTTCGTGCTTGCAAAAATCAAGTTTCTTGGGTTTCTAACCATCCCATGCTTCTGACTAAGAATGCTTCATCTGGAGTTTCACATGGAGGAATGGTTTCACAACATCAAATGCCATAATGGGAGATTGCCCTGTTAGCCATCCACAACCAGAGGCCTGAATCAGACAGAACTAGGCAGTGTCAGACCTTAGGCAGGCTTCTATTAACAGGAGATATTCCAGGGTGGTTTTTATGTACAAGAAACAGACTAGAAGAAACATATTAGCGTACAGGAATGGGGAGGTTCCAGAAAGAGAACAGGAAGTGGTATTTATCCAGACTCCCTAAACTGCATGCAAAGCTTCAGTTAAAAGAACTCAGAATGGAGGGGGAGGGGGGGAGGAAGAGGAGGGGGAGGAGGAGAGGGAGGAGGGGAGGAAGAAGACGAGGAGGAAACTAAGACCTGCTACCTCATTGGCTGCTGGAGGCCGGAATTGCCTTTCTAACTTTTACATTTAGCTTTGAATTTTCTGCTTTGGGAAGATGTCTATGCAAACATTGCTCTCGGTGCATAGCATCAAGAGACTTAGGTGCGTGGATAGAAGCAGCCATTTTGTGCGCCCGCTGCATCCCCTGAACTCCCACAATTCGGGATTCAGTGAGCCGCCCAAGCCTTAGAACTTTGCCCGGGTTCAGCTGTCGCCAACCAAGTGTATTCTTCATGAAACTCTTCTTACAGCTTTCTTTTTATGTACCCTTTTTCTCTCAGTCAGAGAAGAGAAAGAAAATTCTGTAATTCTAAAACTCTTCTCTCTTTAGATGTGTCTGTCACGCCCACTCTGTGTGGCCTTGATGAAAGCCATCTTTAGAGATGTTTCCTCAGGGCCACTCTCTGGACACGGCTGAGGAATTACAGCTATCTGAAGAACTGAATGTAGACTTGTAGAGGAGACCAGGTAGAAACTGCTGCTCTGGGGGTCAAGCAGATGTGGGGGCAGATATCAGTTCTAGGAGCTGGGAAGTGGGGCTCTTAAATCCACGCAGAAATCCAGGGTCACAAAGTGCAGCCACTGAGGGATGTGGCGTGTTGGAAATAACCTTGGCGGGGACAGGACGCAGGAGCCGCAGCTGCAAGAGAGTGAAGGAGCTCTCCGACTGGTGCATCCAGACATACTTACGCCAACGTGTACCTGTCAGTTCCCCCGTTGACAGGCATATGGTTCTTCCGATCTCTGGCAATACAGACATTTCTGCTATAAAAATCTTAAACAAGTCTCCTGGTCCACAGAAATAAGCATTTCTTTAAGTTATATCTAGGAGTGCAATTACTGGGTCATAAGAAAACATGAATTGCTCATAAAATGTGAAATTCTAATTATGTGTGAAACTGAATTGTTCATGTATGTCAAATACATACTTATATCCATTAACCTATTTTCTATCTGTGTATGAGTATCTCATTATTATTTCTCATAGCTTAGAAATAAATCCTGAGATCTGCAAGTCCAATCCCTGCACCATATTTTCCTCTGGGGAATGTTGGCTAGTGAGAGTTTTGCTGTTCCTCACAAATTTTAGAATTAGCTTCGCACTCCAAACCGACAAAACCTATTATTCCTCCACCCCAAAAGATGCAAAAGTTGGGGAAGGGGGCTGTTTTTTTAAATATTTTTAATATTTTAATTCTCTCTCTCTTTCTGTGTGTGTGTGTGTGTGTGTGTGTGTGTGTGTGTGTGTGTGTGTGTGTGTGTGTGTGTGTGTGTGTGTGTGTGTGTGTGTGTGTGTGTGTGTGTGTGTGTGTGTGTGTGTGTGTGTGTGTGTGTGTGTGTGTGTGTGTGTGTGTGTGTGTGTGTGTGTGTGTGTGTGTGTGTGTGTGTGTGTGTGTGTGTGTGTGTGTGTGTGTGTGTGTGTGTGTGTGTGTGTGTGTGTGTGTGTGTGTGTGTGTGTGTGTGTGTGTGTGTGTGTGTGTGTGTGTGTGTGTGTGTGTGTGTGTGTGTGTGTGTGTGTGTGTGTGTGTGTGGTTCAGGTGTCTGCAGAGGCCAGACAAGGTGTTGGGTCCCTGGATCTGGAGTGACAAGATACTGTAAACTGCCCGATGTGGGTGCTGGGAACCAAAGTTGATCTTCAGCAAGAGCTGTCTGCCGTCTTAACCACCAAGCTCTCTCCAGCCCCACAGCGGTTTGGTTTTATTTTTATTTTTATTTTTAATTTTTTTAGGTTTAGTAAAGACAGATCCGGGAAGAACGTGCTAATGGAGAGGTGGTGTGGCAGGCTTAATAAATTATTCCAAAGCAAATTGCATCTTTGAGAATAAAATAAAGGCTCGATGAAAGAAAATTTCAACAGAAAAGCATAACCACTCTAATCGAGTCTAAACGCCACCACAGCCACCTCCGAACACTTCAAGAAAGGAGAAGAAGTGCGAAGAGAAATTGATCAAGCAATCACCACCGGGTATTTCAACACCTGCCTCTCAGAACCGATAGCTCAATTGAACGAGAAATGTATGACAATAAAAAAAAAATCAACAACAAAATAAGCTGTATTGATCTGACTGACATCCTTCGGAGAGAGCAAACACGAGTCTTCTTCCGCACATATGGCTAATTTGCAAAACCTGACAATGTTCCGGGCCACCAAAGAAGACCGTGCCAAGAGATCAATACCAAACACTGAATTCTGCAACCAGAAGGCAATACAATTAGAAATCAATAGCAAAACGACAGCTTTCAGATGCCCCTAGAAACAGTGCTTACAGGGTTGTTCACGTCTTGCTGAGCTCGTCAAGAGAGATCCTGCGGACAGCCTCTCCACTGAGAGTAAGAAAGGAAGCTATGGAAGAAGGTAGACCCCAGAGAGCCGAGCCACTGCCTGTGACCTCAGAGGCAGCCTTTCAGTGACATCTGGAAATGAGGTTGTGGGGATGTTAAGTGAGATAATACACCACACGCAGCATGAAAGTGGGGCTCTGTGGGTACATCTGGTGCTTGTGTCAGGATTTCGACTTGGCCTTTTAGTTTGCTTTTGTTGATTATTCATACTAACGCTAGAATTACAGGACTGCAATATAGTCTCTATTTGGCACATTATCCCAGAATAGGGGATTCCAAATCTGAATAACTGACTTGAGGTCAAAGATGCCTCCCATCATGAAAGTCTCCCACTTGGTTCTCTGGGTGCTGCTGGGGAGAGGGGGAAGGAGTGGGTGTGGGGGAGGCACAGGAGGTGCTAGCCCCCCTCCTCATCCTATATTGAACCTATATAGAAAGTGTGGGACTACACGGTTCTCAACCTGGGGGTCATGACATCCTGCATCTCAGACATCAGACATTTACATTGTGACTCATAACAGCAGCAAAATTATAGTTACGAAGCAGCAGGGTTCTCCGCAACATGAGGGACTTTATTACAGGGTTGCAGAACCATTGATCTAGAGCAAGATGGCTTGGTTAGAAATCCAGCAGTATGTAATGTAGTCACACTGTGACCCAGAAGAAATAAATCCACGTTCCAGGGAGATATTGACCTGGCTGCGGGCTGTCACCTCTTGCCTCTGTCCTGAGGCCCTCCAAGCCACCCATGCTCCCTTCGCACTGTGTCACATGTGTGCAATGAACGAGGGAACGAACAGAGAGCGTGGGACCTTGTTATGAAGGTCACAAAGAGGCCAGAAGAGTTGACCAGAAGTTCAAGTAGTCATTGATGCAGAGAACAGAGCAGGTCTGGGGAGCTGGGTCCCCAGATGTCCTGCTGGGTTCTTTCAGGCACCCCTACCAATAATGCCAAAGTGACATGGAGAAAGGCCAGAGGAGACACCACATGGAGGAACCGTTAAAACCCAACTCCCATGAACCGTACGGAACTAACTATAGCTTTGCTGTTGTGAACTGTGTCTTGCAGGATTTGGTAATCTGGAGGGGTTACCTTCTTGTAGTGGTGTGATAAGTGTTCAACTTCAGGAGCGGACACTATGGTATCTTCCAAACCACTCATGCCACCCCGTGTGCTATTTATGTCACAAGCTGAGGCCTGATGGTGGGAGCTGTGAATGTCCAGGTTAAACACTAAAACTCTCTGTGGTTCAGACTTGCTTCCAGGGCCACGAACTCACAGGCAAGAGGGGGGTGTATCTAATTTTTGTTTTCATGCCAAGACTCTAGGATAGGATCTGACCTTAAAGGGCATGCAAAGAATATCTGTCGGCGGGGATGAATGGGGGGTATGAGAATACCAGCACAGGGGGAAGTGACGAGGAATTTTATTTCTGTGAGCAGTAGAACCCACACAGGAGAGAACGCTGTGAAAGGAAGAATCCTCACACACTACGTTAGGCACACCCACTGTGAATGCGACCACTGTCTCTAGCCTTACGCCTGACAGCATTATTGAAGTCTAATTAATTTAAACTGCAATGACTCCATAAGCTATGCGATGAGTTCTGATGATACCTATCATCCCTTGACTATCAACGACAATGAGGATATATCTATCACTCCACAGTGGCCTCCTTATGCACCTCCACAGAGGCTATGCGGTGCAGAGATGTTGGGGTGGGGGGTCTCTCAGCGTGCTCTTGTGAATGACAACCGCATGGTACCAAGAACCGCAGGACTGGTGAGGGGAGAGATCTCGCGGTGCACACAGCTACAGCCCTAAAGCATTGCTCTTCATTCAGAACTGCCCTGTAGTTCCCCAGACAGGAACCCCAGCCTTTGGACTCCCACACCGACCAGTCATTCGGATGTTAATGTGTGGACTCATTATTGCTGGAGTCTGTTAGCCAAGGCTGTTTCTAGGACCGGACTCACCTGTGAGCCCCAGTAGGTAAACAGTGACTCCAGGATAAGCAGCCCTCTTAAGACAACTGCAGCACCTACCTCCATGTGGTCAAAGGACCGTGGTGGTTAGATTCATCGACTGACACTAGCTCGAGCTAGCTGGGAAGGAGAAACCTAGCCTGAAGAATCGCCTCAATCAGACTGGCCTGTGGCCCCGTCTTGATTGATGTTTAACGTGGGAGGGCTCAGCCCACTGTTGTGGCACCATCCCTAAGCAGCTGGGCCTGCTCTGTGTAAGAAAAGTAGCTGGTAGTGTGAGGCAGAGAGCGAGCCAATGAGCAAACAATAGGGAGCATCCGTGGTCTGTTTCGGTTCCTGCTTGAGTTCCTGCCCTGACTGCGCGCAAAGACTGACTGTGACCCGGAAGTGGAAAACAAATACACCTGTGGCCCGGAAGTGGAATACCACCCCCTGCCCCGCCCCGTGCTATTGGTCAAAGTGGTTTTTTATTTTTGTTTGTTTGTTTATCACAGGGATTGAAAGCAAACTAGAAGAGATGCCAGCGGCAGTCAGTCCAGATCACTGAACTCATAAAATGGAGAAATGAGTTTCTCTTAATAAGTTTCTCTTAGTCCAACCTAAGCAAAGTTTCTGCCTGTGTTCCACGTAGGCGGTTTACATTCACTGCCCCAGTAACGCAAATCCATAAGGTGCCTGAGTCTACGACAGAAGCGACTGTGGCCCAGAGAAACTGAGACCACCAGATCATATCCACCCTGAGCTGAGACACGGTTCCCCAATACTCCAGGCAGCCTGGTTCTGTCGTGAATTGCCAACTGCTATGGTCTGCTGTCCTTAGCCCGTATTTCCATCGGCATGTTCATATTGTATTTGATATCAAAGGCATTTTATTTGAAAGGTATTAATTCTGCATGTTATGTTAAATTTAAAAATTGGCAGTGTGATGCATACTGACCCTGTAAATCACTCGATAGCTGTGTAGAAATTACCAGAGTTACGTGATATCCTACCATCGCAGCATCAAAAGCAGGGCTACAGCTCGTAATTTGTGATAGACTGGAGAGGTCATCCTACAATAAGTCTGATTCAACGTTAGAAATAAGAAAAGGGGGGGGCAATGCATATAACTCCCCAAGAAGGAGAACTTGAAGGCCCAGGCATAGCTCCATTCCCAGTTCAGTAGGAAGTGGTCTTTTACTGATTTATCCCAGGAAGAGAGACCATGGATACAGCATTCCCACTGTTGTGGCTTGACTATGCTTGGCCCAGGGAGTGGCACTATTTGGAGGTGTGGCCTTGTTGGAGAAAATGTGTCACTGTGGGCGTGGGCTTTGAGACCCTCATCCTAGCTGCCTGGAAGCCAGTCTTCCCCTAGCAGCCTTCAGATGAAGATGTAGAACTCTCAGCTCCTCCTGCACCGTGCCTGCCTGGATGCTGCCATGCTCCTGCCTTGATGATGATGGACTGAACCCCTGAACCTGTAAGCCAGCCCCAATTAAATGTCATCCTTTATAAGAGTTGCCTTGGTCATGGTGTCCGCTCACAGCAGTCAAACCTAAGACACCCACCAAACTCATTTCCTGTGAGTGATACAAGACTGATGGGTTTACCGGCAACAACCTTTCTAAGAGTTCGGAAATCAAGACATGCCAGTAAATTTCCTTCCAAGTAAAAGACTCTAGCCTGTGTCAAACTGATAAACCAACCAACCAAACAAACAAACAAACAAAAAGCCAACCAGAAAAAACTGAGTTTTACAATTTCTCCAGGCTCGGGGAGTCATCCCCCCCCCACACCTTTGAAATGTAAACACCAAGGAACACAAATCTTAGCCCTTAGTTTCTCTGGAAAGATAGGAGCTTAAACTTCATACGCACCTTGCTCAAGAAATTCAGAAACATTATGTTTCTTCTGGGTAAAGCCAATTAGCAAACACAGGTGCCAATCTGCACCTCTGTCCCGCCCCTCAACTCTCCAGTCCTGTGCTTCAGCACAGGGAGGGCCAGAACTCGGTTTGATGGGCCTTTCTTCCTTACTATGAGAATCTTGATTGAGGTCTTTCTCACTGACACTTTGCCCAGCACCGCTTTGGCAGTCGTGAGCCCAATATGGAAAAGGTGGGTGTTAACCTGGTGTGCTTCTGGAGAAAACATTTGCTGTGCAAAGAAAGACACTAGTATCAAGGAACAGAAAATTAGGAGTGCAAGCATTTAGAGGGCTAAACAAAAAAAGACAGAACAAAGATATAGGCACAGGCTTTTGGATTAACCCGACTCCAGTTTAAGGGTTGATCTCTCAGCTACTATTCACATGACCCGGGGAATATTATGTAACTTTAATTTTCTCTATGGCATCCCTAAGTGGGGGAGGTAATAAAGGGGCTGCTTATGTTGAGAATTAACTTGTGCCAGAGACGTAGATGGTTACTAGAAATTTGGCAGAACCTAACCCGGGGTGCCACAATACCAGGAAAAAGGGGTTCCTCCTAGGGAGTTTAAGTTTCATTAACAAAATAATTTAAGGAAGAGCCCAGAGGAAAGGAAGGTCAGGGGCCATTTTGTTATGGTTTAAAAGAAGCACCCAGGGCAACCAAATGGTAAAACTCAACGGCTGCCCAGAGGAGGGAGACGGAGAAGAGGAAGGGAGACGATCCTGCTATCTGTGGGCGGCCCCACGTCAGAGAGGGCTGGAGAGGGTGAGTGCAAAAGCCCAAGGCATCAGAGAAGGCACAGGCTCTGGCTAGCAGCCAACATAAGAGGCAGAAGAGAAGGAAAAGGAAACCAAGAGTTAGAAAGCTGGTGGAGGTTAAGCCCCAGCGCCTCTCTGTAGAACTATCGTAGGGTGGGCCTTCTGAGAAGGGAAGGTAGATTATCTCATTAGAGGAATAATTACTCTTCTCCTGAATCTGCCTTCCTGAGGGGTGGATCCTTAGCCCACAGCCTAATGATTGACAGGCCCAGTGGATTAATTCTGGAGGGAGGAGTCAGTGATATCAGCTTATGTTCTTCTGACTAGAAGGAAACAGCTTTTGTTTTTTTTTTTAAATGGGCCTCAGAAGCTACCATAGCGGTTCTCACGCTGAACTACCTCCTCTTCTGCCCCACGGCTGCTTACATGTGGCAGGGGGTTCTCTCTTCTTCTCTCCATCTTCCTCCTTGGCTCAGCTGCCAAGACCCACGGCTTGCCCGCCTCTTTGTTTCTCTTTCAAACCCTAATGAAATTATCAGGGAGCTTCCTTCTCTGTTTTTAAAATCTCTTATTAAAAAGACCATTTCTCATTAACGAAACAAGATTCTCCCGAAAGAGAACCCCAATTTTCGTGATAACACATGGTACCCACCATGGAGTTTGCCAAATTTTCCAGTGACAGAGGATGCCAGAGAGATGGCTGGACGGGTAAACGTGCTTGCCACACAGCCTCAGGGCCTGAGCTGAATCCTCACAGTCCAAATGGTGTAAGGGTCAACCAACTCCCAAAGGTTGTCCTCTGACCTCTACATGCATCCTGTGGCATCCTCACACCCACACCCTCTCGCACATATAAAATAATCATATTTTTAAATCAGAGGCGTCCTCTAACCACACCAGAATTTAATTGAGTAATCTGTATGTCAAAGAAGCAAGTAGAAGAAAAACAAGACTTTTATTGAATGATAATGAGACCACAGCAACCTCATAATCCACGGGCAAGCACTACCCAAGATAAATTTATAGCTTCATCAACATACATAATAAAACTAAGAGAAGGTCCAAATCAACATCCTAAAGGACAACATAAACCGGAGGTTAACCGTGGCAGGAAATGAATACGTATATAACTGGCTAAGATGTGTATCTAATAATTGGTATAGTGGCTAACACCATAGGAGGCTGGCTACTTGACCAAGAGTGGGGCGCCAGAGCCATCTACTACACAAGGGCGATCCCCCTCCCTCCTTGTCTCTGGGATGATTCTTAGAATCCACCTGACGAACTCGTTCCCCGGCCACCTTTCACCCGATGGTCCCAGCATGCACTGCTCTTCCTTGCTTGAATCCGCTGGTGCGCTGAATTGAGATGCTAATCATCTGGTTACATCAGTTCATTGATTACAAAGACTGTTGCCCTCCGCACCAGTATGAATTCCTGAGTTCAGTTTTTACTGTGCACATTATGATCAATTACAATCATTCTCTTTGATGTGTTATTCGTCCCGAGCCAGCTTTTGTAATTTCCTTTGTAATGAGCGCACTGGTCTCTGTGAAGTTGCCTGGTGCCGGAGATCAGGTTTCTGGGGTTTACGTTTCCTGCTCTGGGTCTGGCAATGGTCGCTTTTCTGTGGAGTTGCTTAGTGCTGAAGGGAATGAGGAATCCCCACCCCACTGCTGGGGTGCTCCTTGCTCTTAGAGGGGAGATCTTATAAGTCCTACCGGAAGGTAGAGCCTATCAATGCTCTTTGTATATGGGTCTATAAATATGTGTTGGTCTACGCTGATAATTGCGACTAAAATACAACTCTGTATAGTTTGTCCATTAAAAAAATACTGTTTCTGCAAAATATCAATGTATTTATCTACACAATCTTTTTATCTTATTAAACACATAAAATAGTTTTTAAAGTATACTAGCAAATGATACCACCGCCAAGAAGGAACATGGTACTAGGAATACAGCTCCGTTGGTAGATCCATCCGCAGCTACATAGGGAGGGCAGGCTAGCCTAAGCTACATGAGACTGTCTCAAAAAATAAACCAACCAACAAACAAACAGACGTAAACAGGTCTGTGGAGCAGATGGCAGGTTTTGTGCTGTCCGTCCTGTTTTGATCCGGTGCAGAGCAGTACCAAGGTCTTGGCTGGGTAAGCGCTCGCCACTGAGCGGCTCCCATCGCTGAGGTTCTTTCCCACCGTATAGTGCGTTCTGTTTATGGAGTGGTCAAGGGCCAAAGCCCTGTTCAAAAGTTACTTTTCGCTGTTTGACTCTTCGCAGCTTAACACGGAGCTGGTTGGCTTTCTTGTTTGTTTTGCTTTGTTTGGGTTTGTTTGGGTTTTTTGGTTTGGTTTTGCTTTGGTTTTGCTTTGTTTTGAAATTATAATTTAAGCTCAGTGCGCGCCTATTCATCTCACTATGATTTGAACCTTTTAACTATCCTCCGCGTGGCGGTAGAGATGGCCCAGTGGTTAAGAGTCCTGGCTGTTCCTGTGGAGGACCCAGATTTGATTCCCAGCACCTACACAGTGGCTCACAGCCATCTGCAGCTCCAGACCCGAGGGCTCTGACCTCATAGATGATACACAGGTACAGCAAACAGCCAAAACACCCACAGACATAAAATGTACACATACATCGAAAAAAATCAAATAAGCTGCCCACTTCATTCAAAAGTAAAACTATGTGAACAGTTTACTAACGAATCTCGTGCATGTCCCTCCATCTTCCTTGAATGCACTGTAAGCAAACGGCTTCGTGAATTTCTGGTTTTAATTTCTCATTTCATTATATAAGAATAAACACCTTTCTTGCCTGTCTTTGGTAGCCTATGTACAATCTCCACTGAAATTAGCGTTCGTTCACTAATATCTGCTGCAGTCATGCAGTTCCCTCTTCCTTGTTCTTTGGCTGTGCTGCAAGCCCTCATAGGCAATGCTGCGTCTACCACACCAGCCTCTGAGTAGACCTTAGAAGGACTGAAGCAGGGTTTGATGCAGTATTACATGTCACAAATTATTCCTTAATGAGCAACTGTGCGCAAATGTTGTCTCCTATCTGTGGAGGCCTGTCTTCAGGGGAAAGCTTTAAGTGGATTTTTCTGGGTCAAAGAGTAAATGTTATCACCTCTAAGGAACAATGTTATCTTGCATTCCTACTAGAATTATATGAAAATATCTGAATTTCCACAGCCTCATCAAACGAGTTATCTACACTATGTGTTTTTGATCCATCTAGGAGGTGGGAAACTGAAGGTTGAGGTCAGATGCTCAGACGTTTTGAGGAATGGGGGACCGTTCAGGTAGTCATCTGTCTCTAGAATTTAAGTTTTGGGAGCTATGCTTTTGTGCTTCCTAAATACTCAGGTAATATTTAATTCATTCTAGGATTTCTGAGGGGGTTGAAAGCTAGTTATAGTCTCATAATCAAACTCAGGTTGTTAGCGATGAGAGAGATGATATAGAGCTAAAAGGATGGTCCTCAGATGGTAATACAGGCGAAAATCAGGACATAGTTCAAGTATAGAACTGTAAGCTCTAAGTTAGGATAGACAGTAGAGCGCACTGGATGTTACGTGTTTATCATATTTCATAATTCACAGAATTGTTATGGTTGTGTCCAACTTATATCTGAGAGAGAGGAGCCTTTTTATTGGACAAAAAGGGGGAAGTGTTGTGGGTTGCCCTGATTCTGATGTTAATTTTGCTTCCTCAAAAGAACTGTCATCCAACACACAGTCATTCACGAACTTGGGTGATGTCGTGTGGATTTTTCGCCCATTTTTAGTGGACAAATAAAGGCTAGAGCTTGTGAAGAAAAAAGGGGAAAGCAGGGGAAGTAAGAAGGATGGGAAAGAGAGGAAGAGAGGAAGAGAGGGAGGAGAAAAGATGAAGAGGAAGTGGAAGAGGAAGTGGAAGAGGAAGAGGAAGTGGAAGAGGAAGAGGAAGAGGAAGTGGAATCACAGGAGAAATTGCAAGTAGCAAGGGTATCACAGCTGAGAAACAGGTTGGTTGGTGACAGAGCTGCCCAATCTAGGCTTAAAGCTTATAAATATAATAACTGGAGTGTGTGTTTTATACAAGTTTATTGGGGGTGAGAATCATTGCAACAGGAAACAGTCTCTCCACAACGTTCTAATCCTCACTTCTTGTAACTGCGTTTACCTGCCTCCCCCTGTTTTAGGAGCGTCAACTGCCATGGTTTTCTTCCCCACCCGCTTTCACGGTCCCCGGTTTTCTCCCGACTTTTGGGATTAGTTGTTTATTGGGGAAATTATGCCCCCTCTAAGTCTTCCTGTTCGTCATTTGTCCTGTGCCTGTGCATGGGTTGTTTTCCTGTATAAAGAAATAAACCATTGTTTTTGTGTAATTGATATTGTCAGGCTCTTCTCTTGTTATTTCTGGATTTGGGGTTCAGTTTGGAAGTTCTCTCCTACCCAAGTGAAATAAGTCGTGTCTTCTTCTGTTGTGGATTATTCACATGGGTTGGGGTTTTTTACATTTTTATATGTTTTTACATTTAGATCTCCAATCAACATGGAAACTGTTCTGTTGACTGGTATGAGATGTGAAAGCATTTTGTTCTAGATGAATATCAATTGTCCCAATATCTACTTTTATGTATGCATTTCCCCAAACAGAGGGGATTAGAAGCATGGATTTAGTTACCTGAGTGACACATGAGCTGAGAAACAGAACAAGATCACTCAAAAATTGTCAGTAGCAAGACACCACCCCCATCCCAAGACTAAACTATCAAATCCAAAGGAAAATGTCCCTAAAGGTTTAATTAGGTCACCAGGTAAATGCTAAAATTCTAAGGAAAGACAGTGTCTATTTGGGGAAATTTCTATTAGTGCCTCTTTCTACTCATTGATCTCTTCTCCGTGATTCCCATGGGCCACACCCAGATAGAAACTATGCTTTCTGGGAGCTTGGAGATGGATCCTACAGTAGCTAACATCTTTGCAAAACAGAAGAGAGCTAGAGAGGAAAGCAGGGAGTCTAGCATGGGCCAAGGACCTGTGTAACACCTGACCGAAGTATAAAATGTATCTTCAGTATTAAATGTATCTTCATTCAGTGTAACAAGTCCCCAAAAGGTATTGTGCAACTTATTAATACACCAGCCAGGTCTCTGCTCTTTAATTTAAGAGGTAGATACCTGTTCAGAGGCAGTCTGTAAAAACAGTTTTCTTATTGGTTCAGATCATCTTTCCTGGAAATAATTTGAGTCAACAAGTTTTTTTTTTCAACTGTGGGTATGTCTCGAATGAATGACAGGGATTAAGAACATAGGAATAGAACTAGGAAATATTGTCAAATTGAAAAGATTAAATAAAAAAGCAAATTTACTTTTTAAAAAGGAATTGGATACAGCAGAATTAATTAAGAATAATGAGCCTGAACAATAAACACAGGAATTTAGAAGCTTGGAGAAAGCTTGATTTCTTCCCTCTCTCCCTTCCTCTCCCTCCCTCCCATGCCCTCTCTCCCTCAATCCCTTTCTCTCTCTTCCTCCCTTCCTCCCTCTCTCTGCCTTTTGACCTTCCTCCCTCTCTTCTCCCTTGGATCCCTCCTTCCCTCCTGGACCTCTCTTCCCTTCCTCTGTTTCCTCCTTGCTCTCTTTCATTCTCTCCCTCTGACATCATTCTTTTGAGATAGAGTTTCTGTATGTAATGTAGCCCAGGCTGGCCCAAAATATTTGATCTCCTCACATCGGCCTCCTGGGAGCTGGGACTATAGGCAAGAGGCACATCCAGCAAAAGAATGAATTTGCTTTTATTCTTTACCTTTCTCTATATGCTGTGGCTTTATGTAATGCTTCTATAAATAAGAACACTTAGTAACACTAGTGCACAATTTTGAACCATAAGAAATCCATTCGTTAATTACGAATACATCTTAATCTAGCAAAGTCCAATGATAATCTCAATTTTGAAGAATTTTTGACTGAGATACACACACACACACACACACACACACACACACACACACACACACACACACACACACACACACACGGGGTTTTTTGTTTTGTTTTGTTTTGTTTTTTGGTGAGGTATGGTTTGTTTTCAGGCAGTCCAACAGGACAAGATCCTTTTCTTGTAAGGAACACTTACAACACTACTTATTCACTGCCGATGATCATTCAGGAAGAGATTTCCAGTAGGAGGGGCCCCAGCTGGAGGGGCCCAGTGGGAGGGGCCCAGTGGGAGGAGCCCCAGCGGGAGGAGCCCCCAAGGCCCTATCCTCTTCTTCACTCCTTTTCTCTTTATAATGTCACCCTCTGGGTTAGCCAGTACCATGGGTTAGATAAGGAGAGGCAAAGGGGGGAGCAGGACAGGGATCTCAGCTGCAATACAAACCCCCAGTCCACAGGGGAACGAAATGAAGAAAACATTCCTTTGGGGTTGCCTGGTAAGTCCTCACTGTTCTGCTTCTTCCATACCCAAGTCCAACCATTTTTTCTGAGCACCTTTAGACAACTGGTGCCAGACTGCCGCCCACTGATCCAGAGCTGAGGGATCCACGAGCAACAAAGTTGCTTAAACAGATGTGATTGACTATAATTCCTTTTGAAACAATGTAACAAATGGCAGTCTAGCTAACCACACAGCACCAGTGTGATTGTTAGGGGTGTTCATGAGTGTTGGTTCTTTGAGAAGTTATTTTCTGTCTTAGAATGAAGAATTGTCCTTTCCCTGCTCGCATGACTTTCACTGTGACTTGGCTTGCTTCATTTCACCCTGGCTTCTGGAAAGCACAGATAGGACCATAGGCATTGGATGAGGCTTGGAGACACACACAGTAACTAAACCAAGTGCTTCTACGGTCCCTCTCCTTGCGGGCCCCTTTCTTTGTACCTACATTGAAGTTGCTGCATACATCCCTGCATTCTGCAGCCCAAGATCTGGGAGAAGATGCAGAGGCACAGTCTAAAGGACAAGATGTTCATTGTTCGACAATTCTGACGGAGAGGACAAAGTGAGATTAGGCAGAGGGATCACAAAACCGATCCAAACCTTGTCCAGCAGGGCGTTCTGGAGCAATCACTGTCATTAACAGTGACAAGATGCCTGTCACCAGACCCAGGCCATCCCTCCCCAAGGATGCGACCAAGGTGAGGGGAGGGTGGTGCAGCCACTGAGGTAGCTGAAAGGGGTACAGCATTGCCGATGTCTGTCACCGATGACCTCCAGTTAGCCTGGGTTGGCTAGATTATGTGATCATGTGACTCACTTGAGTTCAGATCCTGCTCTGGGCTGCAGTCAGCCTTTCATGTTTCCCAGATCATGAGCTGCAGTGGAATTCCCAGAGGTAGGATATGCTGCCTCCGTGACCCATAAAGGGTTACCAGTCTTTGCTTCTTTCTCTGGGTTGGAGACTAAAAGACACAGCAACGTGTCTTTTTTACCCTAGCCTCTGGAGCAAGAACATCTCACTGTGACTTCTGACATGCCAACCATCTCTTGCTCACCTAGCCAACTGAGGTATTAGAATACCATCAATGTACAAGCCACTGTGGTATTCTGCAGTGTGCTCAGATAACCCACGTCTGGTTCTACTCTCTTGTGACAGAAGGTGGGAGTAAGCATGGCCTTTGGCAAGACCATACTCATATATTGCAATTGATTTCACCTAAAGGTGGACTATATCTGAGTCTCTTATAATCCAGGATAGGAAGACAATTTTCAAAATAATGACAATGTACCTCAGGCCTGTTCACCTATCCAAAGTAAATGTTGACTTGGACTCTTAAGAGAAAATATTCATTAGATCAGTGTCTATGGAGAGGAGTGGGCAGAAGCGGGAGTCAAATGGTGATAGTTTCTCCAACAAAGCAGAAAGCCCTAGAAGGAGAACTGTTGAGGAGAGTGTGCCCAAAGCAGTTTGCTTTCTCCCTCTTCACTCATCCACGGATGTAATCTGCCCTCAAAAGCGTGTGAGTTGTGGTAGGAGAGCTCTTTCCAGTCGCAGCAAATGCTGATGGGCGTGAACGCTAGATGCCACCCTTGGACAAATCCTCTACAAAAGGGAAATCCCCACGACTACCAGAGTATCTCAGATGTCTTTCAGGGTGGAACATGAATAAGTATTTCATATTACTTGAAAGAAGAAGAAGGACAATCAAGAGAGAAAAGAAAAAGAAAAGAAATACCAGAGAGTGATGGGAGACCTCAACCTGAGCAAAGGACACTGTGTAAGTTTATGAAAACTTCACAGTAAAACTTATTATTTTATATGCTGATTTTTAGAAAGTATTTCATACTAGTTTCTGTTTACTTAAAAAAAACACCTTAATAATTCATGGGCTGATTATATACCTTATATAATCCTAGTACAAACTTTGAGATCTCAATATACATGCCACATCAGAAGAGCCACAGTTTTTCATAGAAGATAAATATAAATACAATTAATTTAGCACCATCCTATGATCCTTAGGACACTGTTATTTCCAGTTACTTTCTAATTCTTTGTGAATAAAGACACACTATCTTGTGACCTGAGAAGACTCCAGACAACTGAATTCTTGCTACAACAGTACTCGCCCATTCTAAAGAGTTTGCTCAGGATATCACACTTCAGGAGGAAGAACTACATCAGTCTAGCATATGATCAAATTGCACCGACTGTTGAAGAATATTCAAGAAGAGATCAAGGGATCCCTGGGTCGCCTCCAGGGATGATGGGATCCATCTGTGGGTTCTTAGGGACAAGAGGGCAATTCTCTAGGAAAGGGTGGCAGGGGTCAGTGCGTTTCTGTTCTTAACGAGCTGACTGGGCTATGTGGGACAGACGGTGAGGATGTTCACTGCCCAGTGATGTAATAGCAGAAGCTTGGCTCTATGCCAGGCACTCGTCTGGGCTCTGAGTGTGAACTGCCCTGCTCCGGTGTCACCACAACTCTATAAACAAGTAGCCGTTGTCATTTCTACCTTCTGGGTGGTGAGACTGAAGGATGCTCTCAGGGAACCAAAGATACAAACACAAGATGTTTGATGGGAGGTCGTGTACTCTAGACTCCACTGTATGCTGAGCTGACAGAAGGACCTTCTGCGGGACCTGGTGCAAGAGCCCGCCTGATCTCAAGTGTGGACAGCAAAGACCCAATTAGTTCACTGTTCTGCTTACTACAAACTTGCGCTTTCACATGGGTGTGACATTTTCCGGGTGGTAAGTAGTTGCCTGATGAACAAACGCCTCTATGTATGATAGCGTCTGTGAAGAGTAAGGCACTCTGATATGAAGGCCTCTGAAGATCGGGTCCTCTACCAAATGTTACCAGTCATCTGGACTGATGCTGACTTTCTCCAGTTAGTTAATATTTCTGATTTCTGTAAAATAATCAGTCCGTTCCCCTTTCTTCTCTCTGCCCTTCCTCCTCTGCTTCCTTTCATAGATGGATATATGTATAATATATATATATATATACTTTATCTAATATGTTTTTCAATGAAATTTTTATGAATGGAAACAAGGACAGTTTATCTCAGAATTTCATGAAAATATACTGTTGCTACTTATTAAAAAAAAAAACTATCTCTATCACTAGCATCTAGAGTCATAAGCCAGTATCTTGAGAAAGTGCTTTATAATTAAGGAAGTCTTGTTCTATATTGATTCACTAATTATGATGATGAGGACGTAATCACAAGATATTTTCAGTAACGGTGAAGTGTCTCACTTTGTGGCCAGGTAAGACATTTCTGCTAGCTTCCTATATATTGTTCTATGCTCCTGCAATACCAAAGAGTTCATAAGAATTAGCATTTTATTCAAATGAGCAAGCCTATTTGTTTGAGTCTAATGAAAAATTAAAACCCTATATCCTTTAGAACCATAAATATTTTAAAGGGAAAAATCTTAATTTTAAGAAAAATTTCTTTTGGGGAAAGTATTTTATTCAACGAAATGCAATTTTAATGTTGGAAAGCTTGCGTGGAGGCTTATGGAGTAAAATTAATTTTGTCACCAATCTCCTTAGAAGGTTTTAACTGGAGGAACTCCCTAACTTCCCTTGGACAAAAGGGGAGGAGAAAATATTTAAATGTATGTACTACTGCAGGAAATGCCAACCCCCTCGGGAGCTTCACATATTTCAGTTCATTGTCCTCACAACAATTGATAAAAGGCACCGTGAACCCCACTGTTGCCACCATTTGCATATGAAGGACCTGAGACTCAGAAAAGTTAACTATTTATTATTTTCAAGGTCGCACAGTTAATAAGTAAATTAACATCCAAGGGTCTCTCTCCACACATCTGCAGAGGAAAACGCTGCTAGCCTACTGATGAGTCCATGCCAGCTGACTTACCCGGGGAACTAGAGGTGTGCGGACCCATTAGAAACCAGCTTTTTAATCTCGTGTGTTACATTTGTGCGTGGGGACAGGCGTCAGTTACTACGGATCCTTGAGTTGGTTTCAGAGAATAAATGCTCTGACTCAGCAGCCCAGATGGATCTTGGAAACCATCGTAGCTTTCCTTACATAGGCAGTGTTTCAGTGAAGGGTATTTCTCTCCCGTGATGTCGTCAAGATACCTTGGTGTTGAAGACTCACAGACCATACCGATCGGGGAAAGGTGGGGACTGATGGAGACATGAATTTGTACACAGGGAGTTTCCTTTCAAAACATGAAAAGTCACATATAGAGTTAATCGTTATGAAGTCTCTTCTATCAAAGTCAGATGACCCTAGGCTCTACTAACTGGTCATAAAACAAAGGTCAAGTTAGAACAGGCACCACTCTCAAAAGAGAAAGTGGGCGTGGCTTTAGGGTTACAAAAGGAGTTATTACTGTCACTCTATCTTCTGGCTAGCCCCTCCCCCACTGTTAGTCCCTCCCCCCCCCCAAACACCTACAAACCAACAAGCAAGAAATCAGCCCATTCCGCCATCATTCTTCACTTGTTTAAGGTCACAAGGACTCTTAACGTTGCTTTATATAACTGAAGGGTGTGTGTTTGCATGTAGTGTGTGTGTGTGTGTGTGTGTGTGTGTGTGTGTGTGTGTGTGTGTTATGCCCTATTCTAGGAGGAGGGGCAGAAAGAAATCCTGAAGGGCTCTGGTAGAAAAGCAGAGTTGTTCTCTCCCTTTCAAAGCTACGTCTGGAAGAGGGGTGGGGACTATACCAGCCCATCATCACGCTGCATGCCAGTCTCACACACGGATGCTTCTCCTTCACATTCTCTGGGAAATTTCCCCCAGATTAGGAAAAGGACGGGAAGGCAAGTCGGCCACAGAAGGCGAGCTTTTACCCACAAAGGGAAGCAGAGCGCACCTCCTCACAATCGCAACTCCGCTCTCTGGAGCAGATCCCGACTTCAGCACCACGGAGAGCGGCACCTCCTCCTCGGCCACCCATGGGGAGCCAGATCCCCGCGACTCCGCACAGGATTCAGGTCATCTAGAGGAGGGACAAGCCTGCGTATTCTACTATCGATGTAAGTGGCTTTGGTGGCTGATTTATATTGATTTTCCCAGGAGAGACGGCTTCATCCCGGAAATATGGAATTGAACTTTTATGTATTAGCTCTTTCGCAGGCACTGCTTAGATTTGGGGATTCAAGTCTGGAGCTGAAATCCTATCTACCGAGTTGGTGGCTATCCTCCCCCCTTCCGTTGAATGTGTAAGTTTACAAGCCATGTAGAAAGAGAAAACTGAGCCTGGTACCCTGTGCATTTCATGCTGGAGTAGTACAGTTTTATTCCTAGAAGAGAGCATGTGTGTCATCTCGGCTCCTGCACCGCCGAGAGCTTCTCTGGATTGATTTTAATATAAATATGGAGTTGGGAAGAGAACCATAGCTACTTATAAGAGAGATCACACCATTAAAAACTACAGGTGGCGATAAAAGGCTATTTTTTTTTCAGTTTTCTTTCCTTCTTTTTGCCTTGTTAAAAATAAGGTCCTGGGTGTATGTTCCCTTTAACCATTCATTACAGAATAACGAGTATGGTTTTAATAAAAGAGACGTAAACCTTGGCAGGGTTTTGGGCATAAGCTTTGAGAGGAGATTTCAGAGTCCCTCACATAAGTTCCCACTGTAAATTCACTTATGTAAGGCTGAGTAGATTCAGCCAAGATGCTGTGCCATTAACTGTCATTTAATGGATTTGCAAAGGGTAGATTTGCAAAAGGCAATAATGATTGACCCCATCTGATCTCACTCACTAAAATTTTGCCTCAGAATGCCACCTGCTGGTGGGTCCCCTTCCTAAAGCATTGGGCACACAGCAAATTTATGAATGAATGAATCCACATAAAATCCAGAATATCGGGTATGGATAGCATACAAATCTACTCCCTGGGATCGACTGTACAGAGGTTCCCCAGGCTTCTATGTCACAAGTGGAATTTCATATTGATTTTCTCCCAAACACTTGGTCCTTCAGCTTAAAAGTATGCAGACAAGCCAAGTCCTTTAGGCAGTAATTAACCCAGAAAGAAACCAGAGCTGTGTGGTGCCTCACTGTGGCTAATTGCGGAATGCATGTGGCGTCGTGGGTGAGAATTCTCAGGAGCTGTTGCTCAGGACGAGCGATCGTCCCCTCTGGTAAACACGCAGCAGGTCAGTTCATTCCCGACTCTCCACACAGGACTGTGCACAGTCATTTTATTCCAAGACTAATTTTAACATAACTATTTGAGCTGGCTGTTTAACCTCTATCTGGAACTATATAAAACATGAGAGACAGACATCTGGTTTCTTATCTTCTGTGGCCTAAATAAGCAAATGAGGATTTTAAAAAAAATCAGAAACAAAGACAGCAAGCAAAGTGCTAGGCAATTTGGATTGCTAAGCCATACAACAGTTTGTAAACACTAGGGATAGCATCCTCGCTAGATGAGGGTGTGTGTGTGTGTGTGTGTGTGTGTGTGTGTGTGTGTGTGTGTGTGTGTGTGTAAATGAATTACTACTGGTAGATGCATTTGGCATTGAGGAATAATAGATGATAATTTCCAGTCCAAGATAAAATGGAACCACACCCCATGTTAGGAGAGCTGCCTGAAGAGTATATCTTACTGTAAGTAACATGGACAGCTCAGAGTGGTTTGCTTGATTCCTGTGGGACCTTTCACACACAGTGGAGTAGGTAATCAGGTATCTGTTTTCTTTTACTCGGTATGCAAACATACGCTCACTAACTTCGTTCAAGATCTGAAGACTTTAGATCCACAATTCAAACAATGACTTGAGTGATGTTCGATGACGTGGGAGTGTTCACTAGCTTCAAAGCAGTTTAAGTGTATTATTTCACCTCAACTTTAACGTGCTGGCAAGACAAACCTCAGAAAAAAGTGGCATGCCTTTGGGAATCCACAAAAAATTTAGGAGTATGGAGAAAAAAAATGGAAACGTTTCAGTTTTCTGTTCTAGCCCTTCAGGGACCTAACAGATTGGCCCTCTGAAAGCTGCTTTCCTCTACCAAATCCCTACGTCGCTTACAGCAGAGCTAGTCCCTTGGAGCGGACTTTACTTCAGAACTGGTACCTTAGTTTTGAAGTTGTTAGTCAGAAACGAGAAATAGCTACAGGACGGTCTGGGGCCTCCATTTGTAAGAAAGTAGATTCTCGTAACCATGAATACCAGAGTTTTATCATTAAAAGAAAATGATGCAGACCAGGTATTTGAGAACTGATCTGTTTGACTATGTACCACAACGTGAACACATCAAGAGCAGTGGATGCCCAGTATAGACACAGTTTAAACAAGGAATCCCCTGGCCCACATGGATCCTGCAGTCTAGTGGGAGTGTTTGGGTGGACCAAGTAAACATAGAAACAAGCAAGAGTAAGATGGATGTCGACAGCACACCAGTCAGATGCAAGGCTTTGAAATCCAGCAGAGCTCACGCCTACCAGAGGGTGCCCCGACCATGCCTTGAGTACCTTGGGAAATGTACTGGAGTCCCGTTCCGTTTTCTGCTAAACCGGAGTAGACATAGCACCTACATGTCGTATTTTCTTTAACTTAAAATGTCGATGCACCAAAAGTGCTCAGTCTGAAGGCTGACACATGGTTAATGGGTGATACGTATTAATTGATGTAATCGAAGGGTCATTTGGGAAGACAGTTAAGCTTATCACATGGTAATTTACAACAGTAATTTATATAAAGCACTTAACGTGGTGATTGGAACGTGGTAAATGTAAGTGTTTCAACCATCTCTGTCATCACAGTCATTTGAAACAATACCCGAGTCTATCAGAACACAATCTGAACCGATGGAAACAGGGTGTATTTAAGCGTCTCTGTGCGTCGGATTTTGGTCATCCCTGTCGCTAAATTGCCTAGGACACTTGGTAGAAATGCTACTTAGTCTTCAGTGAGTACTGACAGTCACTGAGGTGTTGGGGAGACTACAGACCACTTGGCTCTCGGGATCTGTTCCCGTGGGAGACGAAGCACAGAACCGAGCTGGGTTCTCATGGGTGCCTGATCTGAGTTCTGGATTGGTCGGTTCCACGTCCAGCTGGGGAATGTTGCAGGCTGAATTGATTTCAGGCTTGGATGATGGCCACAGAGACCTTTGATGCATGTTGCAATTTTAGAAGGGGAGGGGAGAGACAGCACATCTCTCAGAAGGGATTCTTAAGTGGCCTTTCCTTCATTGGTAATTAAGCAGAACCCTAACTCCAAACTCACCACATGTGCAGCCGGACTTGGGGCGCAGGAGCGCTGCTTTCATAGCTTATTCACATCTGGCTTCAGACCGGCTGACGCGCTGGTAAGAGAAGCTTGACAAAAATAGCATCCAAAGGAACGGAGAGGGAGTTTTCCAGTCCCTCCTCCTCTCAGATGGTTTTTGCCTCCGCTGGAGTGCTTCTCAGTGACACCAGCATCAGCACATGCATCCTGGAGAGGGAAAGACACTGTGTCTTAGATGAGGCAGACAGTGGGTTTGATCGCTCATCTCGGTGATGTGGTGATAAAAGGTGTTCAAAGTTCACTGTGAAGGAAAATATTGAAGCAAAGGTAACCAAATGCCAGTTGTAGTTAGGGATGGTCCTTCCCATCACTGGCTCTGCAGCTGGGATGGGGTCTAGCAGGAGGACACGGTGAGTTCCCCGGTGCGAGCCTGACCACCAGCTACTGTAGGCTGAGTAGTTTTGCAATAATCTGTCTCATAGATTCCATCCAACCCATGTGACATCCATGTCCCAAACACAATACTATTGTATCAAGATTAAATGGCAAAGACATGGTTATAAAACAGATACATTTGTACTATGTGTACATTAACAAGGCCATCGTGAGAAGGACTCGGGATAGGGGCTGTAGGATCTAACGTGAATCCCACAGTGAGGCCTTTCAGTCCTTTCTGGATCTCCCGTGGAGCCCTCCTGGGAAGTAACCACAGTGAATAGCACATCCCATTTTATAGGCTGCCAGCCACACATGAGCTGGAACCCTATGAGATTTCATTTTAGCTCCAAGTCCATCTAGAGAAGGGAGAGGGCCGGTCATTTCTGAGCATCCAAATGCGTCTCAGAGCTGAGAGTTTAAAGGCTCTGGAGGCCGGGATGTTTGCCTGTTCCATCTGCCTTCAAGGTCACTCAGAAAAAGGCAGAGCCAGTGAGGACAGTTTCCCTCCGAGACGTCACAGCCATGCAGTCCCACACATGTGCACACGCATGCTCCGCCCCCCGCCACACACACACCGTGTAATCATTATAGAAACATCACGTGACCCCATTCCTCCCTGACCTAAGATTTAGACTTTTCAGTTTGTCCGCGTAAAAGATGAGGCCCACGCTAATATTTTGGGTTTTTTTTTCTTTCTTTTCGTTGGGTGATATGGAAAATTAACAAACGGTTTGAGTGTTGTTTCATTTTGCAGGCTTTGAAGTCTACGATATTCATGTGGAGTTTGAATTTAGATTGGGTATTTCCGCGTTCCTGGCAAAGCGTTCTCTGCTCTGACTTGGTTCAGTGGTTATTCTATTTCCTTTGAATTCACTCCCCAAGGCTTCTTGCTATGTAATAGCTCGGTACCCTTGACCTTGCAGTCTGAACCATTGTCCCTCTTAGACGGCCTTGCGATGGAAAGGACAGAGAATGGAGGCAGCGGCTGCCTCCTACCTGGCACACAGCCCCCATGCTCTTGAGGGAAGCTGCTCTTCCCAGGGTTGAGTTGTGATGACTAAGTCCAGAGAGAGGCTCCCAACAGGGACGGCACTGTAAGATAGGATGGGCTGAGCGATTCTATGAGGAAAATTATTCTTCTGTGGTTTCAATTCCCACAATCTCTGTGCTTTTGTGTGCCCAGATGACAGGCCTGGAAAGTAGGTTCATTCAAACTCTGGAATGAGGGGGAGGGAGAGGCCAACACAGGGTCGGCTTCCGCCCCCTTCGGAGGTGCCTACTAATGAACCTGCCCTGTTTGGGCCTCCCTGGCTTGTGAAACCATAGCCATGGGATCCCATCTGGGATCTACCTTGTGCAGGAGGGAGCAGCCTTCCTCGGTGAAATGACGGCCCTCTGGGGAAGAGCTCAGAGGCCTGCAAAAGTGAACCTGATGCTCGCCCCTGCAATCGAGGCGCACTTTAGCAGAGGTGGTGGTTTGAATTCTCTTCCTGCACCGCAGGGCTCACTGTCAGGGTGTGTCACCTGGAGCGGCTTGGAGGGGGTTCCCAGGACTCTCCAGCTTTTGGTCTTTGCAGATGGAGGAGCTGCTCCGCTTTGCCATACGGGGCTTTCCCAAGGGAAGTGTGACTCAGCTCCAGGCGGGATTTAGAGTACCCAGCTCTGACTTCCAGTGATCTATGGCAGAGACTGGCCCCCAGGGAGCTGGGTCGGGTCAAAGGTTAAGTGAGCAGGAGAACTCGAGTTCAGAATTCCAAAGTCTACACCATCGCAGACACCAGGTCTGATGGAAAAGCTCTACCGTGGATTATTGGTGCACCTTACCTCTCCAGTCTGAGTGAAGTACCAGGCATCCTGCAGGCCACAGGCACCATCAGACAATGGGAAAGACTTAAAACAAGCTTCTTAGTACTTACTGGGCAGCAGATGCTCTCCACGTTAAAGTCACGCCATCCTGAATCATTTAGATAGCGTGGGTGAGAGAAGACAGGAAAAGGAAATTCAGGTAGGAACAACTGGAGAGGCAGGGAAATCTAAGATGTCCAAGTTGGGGGGTAGCCTGGGGTACATCTGGTCTAGCCTCTCTCTTTTACAGCTGTAATCTGGGACCAAGAAACTAGGTGCCCACAAGGTCCCAAGGCTACCTGGAAAGGTCTGATTTGAGTTCAAATGACATCATGGCTGTCTCTTTCTCATTTGATATCTTAAATATCCGTCAAGGGTCAATGAGATGGCTCAGTCATTAAGGCTCTTATCAACAAGTCCGGTGACTTGAGAGTTTGGTGCGTGGGACCCACATGGTGGGAGGAGAAATATAAACACACATACATAGATAAAAGTAAAGGAAAAAATAAGGACCAACAACAACAAACCCTTGGCAAACTCTTAGGCAAAGCCCAGAAGCCTCAAGACTGCCGGTGCCCCGTGTCTTTCAAGGGCTGGTGACCAAGTGTTCTTCCATCAGCATGGGTGAGGACAAAACACCTTTCCTGTTGGTTTGACAGAGGAACTGCACCAGCCTGTGAGCACAGAGCTCTTAGCACTGCACCAGGGACGGGACGGGGTCTCGATAAACGCTGCTATTGGTAGATCAGTATGAACTTCTACTCTGCCACAAGGGAAGAGTAACAAGTTAGAAGTGAGCACAGTGTGTAAGCTGGGCTATTTCTTCTATCGAGAAGACCAAATATAGGCTTAGCTGGAACTAGTCATGGGGAGATGAGGCTGAGTCCCCCAGGAGGTCAATTCCTGTCCTCCACAAGAGGCAGCCCTCCTCTCCTGTTCCTGGCCACATCTTGACTTGAGTAGTTGCCTGATTTGCCTGAGGCCCAGGGGAAGTGACCCACATAGAGAATGTCACCGACTACAGGAACAGTTGAGTGTGGCCGTGCTTGAAGCCTAGTGCAGCAGGACCTTAGTGTCAGAACTCGGTAGAGGGTGAGACATGGGAACCAAGGGTCCCGCTGTACTCTCCATGGAGACTGTGGAAAACAATGGCAGGAAGAGAGAGTTGCAACCAATATTGAATAGCTCTAGAGTCTACCTGCCCCTTGAACCCACACTGTGGCATGCGTGCGCGCGCACGCGCACACACACACACACACACACACACACACACACACACACACACACACAAACATACAAAACCAAATCTAAAACAAAAAGAACCTCTGCGCCTTGTAGGGCTAAGAAAATAATACGGGGAGGTTGAGGGACCTGCTCAGTCTTACACAGAAGGGAGTACAATGGATACCCTTCCTTCCTTTCCCGAAGCCCTACCCCATACCCTCCACTTCTTGTCACAGGGCACCTCAAGTTGCTTTCCAGCTCTGCCCCACCCCTCTAACCTCAGGGACAGCGGATGGTAAGTCAGTATTCTTCCAATTGAAGAAAACAAAACAACAAATACAGTACTGCAGGCGTCCCGCTAGCCTTGACAATGTCTAGCAGGACTCCAATCACATATTCTTATATATCAGATTTTCTTTGTTCTTCTGAACAGTCCCCAGGCCCCAGAAAAGTAACCAAGCCTCTTTGCGATTGTCCTTCAGGTTGGGGAGCAACACCTTCAAAAACATGCAGCGCCGGCACACCACCTTGAGGGAGAAGGGGCGCCGCCAGGCCATCCGGGGTCCTGCCTACATGTTCAACGAGAAGGGCACCAGCCTGACCCCTGAGGAGGAGCGCTTCCTGGACTCGGCTGAGTATGGCAACATACCAGTGGTCAGGAAAATGTTGGAGGAGTCCAAGACCCTCAATTTCAACTGCGTGGACTACATGGGGCAGAACGCGCTGCAGCTAGCTGTGGGCAACGAGCACCTAGAGGTCACTGAACTGCTGCTGAAGAAGGAGAACTTGGCTCGAGTGGGCGACGCGCTGCTGCTGGCCATCAGCAAGGGCTACGTGCGCATTGTGGAGGCCATCCTCAGCCATCCGGCCTTCGCACAGGGCCAGCGACTGACGCTCAGCCCGCTGGAGCAGGAGCTGCGCGATGACGACTTCTATGCCTACGACGAGGACGGCACGCGCTTCTCCCACGACATCACACCCATCATCCTGGCGGCCCACTGCCAGGAGTACGAGATTGTACACATCCTGCTGCTCAAGGGTGCGCGCATTGAGCGGCCCCATGACTACTTCTGCAAGTGCAATGAGTGCACCGAGAAGCAGCGCAAGGACTCCTTCAGCCATTCGCGCTCCCGCATGAATGCCTACAAAGGACTGGCCAGTGCCGCCTACCTGTCCCTATCCAGTGAAGACCCTGTCCTCACTGCACTGGAGCTAAGCAACGAGTTAGCCAGACTGGCCAACATCGAGACTGAATTTAAGGTAACCCTCTGCTCGCTATCACGGGCAGGTGGCTCGGGGCCCTTCCGCGCGTACCTAAGGGCAAAATGGGCGTGTGCTTACCAAAGGCGAAGTGAAAGACTTTGGGCTCTTGTCTTTGGGGTTCACGGTAGGGGAAGAGTGGATCGGGTTATTTTGTCGGGTGTAGGCCTGGGGAAAGCAGCCTAGAACTGGGATGTTTTAAGCTACATAAGATTAGCTAAAGAAGAGGCGGGAAGACAGAGATGAGCTACACAGAGACTCAGCTCTGGCCCCCAGAAACTCTGAAAGTTCCGACACCCAGCAATCTGAGGTCACTTCCGGCCTGGGACTTAGATTAGTGCTACTGTTCTCAATGTGTGGCTCTGACCGCCACATTCATATTCTGAATTGCTGGTCCTGCCGTCGGCTTCAGAATGACCCTGAAAATTTTTTGGGATAGCATCTTGATATCGAGCTCGACTCAAACTTCTAATTCCCCTGCCTCAGTCTCTCTAGGACTAGGGATCCCATATCAGGCAGGGCCAGTCTTTCTTAGACCCAGCGAACTGTTGTTGTCGTTCTGTCAGTGGGCTATGGCAGAGGCTCACAAAAGAGCAAATCAAACTCTTCTTAGATAAGGGTTAATTAAGTTTGCCACTCCAGCGAGTGAGGCTCAGGGTTATCCCAGAATCCAGCCATCTTGAAAACATCTTAACCTAACAGGCCAGCTCCAAACGCTGGGAATTCATCCCAAGAGCTATTCCTGGAGACTGTACTTTTGCTTCCTCTGCCAACTGATGTTTGCTCTGAAAGAGAAGACGGGGCCCAGGTGTGAGAATCTCTCCTGACAGGATGTTCAGTAAGAGGAGCAAACATTGATTAGGTACTTGCTGTGGGCCAATTACTCACCTGGCTTGCCTGTGAGGTCTTATTTAACTGCAACCACCATGTGTCAAGGGCGCAACACCCCCATTTTTGCACAGTAGCACAGAACCAAAAGCACACAGCTAAGGAACGGCTGGACCCCAGAGTCCGTGTTAAATCCCTCCAGCTAATGAGTCCCCGAGGCTCATTCATGCACTCAGCATCCCAGTTTGACTGGCCTTTATGAAAATGGTGAGGGGTGTGGCCAGGAGAGTAGAAATCACAGCTGACTCAGCATTTCTCACCCTGATGCTTGCTGAGAGGCTGCTGTGGGCTGAGAGGCTGCTGTGGGCTGAGAGGCTGCTGTGGGCTGAGAGGCTGCTGTGGGCTGAGAGGCTGCTGCGGGCTGGGTGCCACAGAAATGTGAAATGGTGTCACACAGAGCTGGCAATCTGATGTTACCTACAAGTGAGTAACTCATTGTCCAGACAAGATGTCTGTGTTAGACGTGTCCCCTGCACAGGATACAATTAGGTGGTCAATGGCGAGTCCTGCCTCACAACAAGGAGGCCTTTGGCAAGGAGCTCAGGCAGGATTCAAAGGAGGAGCTCAGATAGGGTTGGGCCTGGATGAGAAGGGTGAAGTGATGACCCACAACAGCCTAAGGCAGGGAAGGGACAGAGGAGAAGCTCTGTGTGACTGCAACACTTCCTGGGATGTAGGGATGAGTGGGGTGGGGAGCAGAGCCCAGAGGACCTTACTCACCAGTCTGAACACTTCGAACGTTATGCTGTAGGAAATGGAGGACCGCTAAAAACTTGTGGTTAAGGGACTACGGTAATGTCTGGCAGGAAAGTAAGATGACTTTGAGAGTACAAACTGGGTCTACATACAGAGGTCATTTAGTTACGCAATATGGGTTCCAAGATGCCTGTCTATTGGGTGAAGCTTGGCCCATAAGCCAGGGGTAGCTGAGCTCGGCTAACAGGAGGGTGAAGGCCACAGGCTATGAGAAAGGGGACCTATAATTACGCTTATTTTATTCTGTCTGCTCCAACTCAGCCCTGCCCACTGAACCCGAGCTGCTTCCAAGATCCCTGTCTTGTTCCTGGCCTCATTTAGGGGGAGGTGCAGAATAGCCCATAGGAGCTCCCCAGAAACAGCTGTTGCTTCTCTCCTTGTCTGTCTAGTAGCCTCGTCTCCAGAGGCCAAGGACGTCCCAGCCAACTCCAGTGGAGCTTTGCTCATTGCCCAGTGTTGGGGTGGACTCTGTTCCGGCTATGTGGCAGGAATGGCTAAGCCAGTTAATTCAGACAAGAATTCTGGCCAAAGGGGGGGAGGGGTGGGACAGGAAAAAAAAATGTAATTGGATCAGGTTATCTCGATAATTACCTGGTTCTCCAATTTTCTCTTGCCTGAAAGTGAGCCAGCCTAAAAAAACACGATGCTAGACTGACATTTGGAAATCCCTCGGAGGCATCGGTTTCCATTAGTAAGGTCTGAAGGTCTGTCATACTTCAGTATACACGATCTCTAAATCTGGAAGGCTTTTGAAAGCCTCTTTGGAAAGCAAACATAATATTTGAATTCAAAAGTAAACTATGAAAATTGCGGACAATTAAGAAGGCTTCACACGTGGTGAGAAATATTTCCTACAAAGCGTTGATCCGCTCAGAGTGAAAAACCACCTTAAGGATGTCTGCTGGCTATTCACACCTTCCTAGGGAGCTGAGTTGGTTTCAGAATGCGGATTAAACCAACCCCACTGATCCTTTAGAAACGACTGCTCACTCAAGGATCTCTGCACGTGCACCCCAGTGTCATGAATCTCTGAGAGCAGCTTTGCGGGAAGTCAGATTGCAACGAGAGGCTAAAGAACACATGGACATGTTGTGCAAAGTGCTTAGTGAGGCTGTTCTGTTTTCAAGGGACTACATTTTGTTCGTTTAGGTAGCCACGTTATGAGTATGATCAGATGCTGTCAATTACATAGAGATACCAGAGGTCCTCTGGAAAGACGTCAGATGTCACCCTTTATGTCCTTTCAAACATTCTAGAGTGACTATTCCTGGGCAGGAATCATTATACATCATAAGCCTGAATTCAGTTGCCTGGGCTGTTGTTTTTAAAGTCATAATAATTTATTAGCAGAATCAAGTATAGCCATTAATAAGAAGTGAAACCTGGGCGGAGAGAGGGCTCATCAGTTAAGAGCATTGACTGCTCTTCCAGAGGTCCTGAGTTCAAATCCCAGCAACCACATGGTGGCTCACCACCATCTGTAATGGGATCTGATGCCCTCTTCTGGTGTGTCTGAAGACAGCTACAGTGTACTTGATACATAATAAATAAATAAATCTTTAATTTTCTTTTAAATAGAAGTATAACCAATGTCAAGGTCTCGGGTAAATTGCAGCTGAAGTCAGATGCAAGCCATTATTTTGGTGAGGTGATTATGTAGCCTCTCAAGAACTGACTGTCTTAGGTCTAGTTGTCTTGGGTCTAGGAAGGTATTAAAATTTGATGTGATCACTGGAGCCTTCCTAGTTCCTTCACATGGAGCCTCGTAAGTCAGTGGGCATTCTGAAAACACTTGATGAAGAGAACAAGGGAATCCCCCAAGGGAAAATCATTGCAGCTCCTGACGCGAGTGTCACTTGGTACGCAGTTTAACCTGCTCGTACATGTGCATTTATTGATCGGAGGCCTTTGCTGTGTATCATTTGGGAAACCGGGAAAATTCTGAAATAACCAGCTCAGCCGCTACCCTAGTTTACTTTCTGTTCCCACGGTAAACACAATGACCAAAAGCCATCTGAGGAGAAAAGGGCTCCTGTCAAAAGGACTTGTGTCCCCTGACTGGTCAAGGTCTATCTCTGAGGGGAAGCCAAGACAGGAACCCCAGGCAGGAAGCCGGGTCAGTAACTGAAGCAGAGACCACAGGAATATGTTGCTTCTGGCTTGCTCCCCCTGGCTTGCTTAGCTGCCCTTCGTATACAGCCCAGGATGAAAGATGCCCTTCCACACTGATCATTAATCTAGAAAACGCCCTCCAGACACGCCAAGCTGGAGGATACAATTCTTCGACTGAGGTTCCCTCTTCCCAGTTCCTCCCTTGTGTGTCCTGTTGACAAAAACTAACCAGCTAGCACGGAGGAATGAAGTTCATACGCTAAATAACTGGGGACTCATTATATACTACGCTGTGTGCGCATGCGCGTGCCGTGCGTGCGTGCGTGCGTGCGTGCGTGCGTGTGTGCATGTTTTCCTGGCTTTACTTAAAGTGGGGCTTGGAGGCAGTGTTGTCGCTGAAGGTAGGCAGTTTGGGACACCAGAATCTGTCATGCTCCTTCACATTCAGGAGCATCTACGTGCCTCCCTCAGGGAAGGAAGAAGCCTGCGTATCTGTTGCTTAAAGGTTGGCTATTCTGAAGATGGGCAAAGGCGCCACTGAGGTACAGGGCCAGATCGGAAGCACCCTGTGCTTCACAGCCTGGAGCTCAGAAGGGGAGAGTAGGAGGCAGGAAGAGCAAACAGTAACTTCATCGTTGTCTAGAGTGTTAATGACCTTTCTGTGCACCAGTGGATCCTTAACCACACGTATTATGAAAAAAAGAAAAAACAGACGATGAATTATGTATCGATGTTTGTGCTGCCGGTGTGAGACCCGTTTAAAAAAAACTCTGGGCCTAAAATACCTCAAGTTAAAAATGCAAATAATGATAAATCGGACCAATTTGCCACCTGCCGAGATGCAGGGCAAGCCCACTGTGGAAGGTAAAATGTTAAGTGATAGTCTGCAGTCTGCTGGAGGAGGGGCCTCTTTGTCTCCTGAGGCTGAGGACCCAGAGGACATCTGACTTGTGGCCAACTGGAGTCAAGAAGTCAGGAAGCCAGGAAAGGCTCGGCCTGGGCCAGAGGCAGTGAGAAAAGCTGAGTAAGCCTCCAGTGTTGGAATCAATTTCTCAGATGCACTGGATTTCTAAATCATATAAACCAACACCCTAGGAAAACAGAATTTCCTTGAGGCTGGCTGGTAGTAAAACCAGATGTCTGCTTAATATGCAGGCAACAGTAGACTGCTTCCCTTTCCGTTGGGAAAATATGTTTTGAAGCCGTGAAGGCTGCAGGTGTTAAAAGGAAGGTGTGTTTTGCGGGTGGGGTATGTGTGGAAGAGAATCTGGCAAAAAAAGTTCTCAAAGTACTTGCTTTTATGCTGTCCCGGATACCCCTGGGGATTCGATGCGACATGCTAGCCCTGTGCAAGGACATCTGAGGATACAGAGCCTGAGCAGGGGACAGTAAGATCTCAGGTCGGCCCATCAGGGTGCTGATGAGTGCGCTCCTCCCTAAACACAGGAAGATGTGGTCCCCTGTGCTACAAGTCTAATCCCAGCATAGGCGGGGATGGTGCAGTCTGAATGTGCTTGTCTGTAGGCAGTTCGCTCTGGGGAGAGTGCTCAGAGGCCCCTGTCCTTGAAAGCAAGATCTGGGGCCTGGCTTATTGTGTGAAATAAGAAAAAGATAACTCTGCCTTAGGTCTCGGTCTTCATTTCACTCTGTCTGGAGGAATAGTTCAGCGGAGCATGCGCCAATGAGGTGACGTCACAGGAAGTCAGCCAATCAGCGTCTTTAATGACAACTGTTCACTCACTGGATCACAAACGGCGCCTAAAATTAGAAGTTGCTGCTCCTCTAGGGTTGTGTGCTGTCAAGAGCATCAGTGTACAGGAGCTAGTGTAGGTTCGGAGACTGGAGTAGGACTAAGGAAGCCACCACACTCAGGAGGGTGCGGGAGGGCACAGAACTACTCTGCTTCTCTCCGTGCAGAGAGTAAGAACCCGAAGTCAGAATGATCGAAGTCTCATCTCCTATTAGCCATAAAATAGTCAGCATCCCCCAAAAGTTCCTCCTCTTATTTGAAAAGTGGAGGGAGGAAGGGAAGGACTGGACACTTGTAACTTGTCCAGGGGATGCTTACTTCCCTAACTAAACAGTTCGTCTTCCTCGGAGATGGCTACCTCATAATCATCAATCTGCAAGAATCACTCGATGTCCAGAAAATTCTGACACCCATCAGTTGCTTAGCAGATACACCCTCACTGACAAGTAGACAAGCGGAGGGAATGTGTCCCTGTTGAGTTCTCAGGCAGGGTCAAGGCGGGTCAGATGAGATGCAGAATATAAGAACAAAGCCACCAGCAGGGAGCCTCACACACAGTGGGCACTGCGATGGAGACGCCCTTCTGGTTTCCTACTGGATCAGCACCACAGCTTTCCCTCCAGTGAACACAGCCCATTCCAGCACCTCCTCTTTTTAGAAGGTCTCCTCAATTTTAGCTATTGCTTCCCAGCCCCTTAGCAGATCTTCGCAGAACTAGAAAAAAAAAAAAAATGGAGGCTGTATGTGTGAGCTCCACAATTAGAAATGAGGCAGCGGAATGTTTGCAGTTGGAAAAATGCAGACCACTGGAATCGGATAAGCTAAGAGTGCTGCTAAAATATTACTGTGACAAGAGATTGCGTGGGCTGGAAAGAGACAGCGAAGACGAAGGAGGCGGAAGAGGGCAGGCAGCACCCCTGACCAAACACACAGATCCATTCTGAAAAGTATCTCCATGAAAAGAGTCTCCAACACACACACACACACACACACACACACACCATACACACACACCACACACACCGCACATACACACACACCCCCACATACACACACCCCACATACACACACACACATACCACATACACATACAGCACATACACATACAGCACATACACATACAGCACACATACACACACACACACCACATACACACACACACACACCACACACACATACACCCACACACCACACACACACACAGCACACACACCACACACACACCACATACACAAACAGCACACACACCACATACACACATACAGCACACACACACCACACACACACACACCACATACATATACACACACACACACCACCCCACACACATACACACATACACACACACACACACAACATACACACACACACACACACACACACATACAGCACACACACACACACACACACACACACAACACACACACAACACGCACATACACACCACATACACACATTACACACACACCACATACACATACACCATACACACACAACACACACAGCACACACATACACACCACATACACAGCACACACACACAGCACATACACACACACACACACACACACACACACACACAGGAAAAATTGTCTCCCACAGAAGTGTAACTGTCAGCCTGAACTATCAGAGATCTAAAGAAAATGGCGACGGTTGTTTAAGGAAATTGGCCAGTGAGAAGTAACACAATTAAATCAAATGGATGCACACTGTTCTCTGAGAAGAAAAGGTCACAGGCTGTGCAAATTGATCATATTGATCATTTTAGCTGCACAGACTATTAGCATGGAGACATGGGTTTTATTAGCAGTAGATTCGTGCTTCTGTTGAATAGAAAAGTGTAAGAGCTGGGTGGGGAAGAGGCAGAACCCAGCCTCACCGATGACCTGGAGCTACTGAACTCTGAAAGCTCAGCGTCTGAGGCTGGAGCAGAGATAAAGCCATGGTATTGTCTAGTGGGAGACATGGGCATTCTTCCAAGAGTCATAAACACGAGCACAGCGTCCCAAACCCTAAAGTGAGGTTGTGTTAGGAAGAGGGCAGCTGACTCTGTTGGGAGGCCGTGCATGCCTGAAGATTCCTACCAGAAGATAACGCTTAACTGAAACCCAGGGGCATGAGAGAGGGAAAGGTTGCCAGCTCAGAAAAGGCACAAGAGCTAGTCCACCGCGGAGAGCGGTGAAGAGGCTCATTCTAAGAACGTGGGCATCTTGGGATAGATCCGGTGTAAGAGTAAAGGGAGACAGTCTGAGACCCTCAGCAGTAGCCTTAGCACTGGGGCCTGTGGTTTAAGCTGGACCTTGTTGTCAGGTGGAGAGCGAACCCCTGGACACCTTCAGTGGGTGAGTGACCACATCTACAGTTTGGAAGGACCCAATCTTCTTGATGTAGAAACGGATATGAGAGGACAGAGGTGTAAGGAGACTGCTCTTGGCAGATGCGCTCCTCCCTGGCAGGGGGCGGAGCCCACATGAGTGAAGAGTGACCAGCACACCTCAGTGAGCAGGTGAGTCATCCCAGATGGAGGAGACATGAAACAGAGGACATTACTGTCCCCTGGACATCTTTCTTGTCATGCATTTCTCTGGGCCATGATTCTGGGGTCTCTCACTGCTAGAGGAGGCAAGGAGGGGGAGGCAGAGGAGAGACAGCTCCTTGGCTTTTCCTCCATGACAGACACCAGGGGAGCAGGGGGAGGCTGGCAGTGGAGGGAGAGGAGCTGTGCTCCACAGCCCACACACAGCTCCTTTACAATGCACTGGGAGCACTGGGTTCAGAAGCAACAGCACCAGAATGGGAATGGGATCCACTGGATTTTATTCCTCTGCATCTTTCAAACTCTCAGGACACTTTGTCCGTCCGTTTGGGTTCCTCATGTAAGTGCTTTGTTAAAGAAAGCGTTGAACCTTATCTTTGATGTGTTGAACTGCAGCTTGCACTAGCTGGATCAAGTAGACGTCCCTCCCTTCTTGTGACGGAGACTGAGTAAGAGAAGGCCTTTCAGGGTACCCAACGCCCTCCTTGGACATTCAGTTGGGCCTGAGTCTTCCACTGTTGCTCTGACCTAGTCCCCAAACATATGGTTAACAGACTTTATTATACCCGACTACTGAGGCTGCCAATCCAACAGCATAGCCTGAGGCTTGCTCTCCCCGAACATCCTTCCTGTCACGTATTTCCTGTAGCTTCTACCAATTCTCAGCTTGTCTGAGCATCTCCCCAATCCCTGCTTCTTGTCCTGTGTTTCTACATATGATTATTTTGAGCTGAGGGCTCATCCTTCTGTAGTAGGGCTTCATTGTAATTAATTCTACCTGCAACTATCCTGTTACAAAACGAGGTCACATTCTCATGATCCGGGAAGAACTTGAATTAGGGGAGTGTGCAGTTCAAACTCACACATGAGAGGGAAGGTCTGGGTTGAGATGAACTAGAGGAGGCCAAGACTTAGAATCTGGGCAGAGCTTCACAGAAGCAGAGAGAGGCAGGGTGTCAGCATTCCTGGGAAGCTGAGGTCAGTACTAAACTAGGGTGCCAGTCTGAAGGAGACAAAGGGTTGCTTTCCTATGCTTTCTGTAGACCAAAATTATAACAATTGTGACTGCTTTGGGGTAACACAGTCTGAGACCTAAGTAAACCCTTGCTTTTGAAATAGCTTAAAGGTGTGGTCTTGCTGGAAAAGATATCTTTCCCCTCCCCCTAAAGTCCTGCATACTCTCTCCTCTCCTCCATAATTTCATAGACCCAGCGGTCATGTGCGAGTCTTCAGGGACCAAGCTTCCTTTTATAGGGACAGTGAGTGCTTCTGATGCTGTGTTTCCTAGTACAGCATCCCCTCTAGATGGGGGAATTCCATCCGTCCCTCCACAGTTTCACTCCTAGGAATTTGGGTTTTGACCAACTACCAAGTTGGGAGATCCTGTTAGTGGTGCTGGTGATGGTGGTTGTGGCAATGGTGGTTAATGGCGATGGTCGTTGTGGTGGAGGGTGGTGATGGTGGTGATTGGTGGTCTGATGGTGGTGATGATGGCGGTCATAATGGTGGAGGTGGTGGTGGTGGTGGTGGTGGTGGTCGGATGGTGCTAGTTTTCTATGCATACGTTTATCTTGTACCATTGTGATAGGAATGGATAAACAATGTGCAGTCCTGTCATTTTCTCTGAGTGCCATAACTTTGGCACTCACCCCTTCCTGTTAGGCCATCACTCAATAGACATCGGTTTCTAGAAAGCTTCCTGATCACCTCCAATAAAATCAAGTCTGCGACAGTCCAGCAGGGACCAAGGCAGGCTCGAGTCTCTGAGAGAGGGCGCCTGAGAGAGGATCAGTGCAAGAAGGCAGTGGGAGAGGAGTTGTCTGTCCACCCAGCTTCAGGAGGGAGCTCCCAGAGACAAGTGTTACACAGCACATTTTCTTTAGGTTTGTTTGCAGTATTTAGTTCAGCATTACTGTGATTTTTAATTCAGCATTACTGTGATTTTTAATTCAGCATTACTGTGATTTTTAATTCAGCATTACTGTGATTTTTAATTCAGCAATACTGTGATTTTTGGATTTTGGACTGCATCCAGCTAAAAAGCCATGTTCTTGTGTGGCCCGTGAGTTTTGAGAAGCCGGTAAATGCCACTGTAGCCCCTGGGAACAAGAGTCCACTTGATGCCAATCAAGCAATCAGAGAACTGTAGTTGACTGAAAAGTGAGAGTTCTGTCACTCAGATGGAACGAGCCAAAAATCTCTCTGACGATGAGCTAAACGCCTTTCCTTTTTATCCGTTTTACTTACAAACCATGTGATTAGTACCTAACATACATGTCATGCATTCAAACAGAATAGTGGCAAGGTACCCTAAAATAAGTGCTCCTCAAAATCCTAGCAGAAGCTCCTTTCAAAGCCTGGGCAAAGAGAGGAGTGCACTCTTCCATATACTGAGTACAGTATTGATGCAGTGCCTCTACCTGTACTGCCTTTCCACTGCAGATGCAGTGCCTCCACCTGCACTCCCCTCCCCACTGCAGATGCAGTGCCTCCACCTGCACTCTCCTCCCCACTGCAGATGCAGGGCCTCCACCTGCACTCCCCTCCCCACTGCAGATGCAGGGCCTCCACCTGCACTCCCCTCCCCACTGCAGATGCAGTGCCTCCACCTGCACTCTCCTCCCCACTGCAGATGCAGTGCCTCCACCTGCATCTCCCTCCCCACTGCAGATGCAGTGCCTCCACCTGCACTCCCCTCCCCACTGCAGATGCAGTGCCTCCACCTGCACTACCTCCCCACTGCAGATGCAGTGCCTCCACCTGCACTACCTCCCCACTGCAGATGCAGTGCCTCCACCTGCACTCCCCTCCCCACTGCAGATGCAGTGCCTCCACCTGCACTCCCTCCCCACTGCAGATGCAGTGCCTCCACCTGCACTCCCCTCCCCACTGCAAATGCAGTACCTCCACCTGTATCTCCCTCCCCACTGCAGATGCAGTGCCTCCACCTGCATCTCCCTCCCCACTGCAGATGCAGTGCCTCCACCTGCACTCCCTCCCCACTGCAGATGCAGGGCCTCCACCTGCACTCTCCTCCCCACTGCAAATGCAGGGCCTCCATCTGTGCTCTCTTCACTTTCCTACTGGTGAAGAGGTTAGGAGGTGGGGCCATAAGCTCAGGTCAAAGTAGAGGCAGTGACAGAAGATGTAGAAAACTGGTAAAAGCTGACAGTATTTGTAGTCCCCTAAAAGGACAGTGTTCTAAGAATTATAGAGGTCTAAACAGAGAAGGGCTGGGTGGTATAACCATGTACCACACCACCCAGGTCTTTCCACCCCCTCACCCTCACAGTATGAAGTTAGCAATAGTCGCTGTGTCCCAGGCTGGGAAAGACTGCTAAGCACTAATAACAAATGGTTTGAAGAGACTCCCTGCTGCCCACTCTCTTCCTCTTTCTTCCTTCTCCCTTTCCTCCACCTCCCTCTCCCAAAGCACTTGCTTGAACCCGGCAGGTAGGAGCCCGTCGTCCCTTCTAGGGCATATCAGCTTGTAGCCACCAGCCTTCATCACGGTGGGGTTCAGTGCTTGTCTGCTAAGAACACCCTACAGCTTCCCGGGCGTGCTATGTGGCCATGCTAGTTTGGGTCTTTTCCCATCACACTTACGACTGCTAGAACAAGTCTTTCTGGCAACAGTGTCTCTTGTCAGGTGATTATTGTGCTTTAAGTTCCTTCTCCAAAGAGTCCACTCAACACTTTAGCAAGGCACATTAGAAACTTGATGTTTTATGGGCTTAAGATGGATACTTTTAACATAAACATGGGAGTGAGCTCCAGAAAATGTGCAAGAATAGAAAAAACTTTCAAATCAGGCTGGAAACATCAGGAGCCAGAGCTGCCGCCTTTAAATAGTATCTCCCCTATGCAGACAAATTTGCAAATCAGGCTTGAAGCAGTGTTGGGTCTGCTCTTCCCTTACATATGCCGTGCAAGCTTAGCCAAGTGTTCACGTGGTAGCTGCGATTTCCATATCACTCCAGGGGATTAAACAGCTTGGTCAAATGCTCCCGCACTATGTCACATGTCATAAGGGATAAGGTCATAAAAGAGTCTTTATGATAGTCATGGGGGTAAGGTGTAGAGAGGGGAGACAGCACCAGGAGAGGAAAGCCACGTGACCCAGTGGGCATCTCACTCTCCTCCCCCTGAAGGCCAGGCACTTGGACTACATAATCCCCCAGTACCACCCAAGGCTTCAAGTCTTTCTGCTCCTGATTTCTGTAGAATACTACCATAAACAACAGCAATAACACACACACACACACACACACACACACACACACACACACTCATACAACTTCTTAATTGTGGAGGATAAAACCAAGAATGCTTAGCAAACTACAGCCAATGTCTTTAATTAAAACGTAAGAGAGGGGGCTGGAGAGATGGCTCAGTGGTTAAGAGCACCCGACTGCTCTTCCAGAGGTCCTGAGTTCAATTCCCAGCAACCACATGGTGGCTCACAACTATCTGTAATGAGATCTGACGCCCTCTTTTGGTGTATCTGAAGACAGCTACAGTGTACTTATCTATAATAAATAAATAAATCTTAAAAAAAAAATCTCTCTCAAAAAAAAAAAAAACTTAAGAGAGGACTGTTGTTCCCATTTTACAGGGAAGCAAACAGACTAAGAAGTTAAAACCTATCTGCAAACGGTAGTTCCCTGCTTTGTGCCAAGTCCTATACTGGGGATGGAAGATACAGAGGATCCGGCCTCCATCCTCGAAACAAGGGAAGAGGCTGGAGAGTGAGGAGCTCTCCCAGGATGGTACATGTGAGCAGAAGCTTCCCAGAGTGGTCTTCCTCCCCCCAAGGAGTTCACAGATGGGTGACAGAAGGGGAAGCATGAGGAATGAGTGTGTGGGGACACAGTGTGCGGTGTGTGTGTGTGTGTGTGTATGTGTGTGAACGTAGAGTATGCTCAGGAATCTGGGCATGGGTGTTCCTGGAGAGGGTTTGGCTTCTGAGAAGGGGCCCATGTTAGTGAGGATGTTGAGACATAATAAGGACAGTTTTCCCTTATAGATTCTGGCATCTGGGTAGATGAGACTGCAGTTAATAAACTGGTCAATCAGGCACGAACGCGCACACACACACACACACACACACACACACACACACACACACACACACACCGTATCTATTCCAGAACCTTTAGAAAGTTACTACATCTGTCTAAGCTCAGGATAACTAACTGCCTTTAACAGACAGCTCTATTTTAAGGCTTTTTGCAAATGTCCTCCCTCTCCCTCTTCCCCTCTCCCTTGTTTCCCCTTCTCTCTCTCTCTCTCCTCCTTCTCCTTATCTCTCATCTCCCTCCCCACCTACCCCTCTCCTCCTCTCTCAGTCTCTCTCATGTGAGTGGATATCTTGCCTGCACGAAGCCAGGCATCAAATCCTACACCACGGCATAGAATCACGGGCGGCTGTGGTCTACGGGTGCAGGAAATCAAACCGAGGTGCTCTGCAAGAACGGCCAGTTCTCCTGACCCTCCAGCGTCCCTCCAGCCTCCACAAGGCGATTCTTAAACCAGATTGCATAGTGAGGTCAAGGCATAGATTTCACAGATCCTGTGGGGTGTCGATCCTGAGCTGGGAAATATGAAGAATCCATTTAAGTGTCAAACAGAATGCAGAGCACTACTGAGATTTAGATGCAAAGAAGAGAACGCTGCATGGCCCTTCCTCAGGGAAATCACAGACCCTGCTTTGCCTAAGTTGATTTTTTGCTCTTTCTTTTGTCCTCGTCATCGGAGGGTCCCGCACTGTTTAATTGCTACCTTGCCATCTTGCTGTTAGTCCTTAATCAGTAGCATTCCCAGCAGTCACAATGTTCAAATGTGCTTCTGTCCATCGAGTGCACACAATGGCTCTTCCCGAAGATTCTCACAAGCGTTCCTTCTTCCGAATCCCCAATCACCATGTGAGTCACCCTCTAATGCCGAGTTCAGACTAGCGCCTGCCTGAGCCACTCTCACAAGTACAGTTGGTGTATGGTGTGTAGGCCATATTTGCTCCACCTCGGATTTTCTTTAAATTTATCTGAAGGAAAGAAAATGATCTTCAAAATTGTCAAATTCTTAGCTCAAACCCCTGCAACCTGACTGGGAGAGCAACTGAGGGGCTCCCACCTCCATGGGGTCTTTGTGTTCAGTGCAGGCATCTCAAAGCCAAGGCAGGCTTTAAAAACTGTAACCCACCTAGACTTCCTTTTCTAGGTATACTGCTGGTGTGTCGTTGGTACACAAATGCACGTGTGCAAGAAAAGTCATATCAGACACCAGCACCGTTAGGAAATCCCTTCCCCGGTCTGTCCCCAGCATGTCATGCACTGAGCTCCCATTTTTTTGCACTATGATTCTTAGAGCATGAATGTTTCCCCGGTCATTTTCCTGTATCCTTCCCGCCATTATGAACTGGTGGTCCTTGCCACATGGGAGGGAGTAAGACCTCTCCGTGGTCCAATGGCTGTTTGCTTCTCCACATTAACCTTCTGTCTCTGTCTCATCCAGCATGACCCAATGCAGATTCCTGTACCGTGTTCTCCGTGCCCTCGGCCTAGCTTCCTCCACCTCTAAAACAGGGCGATTAATGTGTCCTTCTAGGCTTAGCCCTCTACCCTTATTTCATCCAGGGTGGCTTCCTCGACTCCCCAAACATGGGCAGACCCCGTCTTTGATAATGAGGTATGAACCACCCAGTCTGTCTTTATCTGTCAGCTGTTGTCACGTCTGACTGTGTAACAGCCCCAGGCTTCCTAGTCAGGGCAGAGGGTCTGAGCCCATGGTGGATGGCAGTGGGTGCCAGTGTTGAGGGACCGAGACATGGCTCCACACTGCCACTGTCAACAGCCCGAGAAATCTGCCTGGATTTGGGGAGACCTTGACTCAGCCTATACTGGGGTTTGTTACTTCAACACCAAAGAATTTCAGGATTGGCCAGTTCATTAAAGCAGGCTTGGCAGTTTTATCAAAGATAGCGCAGTACAGGCTTTGAGCATGACCACCGAGGGAGAGAAGATCCTCAGAAAGGAAACCACACCTCAGCCAAGGTGTTCACTTCCTGAGAGTGCAGGCAAAAATCAAGACTACCCAAGTTTGGGTATGGGCTTCTTGGGAAAGTTTAAGCAATTAATATCCTAACATTAGCCATATAAACACTTTGGGGGGCTCCTGGAGTACATCTCAGAAGGTTGCTAAGAATCCTGCCCCCACCTTTTGACATAGGAAATGGGTGAGGTGGCTTCAGCAATGCCTTGGGTAGACTTATAACTTAGCAAAGTAGCCTATGGGAGGTTAGGTATATGCCTTTTCCCTGGGAATGGATCTCTGATGAGATACAGGACAAGAGTGGGTTTGTGGCTAAGACAGAGGAAAAGGCCCCAGTTGTTAATTATACTGAGATTCTGCTCTGCTGAGGCCAAGACCCCAGCTGAGTCCAGGGGGGCTGGGGGGCAGCTTCCTTCTCTCTCCTTGTGTCAACTAGATTTCCCTACCTTTCTAGCCTGCCTCTAGGCCTAGAGCACATTCTTCTCTTGGTAGCAATCAGACACCCAGGGGGACAAGAGAGAATGCCTGATGTCCCCATGCTTGGTTGGAACTCCAAGGCTGCCATTCCTATCCCATGCTGTCACCGCTGACCATAGCAGGAAAGGGGGGAGGGTTCCTTCTCATGAGACTGGAAGGAAGTGGGGTTGCTAAGTGATGCCCAGCCCAGCCTGGTGCTGACACTCCAAACCCCAGTTTCACCTTGACTTTTCCGTTTCCTAGACTTCATGCCCAACCCAAACTCTCAGCTCCATCCTGCAAAGACTTCCACAACCCAACATCCTTTAACCCCTTGACGGAGTTTGCCTGGTCCTGGCCACCTTCATCTCCCGTTGAGGATATGGAAACCACATCCTGACTGGCTGTTCTACTTCTGCTCTTGCCCCTTGCAGTTCCCTCCATCCCAGCAGCCAGACTGATCTTTTCAGAGCATGAATCAGATGGTGTCCGCTCTGCTCTCAGGTCTTCCAATGACTTCCCATCCCCCTGGAGGAAAAGGAGGACAGTTCTCAGAAGCGATGTTTGGACGTCCACCATCTGTTCGCCGCTGCTCCCCTGGCCTCAGCTCTCCCCATTCCCTCTCCTGTTCTCTTTGCCCCGTCCCTGCCCTCCAGCTCTTCCTCACCAACCCCTGACTGACACTCTCTTTCTGCTCTGCAGTCTTCGCCCCTGTCTGGAACATACCACAAATCTGCATAGCTGTCTCCCTCACCTCCCTTCACTCCTCATTCAAAGTCACCTCCTCAGGGAGCTCCTGCTTTACCAACTCCATGAAGCAGTGGCCTCTCCAGGCAGCTTCCCTTCCCCCAGTAAATTGCAAGGTCCACAAGAGAAGTGGCCACTTGCCTTGTTATGGCTGCCGCTGGCATGCTGTGAGTGCTTGGTGGCCCTTTGCTCAGTGAACACTTAACACTCGTCACATATAAACCAGTCTGCCAGTGAAACAGTGTCTCTGTGGGCAGGGAGAAGAACCCCATTATCCCACCTCGTAGCTCCAGTGCAAGGCAGCTCAGTGAGCACACATTGGGTAAAACCTCTTTCCACGAGGAGGTTCCTCAAAGTCACTCAGCTGCCTCTGGGTTAGTAAATTCTTACCCTGTTTCCAAATCTTACCAATAGTGTTTGTTTAAAATGTCTTCACGGAAACTAGTAACACTGTAGAACAATTGAGTTCCACTTTCACAAGCAGGAGAGCTCCCGTTCCCTTTGAACCACCAGCCAACCTCACAGGGGCAAGGCACGCCTGCCCACTCTCCACCTCTCCCGGATCCCAGCCTGAACCCAAGATGCTTGGTTCATCTTCCATGGCTAGATGAATGACTGAGAGAATCCACCATGGGTGGATGTGGCTTGGCTTTGCCAATGGGAGGAAGCTTCGGCAGGACCCAGGAGGAGCCACTTCTGTTTGGTGGCATCTGGAGCTACCTATCTCATAAGTTTCAGCCATGACAGGACAGAGAGATCCCAGAAATGGGTTTGCTGAAGCCACCCAGCTGACTGTGCGATCCCTCGGGGACTGAGCTGACACAGGTGTGGTTGCTACAACCTGCCAGGCTGTTTCTCTGTGTGTCTGAGGAACGAGCTGCAAGGCCCTCCAAGCCCCCACAAGGGGCCTCTGGGAACCTTCTGCCTATCAACCCAGTGCCATATCTCTCACCATGCAGACAAGGATATGAGTGGGCAGGGGACTCGCTACAGGGAAAGGGCGAGCCATGAGATCAAAAACAGCGTGGGGGACAGAGTGGGTGGAATATCTATCACCCAGCTCTCAGGACGGAGTGCGGGGCTTCGGAGCATGTACTGCAGCAGTTTCCTGGGAGACTTAGGACCCATTCTTTTAGGAAATGTGTGTCAGCTTCTGCCCCGCACATGAGTCAATGTGCATCCCCCTAAACCCAGTAGGACATAAAATCGCCCATCAGTTCATCCTGCCTCCCCTGGGTGTGTTAATACAAGACCCTGCCTGGAGTCTCAGGACTGCTGCCTCAAACACCAGGCCCCGAAGGACCCTGAACACTGTGGCTTCTTCCTGCCTGTCAGAGAGGTGATGGGGGTTCAGGCCATGTGCTAACACAGTGCTGCTATGAGTACCTACGTGTTCTGGGATGTGGAGACCTGAGCTTGAATCTTGGCTGTCAGCAAGTCTCTGGACTTCAGACCCCCATCCAGGGAACAGAAACGTTCACAGTATCTACACCCTAAGTTTCCCATGAGAATCTGATGAGCTAAGCATGTAAGGCAGCCCAAGACTTGGCACACAGCAAGAGTTCGATAAAGGATAACCAATGGTAATGACACTTGGAATAATTGTACCTCTTTAAATTGTGCCTCTCTTACTCTATTTTATCATAGAATGTTGCAGGTTGGATGAATTACAAAGAGAAGTCAACCAAAGGCTGGAAAGACCAATGGTCAGGTGTGTGCATACTCAGCCTCTTCCTGCTTTGCCCCATGGTGGGAGGTAGGAATACCAGACCATTCTAAGTACAGTTTTTAGCTCATGTCACAATGTATCCACTCCCCTGATACTGACCTTAGTGCAATCATAGGGGCAGAGCCCTCTGACTGAGTTACTTCTCATTAGGCTCTAACATTGCAGCACTGGCAGCTACGTTTCCAAGATGGGAGCTTTGGGCAACACCTTCAAACCATGGCAATTCCAGCCAAGCATGCTTGGGCCAACCCTGTGTGGCAGGAGGCTGGCAGCAAGAGGTCCCTTCATGAAGACCATCATCTTTCTATTTCAACTTACAATCCTTAGTCACACCTTGGAGCAATCATTCTGACATAGGGTGGAGACATAGGGTGACTAGAGAGGACTGTGTGTGCACAGTGGGGTGTGTGTGCATGTGGGCACGTGCATGTGCATGTGTGTAAAATAAAGAACTGCCAAGACAGAGAAGAGGTCAAGGATGGGTGGAGAGGCGTGGGCTGCAAGGACTGGGCAAGACGCATCCAGGTTTGGAATCCCTGCAGCACGGGCAGGAGGGCAGGAAGCTCAGGCAAGGCCCTGCTGAGAACTCTGCAGCATGAAGCCAAGTAACATCCTAGCTCTGGGTAAAGACTTGTGAAGTGTGTGGGCTCCTGTGCAGACACATGAGCAGACTTGGTGTGCTGAGTAATACACACAGTCTGTGCAACGATCAGGCCTGGTCAGAGTCACCAACATCTAGCCCAGCCTGCACAGGGATGGCCCCCTCCCAACAGGGCCTTTGCAACCCCCCTCCCCAAAGTTCACCCCTGCTATGCCTCGCACCTGCCTCAGCCCTCTTAGCTTCTACTCGTCCACAGGTCTCAGTTCCTACTCTGTCTCCCTCTTTGAAAGCCCCGATGGCAGCATGTCCGTGGAATGCCTGGCTCTGTCCCAGGGCCCTTCCAGTAACCTTGTGGTCTTAGTTTGGTAACTTGCATGTAAGGGCTATGTTTTATTTAGGTGTGTCTTTCCGGTGCCTGCCACATCATGGCTGTTTAAATATGCTTGCAGCATTAGTGGGTGTGATACCCAGCTTTCCCAAAGAGTGCCGGAATTGTTCTCTCTAAATGCAGCTCTGTCCCTAGGCAAGCCTCTTCATCCAACAGAGGACCTGTTAAGAAAACCACCAAGCAGGGGCTGGGGATTTAGCTCAGTGGTAGAGCGCTTACCTAGGAAGCACAAGGCCCTGGGTTCGATCCCCAGCTCCGAAAAAAAGAACCAAAAAAAAAAAGAAAACCACCAAGCACAGTAATCTGTGACTTCCGGAATTTCACAGATGGGCTGCTATGCTAAAAGGCCCTGTCAATGTTAGTAGCCATCAACCAAGTAACCAAAATCCAGGTGGGAAACTAAAGCATCCGCAGGGCCCAGGTCAGCACCGCCTGGTACAGAAGCCGTGCCATGAGCCATCAGAACTCTGCCCCATCCCCACGCTCCAAGCTTCTGACCTCTGTTTGTACCATGCATCCAAGGGCTTCACTGAGTGAAGCTAAGGGAGTTGGTCCAACACAGGTACTTGTCAGCTGTATTCAGAGAGGCCCTGAAAGAGCTAAACCAGGATAGACAAGAATCCTTCTTGAGGTTCCCTGTAAACCTCGTGCTCCAGATCGCTACACTGTGCTGGGCGAGTTCCAGATTGCTACAACGTTGGCAGTTCTGGACCCTCGCTGTATTAAGGCATTTACCCAGAATCTCTTCTGTCTGCTCAAAGAAACCAATTCTCATTATCATAGTGAGAGCAAGGCTCAGGTTCTCACCCAGCAGTCCACTCCAGCAGCTGATTCCAGTTATAATTAATAAGAACTCAGCCATGTGTTACATCTTACATACTTCACCCATCAAGCCAGCATGTAGGAGGAAATGCACCAGGGTGGAGTCCCGGGGTAGCCATAGGGTCCTGCGTGTGTGACGCTGCCTGTTTCTCCTGCCTCGGCTCACCAAACCCTCACACCATAATTAATGAGGCTTCTCTGTCATCGCCAGGGGGCATGGGGTCTCCCTAGCCACTCTGAACTACACTGGAGCTTCAGACTGCCCCCAAGCATGCTCTCCCATCCACACGCCTGTTCTCCATCTCCTGTACCTTCCCATTCATTGGCTGGAACACATCCGTCGGTAAAGCCGCCACCTTCCCTGCTTCCTGCTGTCCCTAAGAGACACGGTGCCGGCATCCTTTTTCTGAAGAGATGTCCCGCTAGGGACACAGTTGCCTTGACAGCTCTTGCCCCTGACAGTGTCGACAGCACTGAACTTGGGGTTGAAACTGGCACCCCTTGCTGTTCCTTGTCACACCCAGACCTTTCTCTGCCTCCCATCCCAAGAACATCCGTGCCTGACTGACACATCAGTGGACCGTCCTACCCCTCACTGTTGTCTCTGCTGACCGTGTGACAGGGCAGCGCACTGTGGGGCTGTGCAGTCCCTCCCCTGTGGTTTCGGCTACCGCTGTTTACTCTGTTTTGGCAGTATGAACACATCACCCTGGTGGCATTCTGACTGGGTTCTGCTGACTCTCTTCTTCCGGTGTTCTAATCCTCACTCTCTCCTGGTCACCATGAGGAAATGCAGAGCCCTAACAATCAAAGCATCGCACACCATACTCTGTGACCTCCAGTGTTTCCGTCTCCCTTACTCCCTAACTCTGTCTTCCTCCGGAACCCAACTCCCTGATGTTGTCTGTCCACTTTCCCTCTCCCTCTGAGTCTCCTCCCCTCACACCGGCTTTGGCTCCATGAACCACCATTAAAACCACTCCTTTATATAGTCCTCAACAACTCTGGATTTCCCTTTGGAAAAAAACAAGTTTCTGATTACTCTTTGTAGGCACCCAAAAGGCGGGGGGACATATTAGAAAAAACAGAATCCCATTAATGGACCTCATCTTATATTTATTACCATAAACCTCAAATGAGCTCTTTTGTGGTTGCTTTTGTGTTACTTTAGTTGTTTGCTTGGATAAAGCCTTGGTTTTTAGCTGTTCTCCAACTCCCCATGCAGCCCCAGGCTAGCCTTAACCCCTGCCGCCTCCTACCTGAACTCTGAAGCCGCTCCTGGCCCATTCATTCTGATATTCCCCCCAAAACTCTCACTGACCTCTTCAGATCTGAACTGCATCGCATCTTATCAGCTCTCAGCCAATCACCTTTGTTTATATTTAACTCAAAGCAAAAGGATGAATGAAAATATCTACAGCTACCTACCAAAGGTACCCCTCCTGGCTTCATCACCTACAGAATGGCATTTCTTCTTGTTACTAGAGATAAGCAAAATGTAATTCTGTTTATCTATGTATCATCTGTCTGTCTTCTGTCATCTATCAACAGATGTATTTCTCTGTGTGTACAGCTCTATATAAATTTATTTTCTGCTTGTAGACTACAGTCTAACACTCTGTCGTGTGTGGTGTTAAACCCACGAAATCAGTATAGTGACCCACTGCTATCATAGGCAACAATCAGCATAATTACATTTCAATCACCATGTAGAATGTCAATCCATCAAATGGGCAAAAGAAAGGAAGGACAGAAGGAAGGAAGGAAGGAAGGAAGGAAGGAAGGAAGGAAGGAAGGAAAAGGGAATTACTTTGCTGTTGCTATGACAGAACACCTTAACAAAACAACTTAAAGAAGAAGGGTGCATCATGGCTTCTAGTTCCAGAGGATCACAGTGAGTCACAGCTGGGAGGACCAAGCAGCGGGCAGGCAAGGCATGCTGGGGGCAGCAGGAAGCTGCTGTACGTGCTGAGTCAACATTCGGGAAGCAGAACATGAACAGGACCTCAGGCTAGGCTGTAAAGCCTCAAGGCTGACTGACTCCTCCAGTGAGCTGTATCTCCTAAGACACACACACACACACACGCACACACACACACAGTGTCATCAGCCAGAGGCCAATTATTCAAACTTCCGAGCCTATGGGGGCATTTAACAATCAAACCACAAGGAGGGATGAGGGCAGGGATGGAGAAAAGGAAGGAAAAGAGGTGATTCCCTCCACCTGTGTAGCCTCCCCTCTTCTCTGCTCCACACTACAATTCCAGAGACCCATGTGTCCCACTGGCGGGCCGCAGTGCCTCTTTCTTCTCAGAACCCTGGGACTGAATCCTCATGGTCTCTCAGAGCTGTTCCATCAGGTGGCTCCTGACCCCAGGTTGCTAACGTCAGGAACCAAATCTCAGTCATCTTATGTAGGGATCATGAGGCTGCGTGGGAGAGTGTGACTGTTGGGTGACACATCGTGTTTAAGGGACGTCTGTTGTTACTGTTATTACAACCATCTCAACACCATCAGGCATGTGGAAACAAACGTTCCCTCCGGCGTACAGCGGGTTCATCCGCTATCTCATCTCCCTTTGCTCCAGTGGAAGATTTCGATAAATACTCCCTCCCATAACCAGGTCCCTGAAGGGAAGAGTGTGGGGGTGGATTTGAAGTCCGCACTCCTTTGAAATTTAATTTCTAGGACCTCCATTGAGGAATGAGTGCTAATTATCCTGAGTTGTGTGGGTGTCTCCATAGCACCGACCTGAGAAAGTCACATTGCTTTTGTCCCATCTGGGTAATGAGCTTCTCGCTCTCCTGATTTTTATCTGTCAGTCATTTTGACAAAACTGACAAGCTGGAGTGTTCTTCACCAAAACCAGGAAAACCAATGACTAACTGAAGCCCATGCTTTTAAACAGCCGGCCCAGCACCAAAAGTTCTGGACCGACGTAGGCTGCTGGATGGGTTCAGTTTGCTGTCTGTGTTGGGACCAGAAATGCATCAGGAGATTCAAACCAGTATCACTTTAAAAAAAAAAAAAATCCCAGCTTTGTTTCTTAGCGATAGAAATATGTTTGCTGTTAAGTTTATGTAAAAACAAAAAAGAAATTTTAAAAAGCCCAAAGCAATATTTAAATGTATGACAAAGCCGGGGGATTCGGAATGCCAACCCTTGGCGTTTAACGTGAAGCTACAGAAAGGAAGACAGAGAATCCAAGAAAGGACCACAGAAAATGGTATGCTTGTTCCAGACGTGAATTACCAAATCCACATGCATTTACAGCAAGCTCAGCCACCCAGGACTTAGGATTTACTCTAACAAGTGAGACAGTGAGTTCACCTTGCACGCTGACTGTTAGAGCTGCTTGGTCTTATCAGCCGGAGGCTAGAAACACCCAGCGGCCTCAGCAAGGGAGTGAACAGACAAACTGTGCCCACCATCGGGTGGATCCCAACAGAAAGAAGCGAACTTTTCGTGCACGTGGCAGCCCCGATGCACTGAGGAGATTATGCTCGGCTGCTGACTGGGCGATGGGAATGTCCTCTGTGACTGTGGCCACGGTGGCGCCCACGCCTGAGAGCACTGCTCAATGGGACAATCCACACCAGAGGGCAACAGCAGCAACGAGTGGAGACAACCGTGGTCAGAGTTCTGCTGTCTAACAGCACAGGAAATTGGGGCTGTGATGGGCGTCTGAAGACATTTGTTCTTAAGACAAAGGGATGACAGCACGCGTGCACGCGGGGCCAGTGCACGCGGGGCCAGCAGGAGGCGGAAAGGCTGATGGTGCAGGGGAGGGCAGGAAGGAGGTGTCCTTGAGCAGCTGTCTAGTGTGAGTGGACAGACTGGCTTAGGGAGGAGCAGAGGGGACAGGGCCCAGGCTTCCTGAGTGCAGAGGCAGGAGGGGGCAGTCCACGGGGAGCTGTGAGCCTGGGCTGCTGCTTTTCTGACAAAAACAAGGTCCTCTGTGACATGAGGGAGAGAAGGCTGCACACAGCAGAAGCATGCCCCCGCTCCTGAAGCTAGTCTCAAGGCTTCTGGCTGGAAATGGTGACAGCCCTTCCTTCCCAGGGTTCTGTGGGGACTAAGAAGGTGCCTCGTTGGCCCTGGAAAAGCTCAGCATCCGAGATGACTTCTGGATGATTTGGGACAGGGTGGCTCCGTGCACACTCCTCTGGGCGTTTGCTGCTCTTGGATGCAACTCTGAGGGTGGGTCCCCAGCTTCCTTTGCCCCACGGTGTTTACAAACAGCTACACGTCACTGGTACTGTCACCCTCTGGTGGGCAGTAGCTCCTTGAGAGTGAGTGGATGGTGAGTGGGTGAGTCCTAGGAAGAAGAAAGGCAGGACGCAGTGTTCCTGTCAGCCCTGTCTTAGCTGTCCAGACCTGCTGCACTCCCCATGGACCCAGCACGCCAATCTCCCCACGCCTTGCCACAGCCACCTCTCCACAGAGACTCTGAAACTCTTCTTCTACCTAAATTCTGAATTAAAACAGAGCATGGCCGTTCTTGTCTGAAAATATTTGCTTGATCCCTTTCCTTTCCCCAGCAAACAGGCACTGGCTGACCTCTGTGTGTAATGCAAAGTGACATTCTGGGGTGGCATCCAGGAAGGAGCTGGAAATCATTAACTCGGGGAAGTGTCTGAGCTGCTCCTCCGCCAGGCTCCTGCCTATGTGCTGAGGAATCCAGGCTTCAGGAGGGCAAAGCTGTCCTATCTGCCAACTGTGGCTTGTGAGTCTGTGGGCTGATGATAGTGATTAACACTGAGAGTGACATTTGACATGTGTGTGATTTCAACTAAGAGATCCAAAAGGAAGCTTCAAGGGGAAATATTTGGGGGAAAGGTGATGTGCGGGCGACATGGAATACTTTTTTTTTTTTTTTTGACAACATTTTGCAGCACTGTCTGAGACTTTGAACTATCTGTTAGGAAGAGAAACATGTTGGAGTATCACTGAGATACTGGGGAACTGGGACAGGGCCCAGGAGCAATTCATTAATGAAAGGAGAAACATTAGCAAGAGGGTCAAGACCTAGAGCAGTTTATTCAACAGGCAGGGAGCGCAGGAGTCACAATTTGCTAAATAAACGTGTGTATGTTTTTTTAAAAAAGCATAATGCTAGATGTGAATTCCAGTTCATTTTAAGATTTATAAGCCAGGTTTCCTGACCGTGAAAGGCACACCTGTGTGCGCTGTTTCCAGGTTAAGCTCACCAGCTGTGGCTTTCCCACGAAGCCTTGTAAAGCAGTCCCCAGCGCTGACTGGAGTGCTGTTTTCTACGGTATTGATACTCTGAAAGAAGTCTGGAGAGGGCAGGGCAGACTCACAGATCACCCGGGGCAAACTTACACGGCAGATTCCCAGGCCCTATCCCTGTGAATTCTGGCTCAGGAGGTGGGGTAGGGTGCAGGGGTCCATGAGTTCAGCACACGCCCTAGGAGACCGCGGATACTAACTCAGCAGACGCTAGCTCAGGGAGGGCGGCAGGCCCAGGGGAGAGCCACAGCCTTCCACCCTGGTGCCAGCGCATGCCTCTGGCTGCAAGGCCCTGCACAGTTCACTGTGCTAAGCCAGCCCATGGAGCTCAGTGTGACGCGCCCTGATGTCTTTTTATTCTGTCAGAACGACTACAGGAAGTTATCTATGCAATGCAAGGACTTTGTGGTGGGCGTGCTGGACCTGTGCCGAGACACGGAAGAGGTGGAAGCAATTTTAAATGGCGACGTGAACTTGCAAGTCTGGTCCGACCACCACCGTCCAAGTCTGAGCCGCATCAAACTCGCCATTAAGTACGAAGTCAAGAAGGTAAGCTCTCCGCCTTTCCTGCCTTCTTGCCTGGCTCTGTAGGGCTGCTGGCCCAGCTTTGTCTCATGCACTCATGTTCCCGCAAAGGAATGTGGCACCCAGATTCTGCCTAGAGAGGGAGCTGTCAATTTTGCAGAGCTGCTCAGATTTCCTTCCCCTTCCTACCTGGGCTCCCAATTCCCAACAGAGGAATCACAATCCTCCCATGAGCAGGCCTTGAGCCCAGAGAGCAAAGTCACAGTCTCCAAAGGGCTGTCAGGACACATCTCCAGCAGGGCTCCCCGGGCTGGCCATCCCGGCCCACGGCTTGCTGGAAAGCATGTAATTGATCTCTCCGTAGCATCAACTGAGCTTTCTCCCCACACCGAGGAACTAGATGTATAGAAACAGCTTGGAGAGGGGGCCAGGCAAGAACCGTGGGCCTCAGAGGCTTAGCTTAGAGATGGTTCTTTCCAAAGTCTCATTAAGTTCTTAGGAGAAAGCTCAAGTAGATGCCCAAGGGCAGGCTCACCCTCTCGTCATTACACACTAAGGTCCTTCAGCGGCCATTGCTGCCCCAGCGTCTCTCACATCTCCAGCCACACCCACACTGCGAGACCCTGGCTCAAAGCAATCACTCTTAACCAAACGGTATTCACATGCCCCGGTCTGGGCTCTGAACGTTCCTCTTCCCTTGATTATCCAAGCAGGGCAGGAAGGGACTGTACACCCGTCAGCAACAAGTGGTCTGTGCCCGAGAGGCTCATCTGGGGAGGGCAGTCATGGTCTGCAAGGCTGTCTGTGCTTTTACTTCAGTAATCGTCCTAAACCTGAGGAAAGCGGGTTTCCCCGAGACTGAGTTCCCAGGTGCCAGGTGAAGTCAAGCTTCAAGTTCAAATCTGTGGTTTTGGGCTTATGAAAACGCAGGTTAACCCAGTCCCAAGACTGACCAGAGGTTTTGCTTTGCTTTGTTTTAACCAGAGCAGGGGTCTCATTCTAGAATGGCTGAGGCATCCCACAGTCCCGGGTTCATGCAAGCCCTGCTGTCGGCCCATGTGATATTGGGGGTCAGAAGCTTGAGGCACCTCCAAGCTCCCAAGCACCCGTCTTCACCAGCCAGGGTAGCTGGCTGCCCCTCACAGGGCATGACGGCGTGGTCTGAAACAGCCAGGAATAGGAGATACTGGGGCTCTGCGGTTTATATCCACAGAACCTGGCAGTGCAAGCAATCAGTAGTGCCTACCTAGTAGACGTTGCCCATTTTTCCTTTAAAATGTAAATTCAAATCCTCTAGCAAAACAGCATTGGGGATAGAGTCATTCAGTAAGAGGGTATCCAGCCATTTCCTCACTGTGACATCTCTCTGTCGCCAGCTACAGGTACAAATGATCCAATAAAGAGTGAGATAGGAAACCCAAGCCCTCCGTGGTCGTGATGGCCGAGGTCAGAATGAAAGGGGTTCATGAGGGAAATGATTGGCCCTGGTGGAATTTTCCAATTAAGGGAGTCATAAAGGTCTCAGGAAATATCTATCCTGAATGTCAAGTGTCTGCTGCCTCCACAGGTGGGAAGATGGTGAGAGATGACTGTGTGGGTGCTAACCTTGCTCATGTCACAGACGTCCAATGTGCAAATACTCTGACCGTGCACGCCACCATGCAAAGGCAGGCAGCCCTGGAGCTTCTCTTGACATCTGTTCTATCGCGAATTACTAATGAAAATGTCTAATATTAGGAAGGCTTATGAATCATAGAATGCATTTCCAGTTTGACCTCAGGAATCTTAGCATATCCTCACAAAGACAGTCCTGCCCTGGACATCTGACTTGCAAATGACAATTACCAAGGCCCATGTACAAATACGTTGCCTTTTGTATCTGAGATACATTGACAGATGGATGGATGATGGATGGATGGATGGATGGATGGATGGATGGATGGATGGATGGATAGATAGATAGATACATAGATGAGAGATAGATAGATGTAATAGATGATAGTTAATAGATGATAGATACATACATAGATAATATAGATGTATAGTTAGATGATAGATACATATACATACATAGATAAGAGGTGTGTAGATATATACATACATGATACATACATAGACACATACATGATACATACGTAGATATATATAGATAGATACATACATAGATAAGATAGGTGTGTAGGTAGATGATAGAAATATAGACTCATGGATAGATGGTCGAAGATAGACGACCATCAAGCCTACGATCCTGCCCACATGCTATCAGAGCAGCCCAGTAATGCAGACATCGAATGACACTAGTTATTCTTGGCATTTTCACAGGTATCTATCTAATCAGGTGTGGCCATTAAAATATGTTCAAATGCATTTGGTTCCCTTGAGTTCAGCGTAATCAGACAGGTACCTTTGCTCCAAGACACCAGAGAGCCCTTAGTGTGCGTCACTGCTGTCACAGAAAACACGACACACATCACAGAACCATGGAGCTCTTTACGTGGCCCATGTATCAGGCTGAAGCACAAGCTTGCTCTCTGTCTAGGGAATGTCTGCATGTGAGTGGTGTGTGCTGCCCTGGGCCTGCTCACACAGGAAGGCTGCCTCTCGTCTCAGCACCTGCCAGCCTCCATTACATGACAATCCTGAGCTGGTGTCAGGACACAGACTTCCAGCCCGAACCATAGACTGTGTAGCCTTGTGCTCTCAGCCAAGTCACTGGCATGACTTCATGTTTCTTCTGCAAAAGTGGATTCATGAATGAGCTTTTTCTTTATGAAAAGTTCTGCAAATTTCCAGATGACAAGACAGGCAATATTCTGGAGACTGTGCTGTCCCCTGTATGCCAAAGGAGAGGTGCCACTGCTGTCTCAGTAGTGACACTGACACCCAATGTCCTACTGTCCCCTAAGACATTCTCCAACTTGCCCTGCTTGTCTCCCCCAAGGATGTTAAAAGTAGCCCCCATGGTAAGGACACCATCTAGTATAAAATTTCTCTTGGAGTGATCAACTGTCTAAGTTGTGACTATCCTCCATGACTTTTGCTTTAGGACAGGCATGGTAGCATACACCTTTAATCCCAGAACTTGAGAGGCAGAGGCAGGTGGATCTTTATGAGTTGGGAGCCACCCTGGTCTACAGAGTGAATTCCAGGACAACCAGAGCTACATAATGAGACCCTGATTCACAAACAAAAGAGGGTAACTCAGACTCAGTAATGCAGTTGAAGGCAACACTGAGTGATATTGTTGGAGACGTGGCTGGGAGTGAGCCCAGTGAGGTCAAGTCATAGACTCACTTGGACAGACAATTAGACTCCTTGTCTTTCTTCTCTTGCTACTAAAGGCAGGATGATAAGGCTAACTTCACCGGCTCTGATGAGACTCAAGTGGGAAAAAAAATGGCCAGCCCTCATCCCCTGTGGGGAGAAGGCAGTAGTGTTAGTTTGCTCGCAGGCAAGGCAAGGGAAGAATGCTAAGGGCTCACTTGAGACCCTACCTGCCGTCCGCCTGAGAGAGCGAGCTCACCTCATGAGAGAGCGAGTTCACCTCACAAGAGAGCGAGGTAAGAATCTGTCCCACAGCCACCCTCACCAGAGCTCTAAAGCAACTATGCCTGTACCCTACAGCTACTCAAAACCACCCCCAGCTTCGGCTTGGAGCTGCTTAAATGCTTCATCATCTTCTCAGGCCATACGCCAGCTGAATGAGGCAGCTTGCTGTCTATCTCGGTCTCAAGTTTCCTTCTCAGAAAGGAAAAAGCCTCTTCCACAATCTACTGATTCCGAATAAACCTGGGGCATTTTAGGCTCACCCACTGGAAAGGTCCAACTGCCCTGGATCTCAATTTCAGCTCAGCTGAGCCCATGTTTCAATCATAAAGCAAACCCAGTACCCTGGCATGTGGTGACTGCTTGGTGACTTGCTGACATATGTGACTTGTTGAAGGGGGAATGCATCTCATTCCTCTTTCTCCTCCTCACTGCGTCATCTTTTGTGGATTCAAAGGGTGATGTCTGCCTTCCCTTTTGCTTGATTCTTTCATCATCATCCTTCCTCCCATCTGCCTGAGAGAGGAGCAGACGACTCTCCCAGATAAGCCAGAGAACTCTGTAGGGATTGGTCCTGTGGTATTCAAAGGGAGTAGGACGAGGGGACCCAGACTGTCCTGTTTTGCATCACAGAAGTTTTAACCTCTTGGACATAATCAAAGGCCTCCTACTTGGGGAGACATACACACGGAGAGAAGTGGATGGCCGAAATGGAGTGAAGAGAGAAATGGCTGTTTTACTAACTCCATTACTTCTATAGAAGAAGCGCGTCTCTTTCCAGGCAGTCCAGTCTCTTCGGTGATAGCGACTAGTCCCATACATCTTCAGTCACTGCCTCTGAGCTCTACAGACACAGCTTGGCTGTTACAGAACCAGTGAGAACAGGTCGTGTTCTTGTTCCCAACAATCAGACTACAGAAGCAGCAGCCTCTCTCATGCATAGCCCTCGGCGGTTTCAACACTGTTCAAAAGCAGACGTGCAGAGTGTGTTCTGAGTGCATTCTCTTAACCGCGAGTCAATAATATCAAAAGCAATGACATCATTCTGCTCTACAGAGGTACAAAGTAAACATTCTCATCCCCAAACTGAAAATAGGAGCACAGTAAGGAAAGGTCAAACAAAAGCAAGACCGCATCCACCAGGGCAAACACCAAGTCCTGATGCTCCATGTTGGGCATCTGGGGCTCATAAGAGAATCATCTGGGCTCCAAGGGCTTGAGTCGCCTGCCCTTCAATCCTCCTAGAGTAGCCTGATCTACTACACTACTATACCATACCATACCATACCACCACACACCACACCACACACACCACACACACACCACACTACACCACACACCACACCACACCACACACCACACCACGCCACACACCACACCACGCCACACACCACACCACGCCACACACCACACATCACACCACACACCACACCACACCACACACCATGCCACACTACTATAGGCTACTACTATAGCCGGAGCCAGACCCACTCTGTACATGCAGGATTCCTTGGCAGATGCTCCAGGACCCTGGCATCTCTAACCAGAGTCTCTATTGCAAACCGGACTCCAGTTTCATGGCTTCATGCAGGTGCCTGGCTCACCAGCCTTTGGGAACCCTCGCATTAGCCTCCATGACCCACTCTTCTTGCATCTTGTATACCATCATGCCACATGCATGATGTTGACAAATCCTGCTGTCAGCTCAGGAAGTTATCTGGCTCCCTTGGACCACAACTGCACAGGCCTTTGTGTAGGGAGCGCTTCAGTGGCATTTTCTCCTCTCAGATGAACTGGGATGTCTCTCAAATGCAGCCTCCAGTCTCACCCTCAGACACCTTTCCTACTGTCCTACTGTCCTACTGTCCTACTGTCCTATTGTCCTATTGTCCTACTGTCCCAGTGTATAGCAGGAGGTTTCTCTTACTGATGCTAATTCCATCAAGAATCACAGCTACTCTCTTGTTTGAACTTCTCCTTTCTCTTCCAGTTCACACATTTGTCAAATCCTCCGTTTCCTGTTCTTGCTCTCACCACTGACTTGAGTAGATTTGGTGAGAGGCAGCAGCCCCAGACTAGCTACAGACTACTCATGGCTGTGCATTTCTGACAAACCAGGCACCCTGTAATCCTGAACTGTGCCTCACTTGAGCTATCAGATTACAGGCAGAATACAGACAAGTTTTTTGTCAGAATAAAAACAAATGGCTTTTATCCCAGTTCCTGGTAGAGCACCGTGTTACCCTCTAAAAGCTCATGAGCGAGGCTCCATTGATCATCCTGACCCTCACAGCTCCCACACAAATGGTCCCTTGAGCTCTGCTTAAGGGTTTTTAGGCTTTTCTGACCCTAAGTTACACACACACCCCAGTTCATCCTGATAAGCTAGCTCACAGGCCTACAAGCCACACGGTCATCTTCTGTCCCACGACAACCCTACTCCGAGTGCCAGTTTGCCATGGCACTTCTCATCCTGGGACAAAATAACCAAACAAAAGCAGCTTAAGGAAGGAAGAGCTTGTCTTAGCTCCTGCTTTGAGTGTTCAGCCCATTATGGGAAGTCAGTGACACAGGCTGTGAGGCAGATGGTCACTGGGTATCCCCAGTCAGGAAGCAGATGATGGTGTAGTCCGGGGAGCCCAGACAACACAGCACAGCGCTCCCACCTCAGTCAGTCCAACCTAGCAATTCCCTGTCAGACATCCCCAGTGGCTTGCTTTCCAGATGACTCTATACTGTCCGTTCCACAATCTGCAGTAACTATCAAACACGCCAGCCCAGCATTCCCTAGGGCTGCCATCACCCTTTTATAAGCAGGAGGAGAGAAACTTGTAAAATTTGCCCACGGGACTCAACACCATGGAAGGCTTCCCTCTGAGGAGAGGGCTTGCTTCAGGGAGAATACCTCAGTGGGAGAGCATTTGGCTGTGAGGAAGGCAGTCAATAGGTGTGGGGGTGGGGACATATTATCCACTCGCATCATCCCACCTAGACGTGGGCCCAGTGGACACCTTGTGCTCGTTTTATAGACATGATGCAAATGGATCCACTTTTCTACTGAGAGACCTTCTAGAAGGAAACAGCTTGCTGGGCAGCAGTATTGCATTTAGCTAGGGACGTGACTGCGCATTTCTTGATTGCCAGGTATATAGATATAGACAGAGCACTTCGCTTACTACCCCGGGGGCTTCCAGTGTACATTACAGGCCGTTCTAACCTTCTAGAGCCTCGCTGAAAAAGAAAAAGGAGAGGAAAGGAAAAGCGAGGCCCAGCAGCCGTCAGAACCAGCTGGCATTGTCTCCCTTGTGTATCCTTCATGGACAGGACACTGGGGAGAGGCCGAGTGACCTCTGTTGGGTCCTGCTTCATTTCCTCTGTCTGCACAACGCACAGGCAAGGCCAGTGAACAAAGGGGACCTGGGGATATCAGGTCTGTCCAGAGGGCATCTGAGGGGCCAGTCAGACACGTGCAGGCTCCAGCAGACATTCTCCCACTGAGCTCCCTGCAGCACGCTGTGCTAGCAGATGCACAGAGGTAAGAGGAGAGCAATCAGGCTGGCTGCTCGTCCACCACCCCAAGCTGTGCGGCATGAAGCTGCTCGCTGCCAAACCATGTTGGGACCAAAGCATTGATCACCAACCCCTTCGGGGATGCCCCTCCTCACTCCCAGGGCTCTAGCCTGGCACAAAAATAACCAGCATCTATTAATCACCTGGCTTGGAAGTGATGTCGTTTACTCAAGGAAATGAGGTTTTCCCAAGCAGAAAATATTAGTGAAACAAAGAATGATCAGAACAAACGTGTGTGAATCATGGCCCCTTTTCTGCCTGGAAGACTTCCCAGGAAAAGCAGTAGGAAAGTACCTGGCTCTCTGTGTTGAAGTCTCAGGGCCCTGGCTTATAAGATATATGACTTTAAATGTGTAATTTCATCTTGGGACCTCAATTTTCCTGTCCATATGTGGGAACACATAAGCTAAGAAATAGTATTCGATCTTAATTACCATGCATCATCTAATTTAAAAATGGTATATACAGGATAGATTAGCCAGTGGAAGCTATTCACCATGCTGATTTTATATGCAGAACCACCCTCAGGCTACATAAGTGCCCCTCGGTTCAGTTCCACTGTTTATAATATTTGGGGCAGATCATTTTTTTTGCTGTGAGAACTGTCGAGAGTGGCAGCCCTGACCTCCACCCAGCGTCACCTCCCCTCAACTATACCGTGCATCTGACTGTTTCCAACATCCTTCTGAGAACAGTGGGGAAAAAGCCATCCCTTGCTGGAAAATGCTGGGCTAGTTTTCAGACTCTTGGCCACATGGAGCCCTGGGTTCTAAGCCTCCAGGATAGGAACTGTGGTTATCCCAAGGACGTCATACATCTCTTCCCTGACAGCCACCTGGGAGCTTTGTGACAAGGGCTGATTGCTACCCAGCTTCAGGCTCAGTTAGCCTCAAGAGGGAGCACATCAGTATTTCCTAAAGCCTCTCAAGAGATTTTGTGTGGGAGCATGAACTCACAGAAGGTGGGGCCTCTTTGGAAATGGTACGCATCCTACACGTAATCTACTGAGCAGAAGCGTAAGTGTCCACGGGGAAGCCAGAGGTCTCGGTGCTCCTCCAACATCTGTAATGACTGCCTACGACAAAAACCACATCTAGCGGAATCTAGATGCCATTCAATGATGACCCCAGAGTACAGACTCAACATCTCCAATCTCTCTACTACCAGCTGTGTCCTTTGGGTCATAGAAAAAGCATCTTGCTTACCAGGGAAATGCTGCCACTGGCTGTGGCCCGCCAGTCTCATAGATGAAGCAGAGAGGTGAGTCCCAGTGGACCCTGCAGTCAGAGAGAAGCAGTGGGGACGTTGCCTGAGAGTTTTAGGTCAGGGAAGACTCTCTGGTACGCTCCACCTCAATAGGCTGAGTTATCGACACATCCCCACAATCTGCCCTGCCCAGTTTGCAAAAACAAAACAAAACAAAACAAAAACCCCAACAACAACAAAAACACCATCACCACCACCACCAACAACAACAACAACAAATGGGGTGAGGGGGACACACAGTCCGCTGGAACTCCTGTTGGCCTCTCTTACTAGCAGGCTGTTAAACTTGTTTACCTGTTTGCTCCACGCAAACAAATGTGTGCAGGAGAAGTCTTTGAAACACTTTCTGTTTGGTTACCAAGCTCCCTACACCACGGAATTTCAGTGCATACAGCTCTACCCATCGGGTGCTGTGCTCGTTGAGATGGGCAGAGCCAGATCAGGGTTACATTCCGACTTGAAAGTCAGCAAGGAGAAAAGAATCGGACGGGCATTTACAGCAGGAACCCCGAGAGCAGATGCAAACCAGGGGCTACTATGGTAACTACTACCATAACACGCAAAACAAAACAAAACAAAACAAAACAAACCCTACTATGTTCCAATTGTCATTTCTACCCCATAAATCAAAAAGACCTTAGAAGTCTCCCCTGAGGACTTCTGACTTGCTCTAATAACTAAGCCAAGTGTCCATTTCAATCACACTACTTTGGTTATATTTTCTCGTAGATTTAGACTTTTAATGAGGAATTGATCTATTGCAAATTCCTTCCAGCATGTCCCACAATGCATCATTCTTGGAAAGGAGGTTTGTAAGTATAATTGCAGATGAAAAAGTTTGTTTAATGTGAATGCTTCAGTTAATATAATCAGAGCCATGGTGACATCAGGCCTGGATGGTATTAGCATCTAAGTGGTCTTCCTGCGTCTTCTCTCTTCCTTTCACACACACACAGAGAGAGAGAGAGAGAGAGAGACAGAGACAGAGACAGAGAGAGACAGAGACAGAGACAGAGAGACAGAGACAGAGGCAGAGAGACAGAGAGAAACAAAGACAGGGAGAGAAATAGAAAGAGATAGAGACAGACAGAGAGACAGAGAGAGAGAGAGGCAGACAGAGAGAGACAGAGGGACAGAGGGACAGAGAGAAAAAGAGAGACAGAGAGAAAGAGACAGACAAAAAGAGACAAGACAGAGAGAGAGAGAGAGAGAGAGAGAGAGAGAGAGAGAGAGAGAGAGAGAGATTTTCTTAAGATTGTCTCAGGATAAGCCGACCTCACTCTGTCTTGTCCCTAGGAACTCAGTCTGTGATCAGCACAGAGGAGCCAAGTCTGGGGCTGGCTCATGTGTTCACAGTCGGTCAAAAGGGTGACGTCAGAGAAACCCATAGAAGTAGGATGGGGTAAGAAGTGAGTGTCGGCTTCCAAGATCGGGGAGCAACAGGAGAGGAGGGTAGGAAGCAACATGGCCGGTGGGGGAGGGAGAGGAGGGTAGGAAGCAACATGGCCGGTGGGGGAGGGAGAGGAGGGTAGGAAGCAACATGGCTGGGGGGGGGGCTGAAGGACAGCTGTGCTCTGTGACAGGGAGCGGCTGTAGTTTTCGTCTCACTTACTTCGCTTATCACATAACATGCTAAACAATGAGAAAGGCCATATCAGATAAGAGCATATGATCCTATGTCTCAGACGTCAGCTGTTTTAATGTTTTCAGTCCCCCATTCCTTCTCTGTGCAGACACAGATTGACGTGCATTTAGCTTTAGAGTAAATGACTTTGTAATTTGATTCGTTATTAGAATGGAAATGTTTTTCTGTATTTTCTCTAATTACTCTTTCTATGTTAGCAGACAACCAGCGTGTTGGTATACATTTACTCTGTTGAGGAATGTTCGCACTTAAAGTGTACTTAATTTCACTAGGTTGCTAATGACGTTTCCCATTAGTGCTTCGAGGGGCTGGAGGGATGGCTCAGTGGTTCTGAGCACTGACTGCTCTTGCAGGAACCTGAGTTTGCTTCCCAGCACCCATGTGGCACACGGCTCTGTAATCCCAGCTTTAACTGTAAACTTGGCAAAGCCCAGAGCCGCCTAAGAAGCAGGAATAGCCAGGTCAGATTGGCCTGTAGGCGTGGGCGTTATCCTGATTGTGGACAGCATAGGAGAACCCTGCTTGCTAGAGGAGGCACCATGCCCTAAGCGGGCGGACCTGGACTTTATGAAACAGCAAGGCCCGAGGCTAGGAGAGTCAGCAAGCAGCATCCCTCCCTGGTCTCAAGTCCCTGCTCAGGTCCCTAAGCAGTTTCCCTCGGGCTGGGCCATGAGCTCAAAGTGTAGGACGAAATAAGCCATCCCCCCCCTCCCGCCCCCGCCAGTTTGCTCTCGGCCATAGTGCTTGTCAGAGCAACAGAAAATAAACCAGACGGTTGGAGACAAAATGGGAGTGCGGGATCTGCAGACGAGGCGGTGTCCAGGGAAGGCATGTGTGTGGCTATAACTTTGGAGGTAGAAAATATGAGTTTGGAAGTCAAGGGACAAAGTCAGTCTAGAAACTTCAGAGGGAGTCTCGCCTCCCACTCATAGGATAAATTGCTCCAATTCCCGTTTCACTCTGACAGAAGTGTGATTCGTGTCAGGGAAGGGGCAGAAGCCAATTTACAAGAATGGAGACCTTGCTGGTAAAACTGGGCAACACTGAGGGAGGCCTTAGGGCCCCTCAAAAATGGGGCAAGGCTGGGACAGAAGACAGAAGAAAGGCAGAACTTGAGAGAGAGGTTCAGAAAAAAAGGGACATGGAGGAGTTTTCTGACAGGTAACAGAGGACACCCTACCTTCATATACAAGCTGCACCCTTTCTATCCCCTAAACAGAGAAGGGAGCGTGTCACCTAATGTCATACTGCTGGAAGGAAGCTGTGCAGACTCAAACTCTCACACACCTGGTTCCAAAGCCTAATTCCAAACTCTGTCCTTAGCCACCATATGTCACTGCCTTGTCTGCTGACAGGGAGCGGGGGTGGAGGGGTGAGAGAAGCCGGGGACTCTTATTCTGTATCCCAGAGGTGCACAGGGAGCCCTCCCCTCTCATCAGATCCTGCCCTTGCCCTCCTCATCTCCCCCCATCCCCGTCACCTTCAATTAAAGTAGCATTGTGCATGGTTATCTTTTTATCTTTTAAAAAGATTGTTTGTGTGTAGGGGTGCTGTCTTAGTCAGGGTTTCTATTCCTGGACAAAACATCGTGACCAGGAAGCAAGTTTGGGGGGGGGGGCTTATTCAGCTTATACTTCCACATCGCTGTTCATCACCAAAAAAGTCAGGACTGGAACTCAAGCAGGTCAGGAAGCAGGAGCTGATGCAGAGGCCATGGAGGGATGTTACTTACTGGCTTGCTTCCCCTGGCTTGCTCAGCTTGCTCTGTTATAGAACCCAGGACCACCAGCCCAGGGATGGCACCGCCCACAGTGGACTGGGTCCTCCCCGCCTTGATCACTAATTGAGAAGATGCCTTACAGCTGGGTCTCATGGAGGCATTTCCTCAACTGAGGCTCCTTTCTCTGTGACAACTCCAGCTTGGTCAAGTTGACACACACAACCAGCCAGTACAGGTGCCTGTCCCAGTGTATGTGTGTGCCACACGTGTGCCTGACACCTTCAGAGGCCTGAAGAGGGTGTCAGATGCCATGGGACTGGAGTTGCAGACTGTAAGAACTGCCACGTGGTGCTGGGAACTGAACCCAAGCCTGGTTTCTCTGCAAGAGCAGTGAGAGCCCTTTAACTGCTGAGCCGTCTCTCCAGCCCCATGCATGGCTTCCTAAGGACCCTCATTCTGGGAGCAAAAGGGAAGTGCTACAGGGCTGGCAGATTTGGAAGCTACTTTGGGTGACCACCGAGCTGAATTAAGATCTTTAGAGATGCTTTACAAAGACAGATTTTTAACAACTGGGCCCATTAGCATCCATTATGGCTCCTGAGCTGTTAATAAACCACTGCCCAGAAGAGGCCAATAGTCCACTGCGGGAACAGGAAACGCATGCAGGCTCACAGAGTCCCGCCTAGTTGTAATATATCGCATTTGCAGATAGTGCAGTCATCCCGAACCTCCTTACATTAAGCTTTAAGAGATTTCTTCCCAAAATAATTGAATACCCCCCCCAAGAAATGCATGTTCTGAAAAAAATCCCTTTAATATGATGTAGAGAAAACCACAACATGACATAATCACCAGAACCATGGTGTGACCCTAGTGTGACAACTCCCAGTCACCACGAGTGAATCGTTCTACGTTGTTTCTCTCACTTGGCTCATAAATCTCTAGCTTGTAGTAAGCTCTAGACAAAGGTGGCACGAGGTACCTTACAAATGCTATCTTTCATGAACTGTCGCAGGCCACATCCAGTGCTCATTAGGAAGTGGTCTGTAAGTTATCTGCCTGGCAGACAAGGGACTGAGCTGTCAATCTTTACCAGAGTCTACCAATAGATGCTACATTGTACAAAAGAGGGCTCTTTCTAACCTAAACCTGGTATCAGAGTAATTTTATTATGCCATACAGTTTGATATAGTATCTGGATATATATTTATATCTTATTTAGATATAAGAATATATCTTACATATATAAAGTATATAGAATGGTTGGAGGAGCAAGCATAACCAGTAAGAATTTGGAAGCTAAGAAACTTCCCAATTCAGGGACTACTGGTACTGGTCCCATGGTGGCAGGCATGCCTGGTCTCACATGCTGGCTGTATGGCCTCAGTTTCTTCATTTGAAAACAAAGAGCTAAAGTTATATTTATGACACAAGGCTCTTTCAAGGATTAAGGTAATCAACACATCAAAGTCATCCAGGGCATCTTTTATCCGCTACTTTTCCTTAGAGAGGTAGATCAGGCTCACTGGGCCCCACCTGCTTTGCTAAGAAATCCTATCTCATCATGAGTTGGGCATCCTCTTTTGGGCCCAAGGATTCACCTGTGACCAGTGCTCTTCTCCTGTGGACACCTTAGCCACTACAAATGCTCACCGCCACCATCAAGGACTAGCCAGGGCTCCCTGTAATCGTTCAAGGTATCTTTAGTGTCCATGGTATTCTAGGATAGCATGTACTAGGAATGGGTACAAAGCAAACAGGAGCCCCGTCCCTCCAATACATCCCAATGAAGAAAACCCTCTGAGTCAGGACAGGAACCCCGTCCCTCCAATGCATCCCAATGAAGAAAACCCTCTGAGTCAGGACAGGAACCCCGTCCCTCCAATACATCCCAATGAAGAAAACCCTCTGAGTCAGGACAGGAGCCCCGTCCCTCCAATACATCCCAATGAAGAAAGCCCTCTGAGTCAGGGCAGGAACCCCGTCCCTCCAATACATCCCAATGAAGAAAACCCTCTGAGTCAGGACAGGAGCCCCGTCCCTCCAATACATCCCAATGAAGAAAACCCTCTGAGTCAGGACAGGAACCCCGTCCCTCCAATACATCCCAATGAAGAAAACCCTCTGAGTCAGGACAGGAACCCCGTCCCTCCAATACATCCCAATGAAGAAAGCCCTCTGAGTCAGGTGGTTTTGAGACTCAAAACTTCCACAAAGAACACCCTTGACCCCTGTCTCCAGAAGAAAGTTTAAACGAAACCTGGTGTACACCACCCATGGGAGACTGCCAAACCCTTCTCCTCTCTCCTGGTCTCAGGAAGCATCTTTCCAATAAGAGCACTCTCTTCCAAGGCCCTTCAGGGAGGCAGCATCTCCCCAAGCACACTAATCTGTGACCTGCCTCCTGCTTCCTGTCCCACAGGGAAACCAAAAACAAACGTCACCCTGTCTTCCAGGATGTGTCTTCTGCTGACAAAGCAAAGCAGGCTCATCTCCCAAGCAGACTTTCAGACACCAACCACACACCGCACATGGAGGACCAAAGGAGGAGTGGCTCCGGGCATGGCCAGCAGCAGCTTGATTGCGAGCTTTACAGCATCATAGGAAATGCAGCCACATTCTACTGACCGAAATAGATCACTGAGCGCTAGACCACCTTCCAGCAGACAGCTGTGAGGACAGTGCTCCAGAGCAATCAGAAAGGGAGATACTCACACTACCATTTTCAGTGAAATCCCATCCCCCTCAGGAGGAAAGTTAGGAGTCCCTACTTGTGGAGTATGCCTGGAGACCAGTACAATGAACCAAAAGCTCCTTCATGAGGACGACCACCCTCTTCCTGAGCACCACCCTGAAAATTCCATGTGAGTTAAGCATCTAACAGATATTTGCTAAGAAATTACTATATCTGCTATGTGTCTATAGATAGCATTTAACGAAAACTTCACTCTTAAAGATCTAGTATTTTAGCATGGCTAAAGATAATAAAGGAAAAACCAATTCAAGTAGTAGTTAAGTGACAAAAGGCAGAGGAGAGGATTGGGGCTGAAGAGATGGCTCAACAGTGAAGAACATGCCACTCTTGCAAAGGACCCAGATTCCGTCCCCAGCACCCACGCCATCGCTCACAGTCATCCAGAACTCCAGTTCCACGGATCTGATGCCCTCGTCTGGCTTCCATGAGCATCAGGCCAAAATGTGATGCATATGAACTCAGACACAAAAAATAGAAAAAGAGAGAGAGAGAGAGAGAGAGAGAGAGAGAGAGAGAGAGAGAGACAGAGAGACAGAGAGAGACAGAGAGAGACAGAGACAGAGAGACAGAGAGACAGAGACAGAGAGACAGAGAGAGAGAGACAGACAGACATCATGGAGGGTCTGAGTAGAGGAAAAGTAAGATCCCATTTTAAACAGACAATTGAGGAAGGCTGTGGAGCATGTCAGATTTAGGGGGGAGGTCAGTAGGGCCAGATGGCAGGACCTCAGGAGAAAATGGCAGGGTGCGACGTAGGTAAGTTCCAGGTCACCAAGAGTCTCATGGATAGGGAGCACCCATTGGTCTAGCCCTTTGGCCAGCTACATGAGGTTCAGTTCTTAAGAGAGAAGCTTCCTTGCCAGACAAATACTCCTCCTGCCTGCCTTGGAGTGGTGGAAAGGCTGGAGATGACAAGAATCTCCCAACAGCCAACACATCTCCCCTACTGGATATAAGAGCACAGGAACAGTATTCTAATATAGGCTTGACACTGTATGACTAGAGGCCTCCCAAACCACGTCTGGAAAAAAACATAAAATAATTCTGCATAGCTCCAGATGGCTTTGAAAATTTAATTAAAGCCACAACTAGCCTAGGAACCTTCCCCATCATAATTATGTTATTGATCATTAACATTTAAAGAGGCTGCAAACAGGACACTGGACACTGCAATAAATGATCACTGTCCACTGGGCAGGCTCAATGAATCAGGTGCTTCTGGAGCCTTCTGAGACTGTCTGGTGCTGTCATTTAGAGGATGCTGCTCTGCTCTTTAGTGCATAGGGTACAGCAGGGGATAGCAGTGGGGGCAGGTCTGTACACGAAATTTTCCTTTCTGGGTATCTGGTCTACCCCTGAAAAAATCTACTGCAACTTCTCCTAGCGCCCAAGGCTTCGGACTCATGCTATCTCTCATGGCTCATAAGTACCTCAGGGGTGCCAATCTCCTTGGCTACATGACATGGCAAGCTCTTAGGCTTCAGTAACAGTAACAGCAGCTGCAACAGCGCCTTATTAAGCGCTGACTCCATGGCCTTTGTCATGCCAGCTGCTCTGAGTATGGTCATCTGATGCGCTCAATGCTGCTTCCACTTGTCAAGTGAAGTAGACACACCTCAGAAGTGACAAGACTCATCAGGATCACACCTAGCCAGCCACACCCAGAGGCAAGACTCGAGCTAAGATGCGCTTGTTTCTGGGGCCTGAGTGCTTGGCTGCTCTTTCTCATCGGCCTGCCCTTCCTAATCCTTTGGTAAGCCTAGTACGCAGGTGTCTCGGATCAGAACAAAATGACCGCTTCGGCAAACCTTTCCTTGTATGCCTCCACATCCCAGCTTGGATGAGGTACCCCTTCTGTGGGACTCCATGACACTGATCACTGGTAAAGCGCTGACTCAGCTCCTTTGGATGTGTCCTTGTCTAGACTCAGAGATCCTAAGAGTCAAGGTGCTGTAGCCAGCCTGGCTGGATTCAATGGAAGGACATGATGTTTAGACAAATCTGCATGTGGTTAGATCCAGTTTCCTCTTCTGAAGAACATAACCATGGTGAGAAAGAGGGAAATTATACTCACTGTAGATTAGCAAAAACAGCATTCCAAGCATGATCACAAATGACCCATGTCAAGGTTACTCCCTGAGAGAAAGGGGTGAACTTACTCTTCAAAGAGCAAACCCAAATGTCCTTGAGATCTTTGCTTTGGATACTGAATAATCATGTCCTGATTTGGCATCTAAAAACTCGGAGCCAGAGGTCACCTGAATGCCATAATATGCCCTGGACGGAAACATCCCCAGTGCTTGGGGTGTGAGGAATTTTGGCATTTCTCAAAGAGGAGGAGAGAACAATAAAAGCTGTCCAAAATGGGAGACTTGAGTATCAGAGTAACCATGGTATATATGACCAAGACAAAGTAAACTAACATCAACTAAGTGTCACTCAGGGATTTGTGCCAAGCTCTTGGTCTAAGCCAGGGGTTCTCCACCTGTGGGTTGTGACCCTTTTGGGGGGTCAAATGGCCCTTTCACAGGGGTCACATATCATATATTCTGAACATCAGATATTTACATTATGATTCATCACAATAGCAAAATTACAGTTATGAAATAATTTTGTACTTGGAGGCCACCACATGAGGAACTGTATTAAAGGGTCAGAATATCAGGAAAGTTGAGAATCACTGACTGGTAAGCAATAATCTCCTCTAACATGCCAGAGTATGAAAGGATAATGTAACGTACGGAATTATGGGACACTCCTTAAAAATGCCTTAAAAGCATGTGCTTCATATGCAAAGTGGCTTTAGAAGAGCAGGGGTTCATTGACAGTCCATGCGCTATTGTTTGCATGGGCCCAAAGCTGCGGGAAGAGGACTTGAGCTCTGCCTGCACTAGGTCTACTTATTAGTCAGAATGGTGCCAAGGGGTAAGAGACCATGAAAACCTGGGAGGAAAACTCCCAGCAATACCAAACCTGGCCAGGAGCCAACTGAGGAAGAGGAGCAGCAGCTGTAAAGTTAGAGCCCTCAGGCCCTCCTCAGCCTCATTCCGACTAGCCACAAGAGCTGCCTGCAGGCAAAGAAGAGAACTGACTCTCCGGCTTCCATGAGGGCTAATTTATATAGACTGAGAAGGGAAGAGGGAGCAGCAATCCCTGCCCTGGGGGATCAGAAGCAGAGTCATGGAAACCCAAGCCCTGAGAAAGAGAGGCTGTGAAGCAGTAGAACCTGTCTGTCCGTCTGCCTGGGGCACCACTCCCAGCAGCTCTCTGTTCACTGACTGCCCTTTAGAAAAGACAGACGGGAGGGGAGACGGGCATTTCTGATTGACAGTCGAGCTGGAGAGACAGCAGCACTGGAGAGCGGCCAACTGTCTTTGCTCTAAAGTAGCATCCACGCGGCCAAGGAGCAGTATGGTCCAAAAGAATCCAACAGCCAGCATGGCATGATGTTGCTACGCCTAGGACTGCAGAAAATCAGCTCCTGGAGAGCAGTGGGCAGAGGGCTGGCTGAGTCTGGATCGGTCCAGGTCCAAAGGCTGGTGTGGGAGCCGCCAGAGCATGGCAGAGCATGGATGCAGAGCTGCCCGGGTACCAGCCGCTTGCCTGGGGTTGGAGCAGCCTACCTGAGGCTCCTCCTGAGCTAAGAACTGACGGCCTGCACGCAGTGTACTTAGGGGCAGGGGGAGTGACCTGGAAATGGGAAGCTGGGGGTGTAGCTCAGTGGTGGAGCACTTAGGTAGCACGTGTGAGTCTGATCCCCAGCACACACACACACACACACACACACACACACACACACACACACACACACGAGTAAGAAAATAAATAAATAAGATTACATGGGCATTGATCAGATTGTCACTCAGTCTGAAAGGACTTAGGGCCATCAAGACTGAGGAGTTAATAAACTCCCCAAAGGCAGAGCCTAGACAGTCCTATTCCTATTCACTCTATCTTCTATGCCTAGAGGTGTGTGCTAGGTATGGAAGGGCATTTACCACGCAACCATTGTGTGCATGGATGACTCAGCCAAATGAACCATGTGTTTATCCATTAGCAGGCAAGACCTAGGGCATTAGGGTCACACCCTGATCGGTCCTAATTCTTAACTAATGTCAGTTCCATCATTTCAACATTTACAGCTCACACCGTCCAAACACTGGCACCGGTCTCACATTTGGCAAGTTTGAGAAACCCAAAATTTAAATTTTAAAAATGGTGATACTAAATCCCAAGGGCACGCCGAATGTAAAACCATATATAAAAATAAGTGTCGAGAGAACTAAATGCAGGCAAAGACGATATGCCGGAGTCAGCGTCGTTGTAGAAATTCATGGGAGATGAAGGTAATTTTAAAGTATAATTTTAAAGCAATTACATAAGATGAAACACGATTTTTTTTAATTAAAGCTGATCAGATGCATCACTCCCGACTCATGCACATGCTGCTCGGCAAATCTGGGAAAACGTAGAAATATTAAGAGATAACCCCTAAATGATTTCTCACGGATTCTTTCATCCAGTGCAACCAACCTAACATGTTATCTGATGTACGAGGGAGTCGTTTTGAAAACGGTCTATCCACCCGCCGCACCTGAGCCCCATCAGCCTAGGCTGGGATCTCTATGCTAGTCACAGCTACGGTTTATATTTTCTGAAAGCATTGCCAGTCTGCCTGCCTTCTTTCTTGTCACTAAACGCAGGTACAAATTTCATGCAGATTTCCCATGTTGCTATCAATAACCTTGGGTATACATTCCTGCTGATAAAGTGTTGGAATTAGAGTCAAGAATTATGCTTGAAAGAAAAAAAAAACTGTTGCTTTTACTGATGCTCAAATTTCATTCTCTGCTGAAAAACCACCAAATGTAATGTCTCTGTTAAGAAATGACAGCTTTGTTTAGTTAAAAGTTTAATGCATGACAGAAGTGTTTTACAATTATGAAGTAAAATATATCAGCAGATATTAAGAACTGTCCCATAAATCAAAAACTAGACCAGTGTTCTCCAAGCCCACGAAGGTGCCTCTGAGTTAGCACTGACTGTGGCCTCCTCACAGAGAAAAGAAGTTTCTTGTTCCATTCACAATCCACGGTGGGACCGAGACTGGCAGCTGGGCGGAGCCCGAGCACGCCCTAACCCTGTGAATCTTTGTAGACAGGGACAGTACAGTCACAGGAGTGCTACCAACAACCTGGCCAATTATCCAGTCACAACTCAGATTCAAGGAACTGTCTGGAACCACTGCTCTGCCTAGTAAGCTGTGTCAAGTGGGACTGACTAGAGCTCTGAGATCCTAATTAGGCCTCACCGAGGCCATGAGGGTCGAGTTGTGTTATTTGAGGCTGTAAATCTGCACGGCCTTTCATGAGGCTCAGGCAGAGCAGGGATCAGGCACTGGATCTGGTAGGAAACCAGTTCCTGATTCTCTTCCTTATAGATAGGAGACAGAGCCCAGGACCTTTCCTTTAGCATGATGATTCGCTCCCTCTAAGAGGATGCAGAGTGGAGATGAACTGGCGTTGAGTCTTTCCCTTAAACATTCCTGATCTCTACACTGGGAGTTGGCTGACCAGTGAATGAATAGGTTCAGAGAGACAAGAGTTCTATATCATGTTCAGGGACAAGGCCCCGCCCACACAGACACTTCAGCAGCAAGGCCCCGCCCACACAGACACTTCTTGTTCAGCAGTGAGGCCCCGCCCATGTAGACCTGGAGAAATCACTACTCCCCTGTTTTGGCTTGTCTGTTGGATTTCAAATCTACCTTTTAGAAATATAGGGGAAATTTTTTTTTTAAAATATTGGATTTAAAGTCAAATTAGCCTGGATTGAAGACAAGGCCTTGTCATAAACAATTACTTGCTTAACTGGCTACCAGCTAGTAACATCTTCTGTGTCTTGGGCCCCTATACTTAAAATCAAGGGTGGAACAATTCCCATCTGAAGGAGCTGACTGAAGGGTCTTCATGCCTTGGAGATGGTTTGAGAGTTCTCTTTAGGTTTCATATGCCAGAACGTTGGTTCCTCAGTGTGACCATGTTGAGAGGAGATGGCCCAGTCCAACTGAATTAGGTCATAAGAGCAATAACCCTCAGAAGGGATTAATTAGTTTTGATCAGGAATATTTTAGCAAGAGCAAGTTATGACTAAAGAAAGGCTGCCCCCTCTGCCTTCTGGCTCTCTGCCCTTCTGTCACACCATATAGTCTCTCTATCTCCCATCTGATGCCATCCTCCATGCTGTGATACAGCCAGAAATACCTCACTAGAGGCATTCAAACTTAGACTTAGAACCTCTAAATCTGTATACTAAATAAAATTCATTTCTTTATAAGTATCCAGCATCAAGCCTTTTGCCATAGTACCTGAACATAGATTAACACAGGTTAAACAATATAATGACTACTAAGCACAAGGCCTGACCTAGAAAATGTTCAGTGGATACTATTTTTATCACCATTGTAGTTATAATTAATGTGTAGTGAATTAATGTTAAAATATCAAATTGATGCTATTTGTGGTAGTATACTACTACATATAGAGAAAGTAAGCAGTTCTCGTCTAATCTAAAAGATTAATAATCAACCCTATGTTAAACTCACAATTTAATTTTCTCTTGCACAACCACACAAAAGCCAGGCTTGGTTTCCATCACTCCTCCATATCTGCTGTTTAGTCAAGATGTGAAGACAGTGTTCCCCAAACCCTGAGTAACAAAATATTGCTATATTTAGAAATTGTTCCGGGATGATGAGTCACTAAGAAAATCATGAGCAGAAGATCCTAGAAGGACACAGAAGTGCATCCCATCCATTGATCAGAAGCCCACTGAACACCTATTCCTAAGGAGACACACTCTTGGGGGAATACAGCCAGGAGGTTCTTTCCAGATTACAAAGGGGAAATCATAAGTCTACACAAGCACGAGTATGCACACTGACAGTTACGACCTGTGATTGCTGTCTTTTAGTTACTTTTCTATTGCTGGGAAGAGGCACTATGACCTATGACCGAGACAACTTACAGAAGGTTTACAGTTTCAGAGGGTAAGAACCATGACCATCACGGTAGGGAGCATGGCAGGGAGCAGGCAGGCATGACACCGTGGTAGTAGCTGAGAGCTCACATCTTATCCACAATAATAAGCAAGGGCATGAGCTGCTGAAACCCCAAAGTCTGCCTCTAGTGACACACCTCTTCCAACAAGGACACGCCTCCTAATCCTTCCCCCAAAGTTCCACCAACTCAGGACCAAGTATTAAAACATGTCCATCTTTGGGGAGGGGTTTCTCATTCAAACCACCGCAGTTAGCAAGTGAGCGGACCACTGAGTATGAACCACAGGAGTTCAAGACATTTCTAGGACTGGGGAACCAAGGACGATTTGAAAGTAGACAGGAAAGTAGACCTTGAAGGCTGATTATGACTAAACCAGAGAAAAACAAAATGGAACTTCTTTGACAAAAGACATAGGTCATACCTGGGGACAACAGGTACAGAGCTTGCCTAGAGACAAGGGTTCAGGATGGTTAGTACCACAAACAACCCAAGAGGGCTTCCTAGGAGTGGGTCCACTTTTCCTTTAATGTCAGTTCAGGACACAGCTCCCAGTAGAATAGAACAAAATGCTGCTTAGTTATGTGGAATGACCTCTTTGTGACACTGAAAGCACACCCAAGTGTCCAGTGGTCATTTAGGGCCTTCAGGACTATGACCATGACAACTTTACCTGACTAGAGACCCTGTCACATAATTCCACCCTCTAGGCTCACTGCTATGGAGAGTACTACTGGCAAGTCTCAGCACTCTGCTCACCTCTAAAGGCCAGCCTCAGCCTCCTGCCAGGACACCTGCACTCAGTAAACAGCTCACTCCCTACTCTGCAACAAGTGAAATGTCATCTGTTTCTGTCCCTTCACTCTGAGACTGGGGTATAGGCTGTTTCATGAATGAGTCTTCATCAGAAAACCATTTCTGAGAGGCGATAATGAGCCACAAGTACAGTCTTCACAGACACACGCCAACCTACAACCTGAGTGCAAATAATTCTAGTTGACTTTAAAAGCTGGGAATTAAGGAGAAGTAGGAGATAGGCATTAAGTTCTGCAATAGCCAGGAAATAGGGATAGAGCAATGAGATGAATGAGTGAGGTGAAATATTTGTAGAAGTACATGACCATGAGAGATACCCACCTCGCCTGCTACCTGGTAAAATTCCAGAATGTTCAGAGGAAGCTGCATGCTAGGCCCCTCAGCTCTGGAAATAACCAAGAAGCATGCCAAAACTGGGTGGGTTGGGAAGTGTAGAAGTCAAGGGTGAGGGTGGGGCTGCAGTCTAGCGAAGCACATGTACACATGATCAGAATGGAACCTCCCACCATCAACAGCAATAACAACAAACGACTCACAGATATACAGATAACCAGGAGATGAATACGTTTAAATTTAGTACTATAAAAAACAATGCGGGGATGGGGTGGGGTGGACTTATAGACATACAAAATTAAGAGCCTCAGATTATAACCAGAAATTTTCTCAAACTGAGTTCCAATCCATCTCCCCCAGTGCTTCAATTTTCTTAGGCCATCTTTCCAAACGGCCATATGAACTGCCTCCTGGCAAGCTCATCAACTCAGATCAATGGCCTTGGTAGCTTAAAGAGGTTGCTGTTTCTGTGGCTTTCCAATCTTATGTGCTCCTACAGTAAAAAATAAATTCTGTGGAGACATAGATTCAGACATGTGCCTGCTTATCACACCTGGGAGGCGAGCAACCCTGCAGCCTCATGCACACATGTGCTCCTTCCAGATGTGATGCCACGGGCAGGAAGAATTACATCTGCCCCTGCATCACCAGGAACCAGGTCTGCAGAGTGAACACAGAGGGCTTTGGCTGTGTCCTTTTGTTACATTGCCAATAGCAGCCCCTGGCCTTGTTTTCCTTGCCCTTTCCTTCTTTCCCTCCTGTCAGTCGTTGCTTTTCTCACCAGCCAGCATGATTCTTTACCATCCCTTCCCTCCATCCCAAACATTGGCAGTGATGTAAGGAATTAGCACCCTTCTGTTCCTCAGAGGGAGAAGGGCAGAAATTGCCCCTTGCCCCACCCTGAGGACAGAGCCCATGTTCTTGAGTAAAAGTGACACCTAGGGGAGATACCCAAAGGAGACTCTCTGGATGGAAAAGTAACAGGACTGAAATCCACAGCTCAGTCAGAGGCCAAGCTTGTCGGGATGGATGGGACAGTGGCCTGACTTAGGAAGATGCAGGAAGCTTCTTTGGGAGAGGCAGAGTAAGAATGTGGCCATGATTAGTTACATATGCCAGCACTCAGGGCAAATGAGGGCTGCCTCAACATTCTTGTATTCCAATGTTGTCAGCTTTAAAATGAGCATCACTGGTCCAACATCGGATGATAAGGAATCTGTGAAAAACACATCTGTGAAATGCACATCACAGGCCTGATCCACTGCGAGTTCCCAGTAAATCTTTGCTTCTTTGCTTTTTACTGTTTTATGACAAGGAACTAAGAGCAGAAGAGGTTGATGTCCAAGTCAACCAGAAGAAGAGAATTCAACATGTGAACTGGAATGGAAATAACTCAAGTGTGGAGTCAGATGGTGGCTGGAACCTGAAAGCTCTCCCAGGCCTGGAAGCCGCTTGGGATGGCCTAGCCTTCCTTTCCTCAAGTGAAACACAGGGAGGAAACAAAAACACTAGAGCATGAGTGCATTTACATGTCTCCAGTGTGGAGGGTTTCTGTGAGAACTGTGTGTAACAATGTAACTAGCATGCTGTCTACAGTGGCGCCTCAAGAGAGAGTCTGGTGCCCTTCAGATTTCATGTTGCCTGATGCCCATGCTCTGTGCCAAACTTACTCAGCAAGCATCCTCCCTGGCAGAAGCTAAAAGTGAAGAGGTAGAAGAACTATCTAAACAGCGCTGAGGAGGACCACAGAGATGCCGCAGTGAGCTCAGGAACAGCATTAAAGCCATGCCCACCTTCGACCCCGAGCTATAGGTCGTGCTGAGAACCCTGGGGCATTTTCACCACTCAGATCACGAAGCCCAGAGCAGGTCGCTCAGGATCGCACATCTACAGACTTTGAGTCAGGGTGGTCCTCCCTGGAATCTGAAGTCAACCACAGCACTGGTGCAGACAGCACTGGTGCAGACAGCATTCTGCAAGGGAACGTGTGGATGGGGGAAGCAACTAGATTCTAGTGGGATTCCAGAGCATGTGAAGTGTAAGGTACTAACTAGGTCAGAGAAAGACAGAGGCAGAGAGAGAGGAGGGGGTGAGAAATGGGGGCATTAGGAGCACCCATGATGATCCATGGTCTGAAATAACTCACCCTTTCCAGCGTCACCAGCAGCCCACTCAGGAACTGGTGAATATCCCACTGCCACCCACCGCTGAACCACACTCTACTGGCTGGCCACACTGCTGATGTCTGTGTGGTCCTGGTTCAAGCCCAGGACTCCTTTCTTTGTTTCCAGTGTTGAGTACAATGCCCAGTGAGAGGAGTCTCTGGAGAAAGGTTTGTTGACTGAATTAGCAAGCAAACAAGCAGAAGCGGTGAACACTAGGCCTTTCCAACTCTTTCGCTTCCATGACTCAAGAGTGTGACCAAAAATCTTTCCAGACAGGAAGGGAAGAACATTGCTGCCAAGGAGCCCAGTGCTGTACGTGGTCCAATAGGAGGCGGCACTGCAGAGCAATTCTAAGTCACGTCGGCTCCACACGGAGAACAGAGCCTGCTGGCTGCTGCCATGTCTGTCTTCTCTGTTTCCAGAACAGACCTTTGTGATGCTGATGAAGAAGAGGAAAGTCTCTCCCAGTCACATAAGACATCATTAAAGTAGGGTCTTTGGTGGATATCTGTATAAAAGGATTCTCCCCACGAGCACTGAGTTCATAAAATTCTTCTCCAGCTGAGTCTCTTTTCAGCTCAGTACAGCATGCATAGCCACATCTCCTTACTGTGTAGGTGGACCCTAGGACCTGAGAGCAAGATCCATCCATAAGGGATGTGAAAGTCACGTGGCCCTACCATAGCTGCTTCCTTTCCCTGCAACATGTGGGACTTTCCATTCGGACGGGGAGACGGCGGAGGTCGGGGCTCATGGCCTCTAGAGTAAATATGTGTGTCAGATGGACAAACTCCATGTGGCTCCTGCCTGCCCCACCAGGGAACAGCTCGACTATGAGCTCCACTTTCAGTGGAGACTACCAGAGTGATAGAAGAGTGTGTCTTACTTACCGCTTAGGTGACATGGACCTACCAGAAACATTAACACCTCAAGAAAATGTCTCCTAGGACGAAGACAGAGGTCAGACGGAAGGACAGGAGGACCAAGGAGGAACAGAGAAAGTGAGGTGGGACAGGGGAAAGAGCCACCAGCTTGTTTTGATTTATTGCATTTTCATGAAACACTAGGTCCTGTTTCCAGAACTTCCTGAGTACCCACTCATGGCTAGCTTGAGGGGACACTTTAGAGGACGTTAAAGAACACAGCTAAGCTTGGAAAGAACTAAGATCAACCCTCTGGCATCTGGCAAGGCCTAGAGCCCAGTCAGTCTGGCCATAGGTTCCCAGTTACCTGCCCAGCACAAGGAAAGCCTTGTGGTTTGTTTAACCTGCCTCTTATCAGCCCATGGGAGTCATTATCCCAGAAACACACACACACACACACACACACACACACACACACACACACACACACCCCCCATTTAATAAGTAGTTACAGGATTCTGACAACTTTAAAATTATTATTTTTAAACATTGGACATTTCTTTGTGGGTAAAAGTAAGCAGGGAAAGGGGTTGGGGATTTAGCTCAGTGGTAGAGCGCTGGCCTAGGAAGCGCAAGGCCCTGGGTTCGGTCCCCAGCCCCAAAAAAAAAAAAAAAAAGTAAGCAGGGAAAATAATGAGGGGAAGAATTTTCCTTTGAGATCTGAAAGAAAAATAGCAGACTAAAACCACAGCGAGGTTCAAGCTTTAGCCAATACGCCAGGGGTCCTCGCAAGCTAGCTGCACAGTCTCAGCACTGCAGAAGCACCTGAGCGATTACGTATAAAGGAGGTTTTTAGCAGAAACTAGCTTTGGATATACAGTTTACATTAATCATGAATGTGGTACAGGTGAGCTGCTAGGATCATTGTCGTGGGATGGATCTGAGAACTAGAACCATGAGAAGCTGGTCTTTTGTGACCCCAGGGTCCTATTTCCCAAGCTGGTGAATCCCAGTCTCCTGCCCAGTGTAGAGAACTTGACCTCAGTGCCACTCCCCTGTAGGCTACCTACTCTTAGCTGCCTCCGTTCCCCACTTGCTGAAGAGACTGTCTAGCTGGATTTCACTTCTTTCACAGAGTGGCGAGGCCTCATGTAAACCTCCTTAACAGACTCATCTGCAGCTCATTATAGACTTGTGGTTCTGTAGAATGGAGATCACATCCCTGGGAAAGACAAGACGACAGTGCCATCAGCACCTCCCCGAAAGGGCTTTCCTAGAAGCCAGCTGTGCTCTGGGCCAGTATGGCTTGGGGGCGGGAGTGGCTCAGGCAAAGCTTCGGACGCGTATCTTTTGATAATTCCAACTCTGTAACTGGATGACAAAGGAAGCCAGCCTGCGACAGCGGCAGTGTTCTGAGTCGTCCTCCTCTAGCTATGGGCTTTTCTTCCTGGCCCCTCTCTGACCTTTGAAGCTCCTCCCCCACCCAAGCTCGTCAGCTTCTGTTCCTTGTTATGTGGCCTTGCACAGATTTTCTGTGTCCTGAAGGTGGGCTTTATTTCTTACTCGTACCCTCGTATCAGGGATGATAGCTTTCTGTGCTTTAGAATAACAGGACAAAATTCTTTGCTACACACTGGACTAAATGGCATTGAGTTGTCTTCCAAGGCCTGCCAGAGAGAGAAAAGTGCCCACAGACAGGCGAGCATCAATTTGGCTTCAGCTATTTAGCTGCTGTCAAATTACTGGGAGCAGAGTACAAAGCCCATCTTCAGATAAATAGCAGATCTGAAGCAAGGCTGCTACACTGGGGGAAATAAATATGGCTGTGAAAATCAGCGAAGGTTTTGTCAGAGGCAGACAGGGCCTCAGAAGAGTCCCCTTCTCTTAGTGGAGGCCACTATCTGCCTCCTCGGTGAGCAAGAGAGCATGGAGATGTATGGACCCCACCTTCTCAGAACCCTGCTGCAATCACAGAAACCATGGAGTAGGCTCTTTCCACAAGCTAATGCTGTGACTGTAGTGAGAGCCTTCCAGGGGCAGCAAGGTGTGGAGAGTCACAGCAGGGGTCACGTGGTCCTCCTCTCTGCTTTCAGGGGCTTAAGTCTCTCCTTCTATTCAGACCGAATCTCCAGAGCAAGGCCATTTCAGCACCTGCCCCCTTCCAAGATGGCGTCTTGGAGAGGACTGTGTTCACCCAGCATTCCACTCTAGATCCAGGAGGACTAGACTCTGGGAATCCCAGCAACACCTGCATCTTGTCACTTGTTGCCCATAGCTGTAAGGAAATGGGTTATCATAGCACTTGCTGGCTTGGGGGCTCCTCCCTCAATCAAGGAGAGCCTTTTGGAAGGGAAGGCCGCAATGGTGGCTGTGAATCGAAAGTAATACGACAAGAACACCTCGCTGCAGCTGTAGGCCGCAGTATCGTGGGGGTCGAACGAGCACTGCCAGTGTCCTCAGAGATGATCTGTTGTAAGTTTCCGAGGATGGAAAGCATCTGTACTGAGGATGCTCCATATTCCATATTGAACATTTTTAATGTTCTGTATTGTTCTCGTGGTGGAATGTTTTGTATTTCTCGGAGTCAGTCATTGTACGTGTTCCCTCAATACCCAGTCAGGCCAGTGGGCGGGGAATGGGCACGTACTGCTTGGGCTGAGCAGTGGGAAAGCTTGTGAATGAAGCGGGGTCTTCTCTAGCTCATGGGAGTCCCCGGCAGGGCCAAAGGACAGGCCTGCCAAAGGCAGTCGATTCCTTCCTTCTGCCGCGGAGAAAGATAAACGACGACATCAATGTTCTCAAGTTTGATTTTTACTCCCAGGATTTTTTAAAGCTTAAATATTGCTTATTATAAGATTCTTCTGGCCAGGACCCGGGGTCAGCTAAACAGATGGCAGGGTAAGCAATAACTGTCCACAGAATACAGATGCTTTGGCCACAGCAACTCGAGCCATTGGGCTAGGTCATGCAGAATTTAAAAATATATATATATATCTACAAAACGTCTCTTTGCACGTGTGGGCAGGGTGCAGGAGAAGCCCCAACAGGACAATTGCCACCATGGTCCCTTCATCCCCTCACTCTCGGTTTTTCTCCTTTCAACTGGCCTGTTTGCAGAATGAGCTGACGCAGTAGGAAAGAGGTGGCCAGGGAGCCCCAGTTACAGGAACTTCCTGCCAGGTACACAGCCTCTCAGCAGAACCCCAGATACCTGAGCGCCAAAGCAGCAGGGGCCCTAGTCCAATAGCTGTTCCAGCTGGGGATAAAATGCCCACTAGACGTTCATTTGTGACTTAGCTATAGAACTGACAGTTCCAAGAAGAGGTCATGCTGAGAGAGGTGACTGATGTCCCTGAAGGAGGGCCCGCTATGGAGGCATACTGTACTCAGTGTTCTAGCACAAAAGCACTCAGCAGGCCCAGGCCCAAAGCAGGAGCCAGTGAGGGAGCGCTGTACAGTTCCTCCCATGTTTCTGGAGATGCTGTGAGCATCTCCCTCAGCTGCACAGAAACGTAATCCTTACCTTAATCCCCCGAGGCAGTCTGATAAACTGTTTTGCCTGGGAGAATATTGGGGTTAAGTAGCTTGTCCATGGGCACTGAACTCAAAAATGAAAAAATACAATTCAAACCTGAAATTCCTACTCTAAAACCCTATTAGTGACTTTTGTGCTCCTCTGTGCTGCTTCCTGAAGAGCCCTATGCAGAGATAAGTCTCTCCGATCAGATGGCCAGCCTGGAGTGGAGACAAACATTTACCCCAAAGCTGGGCAGTTTGAGTCCTCTCCAGGCCCTCTGGTTGAAGTAGCAACTTAGTCACTCAACATCTCTGGGTCAGAAGTCCCGCTTACCTCCACGCTGGCCCTCCCGTGCTTGCCTCAGCTTCCCAGGTTCCAATGCTCCTCTCGGGTTGTGTACTGTTCAAGTGCTATGACGCCATTTTCCTGTTTGCATTTTGTTTTGTTTTTGTTTTTGTTTTTACAGTTCGTTGCTCACCCTAACTGTCAGCAGCAATTGCTTACCATGTGGTATGAAAATCTCTCAGGCTTACGGCAACAGTCTATCGCTGTGAAATTCCTGGCTGTCTTTGGAGTCTCCATAGGCCTCCCTTTTCTCGCCATAGCCTATTGGATTGCTCCGTGCAGCAAGGTACAGACTGCTTAGGGTGCATGTCATTTCCAGTTATTTCTTCTCCTTTCTTAGCCTCTCTCAGGTCAGCAGACCTTTTCTGTGTTGTTCACATATTACACAGAGCTGGGGCTGGGCGAAGGACTTGCTGCAACACATGCTCTAAGCCCCAGCACCACAAAGAAAGATGAAAAGAAAAGAAGGGAGAAAGGGAGGGAGAGAGAAGGTACGGAGGGGGAGGGAGGGAGTGAAGTTCCGGTATACAAACAAGAATAGAAGATCCACAAACCCGGGAAAGCCTCGAGGTCTGTTTTTAATTATTTCTTTTTAAAGAGACAGGGATGATGAGATAGGATATTTTAAGTGTGTGAGGTACCTCTGAATGGATCAATAACAGAATAGAAGATAAAGGTACCTTCCCTCTCTAGGGTGCTGAGGCTGTCCTCTAAGCTCACAGGACACTAATTAGCATCATGGTGTAGAAACTGCCATTGCTCCCCAAGAGCTTTCTCTTGGTTACATCTTCTTGGGAGAGTTCATTTTACTCCCGGATACATTGTAACACATGTGCTTCAAGAAGCAGTTCCGAAGCTAGAAAGAACTGGAGGGCTCCTCGCAACATCCTTCTTACTTCCCTAGCCTCCTCCTTCAAGAGGTTCTTGTCTACATTAAATAGACTATGAGGAGAAAAAGGCAGGGGGTTGGTGGACATCCGGAAGGATGGAACTCAGTGTTTACCTAAGGAAGATACCAGAAGGGCAGGAGTGACAAGAGGAATAGGCCCCACAGGCACTCTGACACCCATGATGCTGTGGGTCCCACCTTCCTCAGGGCCCAGCCATTAGGACCCGAAAGCACCTGCACTCCAGGAAGAGTTGTTACCCAAAAGACCAAACCATGAAGAAGCCTTGAAACAACGGTCCATGGGTTTAAGACTGTCTAAACTCCTAAACTAAGTTTACCTAGTGATATCTTTTGAAAGGAATTAAGCTTAGGAAACCCAACACTCACTAGAAAAGAGCATGCCTCCAGGGAGACTGGCTCCACAGACAGCTTGATCCACTAGTGCGGTGGTGCAGTGTGGCCACTGAGTTGACACTCCTGTCAAGTCCGCAGGTCGGGCACACAGAATGATGGGTCCAAGAATTCAGGCTGCTGCTACAGCCACCAAAGCAGCCAGGCAAGGAACTCAGCACCTCAGTGAGGGTAAGCAGTGCCAGAGAGGGAGCAGGCTTCCTCCCCCACAGAGAGCGAATCCCAAGACTGAACTCTGTGTTTGCTGTATCTGGCCTTAACATCTACTGAGAGCTCTGCTTCTATGACAGCCTCATGACATGGACTTCTAAGTTGAAATTCTCCGGCTAATATATATATATAATATTATACTCCCCTCCCCCTGTCCCTTCTTCCTACCCCAACAAAGCTGACTGTAACAGGTTCCAGAGCCCAGGTCCTGCCAACACCAGCACATGGAGAGCCTCTGTCTCCCAGGAGCCATCTGCCCAGGGACCTTGGGAAAGATTCTACTTCTTCTTAAAGTTGTGGTAGGGCTGAGACTTCGCAAATAATATATACATGCTCAACCCTGCGTCTAAAAGCTACGTTTATAGGGAGGGCATTTGGGGATATCCAGACTTAGTGAGTGCAGAAAGCTAACATAGATATGGAGGTCAGACTTACATTAACCTTCCAGGAGGTCAGACTTACATTAACCTTCCGGAAGGTGATGGAGGAAATTATTGCAGGATGATTTAGCCCTTGACTGGGGCTTTCTTTCCTCTTTTCAAAAACTTGATTGACACTTGGTGCTCCAAAACCGTTCAGTGACCACTCAAGAGCACTCCAGGTAAACAGCGCTGACCATGAAGCAAACTGTCCCTTTGGCATATTTATTAGACTCCCAGCTCTCCGAGCAGCTGGGGAGCACGGTGAGTAGTGACTGACAGGCCTGGGTCTGTCACGTGGGATGGCTCTCAGTGCTACCACTCATTACAAGGCAAGAGTCCCTCATTAAAGCGCTTGTCAAACTTGCTTTGAGGCAGCTAAGGGACAGATAAAAGAGTTGAGATATTTTTAGTCTTTCCTTTTACCACTTAGAAAGAAAAAAAAAACCTTTTCAAGTTTGGCAGAGATGTTGCTGGGAATTACAAAGAGGTCAAATCTTATGTGTGACAAAAGCAGCCTCTCTGAGGGCTCCTGATGTGCAGAATATCATGTCCTCCCAGGAGGAGGGCACTGCAGAGGAATCTAATAGGCCAATCTTCCAGTGAGGTCACAGCCTTGATAACTATTTCTGTAGCCTCACAGAGAATGGAGAACACAGTGCCATTCCAGGGATTCCATGTTCCAATGACATCATCATGTGCCCAGATGTTAGACCGCCATATTTGTTTATAAGCTGACTTGTAAAATGTCACTGCCAAGCCTCATCAGCTGGCTCATGTCCATCAATGTCTAGTGACTGTCGGGAGGCTCTGTTCCCAGCCCATTGGTGCATCTTCCTCCTACCAGCTGCTGTCCTAATTGAGAGACAATCACTAACACAGAGATTGTCTGACTGGCCTTCTGAGATGAACTCACTGTTAACTTCCTCTTGAACCCCTGAGCCTGTCTTTCTGTTTGGGGGAGTTTCTGGGGAAGAGAGTTAAAGAGATTGCACAGCCGAGCATATCAATGGAAGTCCGGCTCACTGGTGTCATTTGAAGAGCATTAGCAAGCAGCAGGTGTGTACAGGTGAGGGCGAGTGCAAACATGGGCTTGGGACTGGCCTTCCAGAAGCAAGGAAAAATAATAGAGATTTTGTTCCTCATTTCTCACTGCCATTGCCAACATGGCCGACACGGCCAGGAAGGCCGTTGTGAAGCCAGTGAGTACTTAAAAACGGAAGCATCCAGTTAAGTCGTTTCTTAACATCTTTATCCTCTCAGAGAGTGCTCCTGTGCCCGAGGGCCTTTGTGGCTGACTACCCTGTGGGTTAGCCAGCTTCTGTGCTTTTCGAGTGCTGCACTAGGTCGTGTGCCTGCCAAAACCTCAGGCAGCGTCTCTTCAGCAGGTAGGGCCGAGGAGGAGTCAGCATCATGGCTCTGTCGAGGAGCTGCAGTCCAGTTAAAATCGTGACGGGAGAAGCCACTTCCTCATCCTTAACCTTTGCTCTTCAGCTCTTGCCAAAATCAGTCCCGGAAGTCAGGCAGGGAAAATGGAACAGTTCTAGAATCCAACCTGAGGTGTCTGCCGTGTGCAGTCTACCAATCTTTCCTGCCACGAAACTCCGGGTGGAAAGAATATCCAAGTATTTGTAGGAACTCCCCTCTCCATCCCAAACAAGCATCCAGTAAGAACTGACTTCAGCAGCTTTGAAAGATTCCGCTGTTCACAGTCCAGGCACCAACCAGAGGTTACAAAGGGCTCACCCCCTGCATTTGTTTCTACCAGAAAGCAGGCCTAGGCTACAGGAGATCACAGGGCAACTTCCTAGTCACAGTGATGGGAGGAGCATGTGTGTCTGCTCACAGGGCTCGTCCTACACTGTCACCACTTCTGCCACCCAGTCCCTAGGGGCAGCTAGACAGCAGGCACCTGCTGGGACAGGGCTGGGTGGTGCCAGAGGCTGGCCACTCTGCTGCTGTCAGTCTGAGCCCTGCACTGTTGGTCCTCATTTAGGTTTTCCCATCATTTTACATCTGTGTCTCTTCCCCTTAAGGGAAGGCCCACGGTTGACAGCCGTCTTCTCTCTGTCTCCTCTAGTTCCATAGCCGGCCTCCAAACAGGCTCGTGGCACGTGCGACGGTCCTGTGTGGGTCCTTCACGAACCCTTGCATGCATACCTGCCACGAGTCAGCCAAGGGGCTGGAGCGATGGCGCAGTGCTAAGAGAGCCTGTTGCTGTTACAGAGAATTAGCGTTTGGTTCCCAGCACTCACATGACAGCTCCAGTTCCAGGGGACCCAATGCTCTCTTTAGACCTCAGAGTACCGGGCACACATGAGTCGCAGGCATAAATGGAGGCAGGAACTCCGTAGAATAAATAAATATAAAGAAAAGTTTTCAAGGAATCTGTTGAGTCACTCAGGCTTCCCACTAGGGGAGTTTCTCAACTGTCATCCCCGTAGACCAAGAGCTCGCTACAGAGCAGGTGCCATTTGCTGGGTGCCACGTCAGTCACCACTTACATCAACCACAGGCGGGTGTCTACGTTCTCATCCCCATTTTATAGACGAGACAGAGACACTCGTCAATCGACCACCGAAAGTCTGTGGCACTGCGACTGAAACTGAGTATCTACGGGTCAAGAGATTTGCCCACGGTTGTGGCGATAGCTTCTGTGCGCCTACACACAGCTCCAACTTCTCTAGGAAAGAGAAATCAAACCTGCACAGGCCTGACTCCTGTTCCCTTCCCCCTCACTGGAAACCCTACCTCGTAAAAACTGCCATCTCCCAGTGCTTCTTGAGCCCCTGAAGGAAGGGTGGCCTCACACTGTAATAGGAGACTCCAAAAACAATCCACTCTCATAAAAGGAAGATACCTGAGCCCTAGGTCAGGCTTCTTCTATTTGGATTTTTGTTGCTTTTAATTTGTTTTAAATGTACTCGTGTGTATGTCTGTCTATGAGTGTGTATGCCACTTGGGTAGAGTTCCCATAGGAGCCTGAAGAGGGTGCTGTCTCCCCTGGAGCTGGTTACAGGTTATTTGTAAGTTACCCAATATGGGTGCTGAGAACCAAGCTCAGATCATCTGCAAGAGCAGCAAAAGCTCTAAGCCTCTGAGCCATCTCTCCAGCTCTTGATTTTGCTAAGACAACATCTACTCCCGATGCTAGCCTGGGGCTCCCTAAGGAGCTCAGACTGCTCTCAAATTCCTGATGTTCCTGCCTCATCTCCCAGTACAGACTCATGGTGACTGCTGTGCTCTCACTCACAGGCCTCAGCAGTGATGGAGCGACTTCTGTGCATTTCCAGCCTCACAGCCTGCACGCTGTAGGCAGAGTGGACTGTGGTCACAGCTCCCAACAACCCAGCATCAGCTATGAACCTAAAGCTGCAACCTTGGCTTGGCTCTAGCAGTCCCAGAGCTGAGAGGCCTTCCTGGTTATTCTTTTGTCTTCGCTTGGCTCATCAGTCAGGCTTTAGAAAGCAGTCCTTCCCTGAGGCAATTTACTGCAGAAATTGTCTTTGTGGGTAAAACAGAAAATTTCAAACACACACACATACACACATACATACACACACACACACACACACACACACACACTCATAAACACACATAAATACATTCACACACATACTTACACATACGCTCACACACAAACACACTCACACTCACATAAATACACACAAAAACATACTCTTTTTTTTTTTCTTTTTTTCGGAGCTGGGGACCAAACCCAGGGCCTTGCGCTTGCTAGGCAAGCGTTCTACCACTGAGCTAAATCCCCAACCCCACAAAAACATACTCTTACACACATAAACACTCACATACACCACATAAATACGCACACTCACACACATTCATACACATACTTCTACATACATACTCACATACAAACATACACACTCTCAACACATAAACACATACTCACTTCCAACACATACTCATATAAACACACACACATACACAAACAGCAGTGGCAAACCTTTATAATCCCACTACTTGAGGCAGAAGATTGCCATGAGCTTGAGGCCAGCCTGGAGAGAGAGAGAGAGAGAGAGAGAGAGAGAGAGAGAGAGAGAGAGAGAGAGAGAGAGAGACAGACAGACACAGAGACAGACAGAGAGACATTGAGAGAGACAGAGACAGACAGAGAGAGAAAGGAAGAGGAAGAAGCAGGAAAAGGAAAAAAGATATGGGAGGAGGGAGGATAGGAGAAGAGGAGGAGGAAGTGTGGGAGGAAGAAGAGGAGGAGGAGGAAGAGGAAGAGGAGAAACCACTGAAATGACTGGCCCTCATCTGCCAATGGCTTACCCAAGTTCAGAAGAAGGTCCATTCATCCCTAGTCTCATCTCCCCACCCTACTGCCTACATCAAGTGAAAATGGAGACCAGGGTAGTTTCCAAATCAGTACAGGGCATTGTGAGAGTCACTTCTTGTTGCATTCTGCAGTAAACAGAATCATTTTTAAGAGGCTCATCTGCTGGAGGACGATATGCTGAAGAAGGGACCCCCAGGGCCAGCTTAGGCGGGAAGCAGGTGCCTGGCCTGAGATGGGACCTGCTTCACAGTTCACATGGCCGTCAGTGGGAGACCCCACGCCACGCAGTCCACAGGGAGATGGCGGGTGCTCTTTAAGAGCTGTGTCTTTCTCAGTGTCTCCGTCTTTCTTTGATGGACCTTCTGCAAGACACAGGTCTGGTAGCCGTTAGTCCTGTCTGCTCCTCAATGCCTCCGCTCCCAGAACTCTCCTTCCCTTGTTGCTTATGAAAACCACAGACAGGGACAAGATACGATGTTTCGGCTACTCAGGAACAATTCCGTGAATACTTAAGGATGTCCAAGGTCAGATGGTTGGGAAAAAAAAGTCTCTAAGATGGGAATATCCATAGCTACAATGTTGAAAAATTCGAACTAGATACCCGATGTATAACAAACCAAAGTGCAACATGGTGTAATTCAGACACAGCTTGTCCTACTGAATTCTTGTGAGATAATCTGTCTGTCCTTCCAGTCTGTGTTATCAAATTAACATATGTTCCTACTGTTAAAAATAAAACAATAAATGCAGTTATATATAATAACTTACAGCATTAAAGTATATAGAAATGTTATTTGGTAGGGGTTTGTGGGCCTATGGTTGTCAAACAAACATCTCTTTACCCCGCTGGAGTTGTTCCTAGTGTGTCTTACGGTAGTCTACATGTGCACACCGGTGACCTTGAACATGGCCGTGGACTCCTAATGCCTGGCTTGGTCATGAATGTTTTAAAAAGATAAAAACTGGCTGCATATTAAAATTCCAATAAATGTGTCTCATGACATTCAAACAATTATAAATCATGTTATCCTGACAATAAGAGCAGAGGGTGGTTACTGACTGAAACACATTAGAAGAATGTCATCAAGCCATCTGATGTGCAAACATTGTCGGAACACAGCTGTAATCTAGGGAGTCTTACCTTAGAGAAGTCCCTGTGGTTGACAGTCAGGCTGATACTGAGTCTCCCGGGTGACATTTACCTCCGGGACTCTTAAGTGAGGTAACGCGGGAACATCAGTCAATCAGCCACTGGTCATAACTGAATCCACCCTGGAGGAGGAGCTGGGGTGCTAAAGAGATTCCCCTCCTTCTCAGTAGGCCTGGGGGAAGGGTCAGACTTGGTGAGAGAGGCGAGTTGGCCTAGGGAAGACCCCCAGGGATCTCGTCAGCATGGTGATCATGATGCCACCAACGGCTTGCTCCCTGGGAAGGCAGGTGAATTCTGGGTCATTCTAGACTCAGTGGGAACAACCACACTGACTAACAGACCATAAGGAGAAATCAGTGAACTTTAACACAGCATCATGAAGCCTGTGTTCTAAACTTGCTGGCTATAAAATTATAAATTATAAATTATGTTTTAGAGACAGGTCTTCCCTATGTAGCTCCAGCTGGCCTTGAAATGGTGACCCTACTGCCTTACCCTAGACAACGGCAAAGATACAAATATCAAGACCTGTCTGACTTTATGGAAGTGCAGTTCACGTAATATCAGGAAGCTTATGGCCATCCAAACCCAAGCAAATGGGTAGATCCTGGTTAGATACTGATCCTCAGACTGGAAGGGAGTAAGACCATATCCATGAGGCTGGGGGTACCAGGGTCACACTGATGTAACCTGATTATGTGTCTGTGTGTTCTATTCCTTTAGCCCCTTCCCCTCAGACTTGTAAATAGGAAAAAAAACCTTTGAAGTCAGTAGAACATAGATTTGGTTAAGCATCTGCTCATATGAAAGTACAAGAGAAAATGTCTATGTTCCTTCCAGTTTCTGTCCAGGGTGGGGGAGTCTCTGGTTAAACTGTGGTTTTATAAAACAAAGCAACGTGTTCAACACACAAGCTGTCATTTTAACATGTCCTCTACACACTTTGTATCCAGCTAGGACGAACCCTGAGGAGCCCTTTCATGAAGTTTGTAGCCCACGCGGTGTCTTTTACTATCTTCCTGGGACTGCTAGTTGTGAATGCATCCGACCGGTTTGAGGGTGTTAAGACTCTGCCCAACGAGACCTTCACAGACTACCCCAAACAGATCTTCAGAGTGAAAACCACGCAGTTCTCCTGGACGGAGATGCTCATCATGAAGTGGGTCTTAGGTAAGCCAGCTGCTCTGTCCTTCCCGTCTCTCTAAGATGACATCACTAAGTACCAACTTCTGGACTCCCCTTCTGTGTCTGTGCACCATGAAAATCAAGATGCTGCACACGAGGTGACATAAACCCCGATTTTGAAAGGAGATGCTCGGGGAGGGACATCTGCTAGGCACTCTGGCTTGCAGGTGTACTGCATATGGTTATAAGGTGGCTTTGCGTAGGAAACGTGTTGATCATTTAGTTCCCTACAAGCCTTAGAACAAGCCTATTTTAAGAAAGGTAAAATTTCATAGCTTAAAAGACACTTAAATTCCATAGCTTAAAGTACACTTGTGTTAATCCGCATAAGTGAATTTTGTATAGTAAATATTATCTAAAATTTGGGTAGTGCCTTAGTTAAGTTTCTATTGCTATAATAAAGAGCTTGACCAAAGGAAACAAAGGGAAGAAGGGTTTATTTGACCTATACCTCGTGGGTTGCAGGCTACTGAGGGAAGTCAGTGCAGGGACTCAGGACGAGAACCTGGGGGGAGAAACTGAGGCAGAGGCAATGGAGGGGTGCTGTTTCTGGGCTTGGTCCTCCTGGCTCGCTCAGACTGCTTTTTTTCCATCGGGTAGGACCACCTGCCCGGAGGTGGCGCTGCCCACAGAGGACTGGAACCTTCCACATCAATCATCAGTCGATGGAATCTCCCACAGACTTGCCACGGTCCAGTCCAATGGAGGCATCTTCTCAACACACACGCACACATGCACGCATGCTCACCAACACAGAGAGTGAAGTTAAGTCCTGGTTCTACCTTCCAGCCCTATGCTCCCAGAAATAAGACTCAAATTATATTTATAAATACCTTGGCCATATAGCTAGGCCCTACTCTGACTAGACCATCGCTAAAGATAGCCCACTTATTTTAACCTACATTTTGTCACATGGCTAGTTACCTGTGCTTAGGTACCCCAGTCCATGTCATCGCCTCATCTTTTCAGGCTCCTCCCCCTGCCTTCTTCTCTCCCAGAATCCTTTCTGCTCCGGATGTCCCACCTCTATTTCCTGCCTAAGCCATAGGCCACAGGCTTTTTAATTGACAGGTGAGGCAGCCATACAATACACAAGATGACACCTCCCTCCCCTTCCTCCATCTTCGGTAGCATGTGTTATTTGTTTAAATTAATGTGCTAAGTGGTTGTGAGTTCCTATCTGTGCTGATACTTTGTGCTTTCAAGCTTTGCCACAATTTCCTAGGGAATGGCTCCCGATGTTCCCCCTTTATTACTGGAAGTGGCTAGAGCTGAATGCTGAAAAATGCTATTGGTTCCAGTGTTTATTCTAACACTGAAAGCTGCAAATCAGTTAACGGGAGAAAAACGAAAACTTGCCAAAGCTATCGTCAGGGAAATAATAAATAGGCAAAAGCTTCATAAACTGCTAACTTTATACCGCAAAGGTCTGGAGTTAATGGGGATAGTTAAAAGCTTTAAAAGAACTGAAATTCATGCGGCGAGGAGAGTTGGTCAGTTAAGTTAATTAGTTTGACCGTATTCACCCAGATTTTGCTTTCCTGACAAATATTTAATATTTGTATGATTATTATATTTACAAATATTAAGTCAAAAATATAATCAGGATCAAAGTGTTTGTGCCATCAAACAGCAAAATCATGAATGGATTTGTCAAATGATTGCACAGCACATGCCCTGTACTGATATGTAGCCCAAGAAAGTTACAAGGGATAAACCACCAGAGAGCATCATGGCTGCCCAACCCGGGAACACATGGGAAAACAGCCCTACACTAGACCACAAGTAGGCAAGTAGAGATTGTGAGAATGTGTTGACCTGGGGCAGTCAGGGGAGCAGGCCATCCTTCCCAGGGACATGTGATCATCTGGCAAGCCTGTGGCCAAGGAATTGTTTAGTCAAGTCATTGACACTACAGTTGAATAGGGAAGACACAGAAGCCTGGTACAGGCTGAGGTCTGCGGCCTTTCCTAGTTCAGGACCTATCCCGGGCCTCTCTTGGACAGCCCCTTGGCTTAACATCATCAAACACTTTAACATTAGGCTCTTTTAGACATTCACAGTGTGAGTTTATGAGTAAAAATGTAAAGTGTTTACAAGTTTCTCATTCATCCCACTTTCCCAGACCGCAGTGAGTACAAGACCCCTCTCTTTAGACAAATGCAGTTACTATAAGCTAAGCCTCCTAGGCCATGACATTTTCCTGAGGCCTCTTATGGCTCCTCCTAGGTCAGCCTTTCTGCAATAGTGGAGGTGTGTCTCCAGACGGTGGCTCTCAGGGTTACACAGCCTGATCTCTGCCTAGCAGGGCAGAGACGTGTTCTCAGGAATTAATCATCTCAAGTGTTGGAAAAGACAAGAGCCACTTGCGGTGGCCTCTTTCTTGCCTTGTTTAATACAGAAAAAAAAAGTCTTTGCTGTCTTACTAAAGGGGGAAAACTTGCAAAATGTTTATTATAGATAGTCTTTAAAAGTACAATACTCAAGAGAGGAACAAAATGAACCCGTGTGTCTGTCTCTCATCTTAAATAATTAGGGAGCCATGGCCAGTCTGGTCCCTTCCCCTTTTCCTTCAACCCTTGTTATTCTGAAATAAAGTCTGAGATCATGAAACTTTAATGTGTTTAAAAAAACAAAACAAAAAAACTATGTATTATTTCCAGATGTAGAGTGGCACACACCTTAATCCCAGCACTCCAGAGGCAGAGGCAGGTAGGTCTCTGGGAGTTTGCAGCCAGCCTGGTCTACGCAGCGAGTTGCAAGCTAGTCAGGGCTATGTAGAGCACCGCCACACAGTAAAGTCTGTTTTCTTCTTTTTCTTTTTGATCCTGAGCCCTCTCCACTTCATGCTGCAGCTCTGTTTGCCATGTCTATGAATTTCCATCCCAGGAACTTTCTTCATTCCAGATATACTTTTTGCTTCATGAAATTTATATTCTTTTCATATTTCTCAATTCTTTTTATATCTTTATATCTCTCATTTCCTTCCTCAGTGTGTCTGCATTTCCCTGTAAATCCTTGAATATATTGTCTATATTTATGGTGCTTTTTAAAATTCTGTCGTTTTTTGTGTAATTCCCCCTGACTAGTCTTTCTCCTAGAAGTTGACATTGACCAACATCGACTGATCGATGAGTACTTCACAAACTGTTGTTGAGCATCTGAGTTTGGTTGCCTGAACCATTTCTCTTGCTATGACAGAAAAACTAAGGCTGGGTAACCCATAAAGCAAAGAGGATTATTTTGGCTCTTGGCTGGGGCAGGGGGATGCCTAAGACAAGGCAGCTGTGTCTGACAGGACCTCATGGTACAATGTGGGGACAAAGCCAAGTGTTTGGTTTCATGATCCCTGACCTTGCTTGAAAATAGCACAGGGTGGCAAAAAGGGAAACTGGGCAAGATTGACCATAAATCCTTAATGTGGGAAGACAAAGCAAGTGAATGGAAGAAGATACCAGAGGTGACTTCACCCCATGACAACCCCACCACCAAGGACCAAGAAGCCACTGGTGTGAGGAAAACACTAATCCACATCCATGACCCATCGGCCGCTCCCCTCATCAGCCCCGCTTCTCAACACTGGCACACTGAGCCTCTTCCTCACTCTGTCATCAAGCCACAGCAGTGGCTTCCTCTAAAGACTGGCCTTATGCAGACTGCGTATTAAGCTTTTGCTTATCACCTTGAGTCTTTTTTTTTTTTTTTTTTTTTTTTTTGTTAGAGGCCTCTGGAGACCATTACTATAGGGACTGTTCAGCTGGTGCTGATTTTATCATGGTTACTTATTTCTGTGCTGTAGAACTCACTTCAGGGGTCTTTATTAGAGGCCTCGGGTGTCAACAATGCCTTTCGGTTCTGGGTGGGCACAGATCAAATGTTTCCCCACACGGGTGATCTTTCTGGCTGTTGTGTGTAGGATTCCACTCCATGTGCTCGTGGCTTGGAACTCAGCCCGGGACCCGACTTATACATCTGGAGTCTTGGCTCCTTTTCAGTGTCTGTGCTTGTGGGTTTGCCCTCAGGCTTGCACAGCACCCTTCCCTCAGAAGCTTGTCGTAGGACATCTTATCGTCCCCCTCTCCAGCCAGTGACCCTGCCTCTGTGCTTTGAACTTCCTCTGGGGCGCAGCAGATGGGGGCATGGGCTTCAGGATAGGATGTCGGCCTTCTCATTGGCTTAGGGGGCCAGTGCTGCCTCTTTCAAATGTCTGCGAATGGTTCTTCATCTTACTGAATGTCTGGGAACAGAAATCAAGACACATTCTCTAAAACAGAGGCAGAAATCTTTATCAGAACTAAAGAGGCCGGCCATGGTAGCACGTACACTTGTTACTTTGGCAGCTGAGGCAGGAAAATCACAAATGTGAAGTTGTCTTGGCTACAGAAAAGGGGCCTGACTGGGGGTGAAGAGAGATCAAGAGAGACTCAGGATCTTAGTTAGGGTTTTACTGCTGTGACAGGCACCATGACCAAGGCAACTCTTATAAAGGACAACGTTTAATTGGGCTGGCTTACAGGTTCAGAGGTTCAGTCCATTATCATGGGCAGGGGGGTGTAGGGCAGGGTGGCATCGAGGCAGGCATGGGGGGCAGGAGGAGCTGAGAGTTCTACGTCTTCATCTGAAGGTTGCTAGTCTAAGACTAGCTTCTAGGAAGCTAGGACAAGGGTCTTAAACCTTCAAACAAACCATCATACTTCAGGTTAGAGAGTAAAAGGAAACAGTCCTCTGTGTCTTCCCACATCTACTCATTAATCAACCTTCTGTGAGGGAGAGAGGCCAGTGGATCCCTCTCCCTCCCACTCTTCAGATCCCACCAGAATAGCTGAGCAGCCAGAGATCGTCTTATCCCCTACCATGGTAGTCCAAAAGCATTTTAGCCAGGAGGGGTGGTGCACCCTGAGCCTAGAATTGGTAGCAAATTGGACATGTTCCAAACAAGTGTTTCTGAGGTCTTCACATTCAGAGAGAACAGAGATGGCTACGTGGGTAGAGCCTTTGTGGGCTCTAACGGAAGTGACATCACAGGCTTCAGTGGGTCCAGGAGTGCGGTGCTAAGAATGAATGGCTGTGGCACAGGAGCAGAGGCAGGGCGCCAGTCCTGATGTCCCTGCTGTAAGTTGGACATCAAACGGTTAGTGAGGACGAGTAGTGGAGGGCCACATTTTGAAGGTAAAGTCAATATTTACTGCTGAATTACATGTGAGATGTGAGAAAGAGAGAACTGTTGGGGACAGTAACTTACAAAAGAGTCTGAAAGGAAGTCATTCACTAGGATGGGGAACACGGGTGTTGGGAAAGGCGTTTTGGAGGTGAGAGGTAAATGAAGATTTCAGTTTGAGATATATAATATAGATTTTTTTCCCCAAAGGGCAAAGATTTCTACCATCTGGAGAGAACCAGAGTATATCAGACACTTATGAGAAAAGGTCAAGTAGTAAATGGTGTGTGTATCTGAACTTTGGAGAAGCAGGGCTGGGGTCAGAGACATGTGAGCATGTCATTATATGTAAGCAAATTATCCTATCACTTTCACACTCAGGATCCATCCACAGGGCACAGCAATGCTAACGTTTGAGAACATGAGCACTACCTAGCAAAGGAAGACCCGGAGAGTGGCGGGCCATTGCAGAGTAAGGAGTTGGCGAGTGCTGCCAACGGAGCACAGAACGCTGAGTCCTGAGGTTTGGCCACCAGGAAGCAAAGCTCCTAAGTAGATAACAGGGATGGGACCCGGTGTCCATTTCTGGGACCTGGCCTTTCCAGGGGCATGGGCGCTCTGTTATTCACTGTAACAGGGTCATTCTGAGGACAGGAAGTAAATGGTGTGGCTGACACACTGGTGAAGGTGCCCTGAAGGTCTTGGCTGGCATGTTCTAGTCCATCGCCTTTTCTCAATAGACACATCTAAATGTTAAGCATTTTATCAAGGATCGGGTACTTCACCAGGAGCTAGGAAACAAGAGTAAATATGACCAGTGCAGCCTTGCCCTAAATACCTGCTGGAGCTCTGAGGTGATTGAAAAAGCAACTGTCTACAAAGGGTTCCTTGTGCTCTCACGCCTTGAGATCCAGCATGAGCCGCTCAAACATGGGAGAGCATGAAATAGCCCTGTGTCCTGCTAATGTTCTCGGACTTCTGCTCCCTGTCACTGCTAAGAAAGCCTTTAACTAGTGGCCAACGCAGATGTGCAGATCTCCTGTCCAGTGACACACCAGATCATAGCTGTAGTACCTGGGCCAGCGGATTATAAAATGACACAAGCCATCAGGACCTCCTTATAAGTGCAGCTCCAGAGGTAAAGGGAACCTTGGGTTACTGAGCTAGCCCAGCCTGCTCCTTTCAGGGATGGAGGTTTCTCTTCCACCACCGTCTACCCCACTCACTATGTAAGCTCTACCACTCTCCTTGACGGTTTATGCCCTTGAGCCCTTTCCGGGCTACTGTTCCTGCAGGTGATCTATGTGGCTCTTGCTTGTACATGTCCGTTTCTGTTCAGGTCTTTATGTGAGGAAGATCCTGGGAATGGACCCCAGGGCCTCATGTATACTAGGCAATTAGTCTATATCACAGACTTAAACCCCCACACCCCAGACTCTCAAAGGTCTTCTTCAGATGAGGCCTGTGATGGTTTGCATATACTTGGCCCAGGGAGTGGCACTATTAGAAGGTATGGCCTTGTGGAGGAAGTGTGTCTCTGTGGGGTGGGCCTGAAGACCCTCCTCCTAGCTGCCTGAGGATGCTCAGTTTGTTCCTGGCTTCCTTCAGGTGAAGATGTAGAACTCAGCTCCTCCTGCACCATGCCTGCCTGGATGCTGCCATGTGGACTGAACCTCTGAACCTGTAAGCCAGCCCAATTAGATGTTGTCCTTTATAAAACTTGCATTGATCATGGTGAAGTTCACAGTACTAGAACCCTGACTAAGACAAGGCCTTTATAAAGCAGCCTACTCCAAACCCTGAGTCCTCCTCCTCCTGGCCCCTTTTCTTTCTCCCTAACGCTGAGCACTGACCAGACCATATGCCTGACAGTGTTTCTGCAGCCATGCATATGTGCAGCTGACTCACCCTCTCCACGGGGCCACTGTCTCCTCAGTGACTTCATTCAGAGGTCACATGTCGTAGCAGTGCTCTTGGTTCCCTACTACACTCTTCCTACTGGGCATAGTACACCCCCCCCAACACGTTCTGTGGGACAGTCAAAGTCGGAAGGACATCCTCTGTCTGAATGTCTTACCAAATACAAGGAACTTCCTGCAAGGGGAATCAAAGCCACGGGGACTAAGAAGACAGCATGGGGGGGGACAGACAGACAGACAGACTAGCACCCAAGCGACCACCACATGGAGGGCACACCTGAGAAGGAGGGGCAGACTTGCTGCTAAGTCATGCCATCTACAGAGCTGAAAGGAAGCCTTGGCAGAGGGAGCCACAGCCCAGCTGGAGGACAGTCCACAGCATTGCCTGGCTTCACATTAAAGCGGCCACTCCGGGGCAGCTGAGAGGCTTGGAGGACAGTCAACTGACAGCCTGCCTCTAGAGATGCCCCTCAGAGAACTGTGAAGTTCCAGAGAGCCATGAAGACCAGAGCACTCTCCTAATGTGTGGTTCCCCATCTCAGAAGAACCTGGCGTTGGGTTCGTTCTCTCTCTCTCTTCTCTCTCTCTCTCTCTCTCTCTCTCTCTCTCTCTCTCTCTCTCTCTCTTTCCTTTTAAAATTTTTTCACCATAGTTGTTATTCACTCTTTCACGGTGGAGTAGACATGTGCACACTTGAAGGTCAGAGGGCAGCTTGCTTGGTTCACTACTTCCCTCTGACCGTGTGTGCTCTGGGGACCGACTGGGTTGCCAGACTTGGTGCTCACTGGCTGGGCCAGCGCTCCAGTGCCAATGCTGTTTTCTCCCGTGCTTGCAATCAGAACAGAATTCCCCACTGATGGGATGAGAGACAAACACCAGGACTGCAGCACATATGTGCAAATACCAAAAGGAGGAACAGCCTGGAACTGAGTGTCGGGAAACCATCCTGGCTGTCCCTCCCACTAGCTTGCCCTCTCCTGGCTGGCTTTCGGTTCCCATGCCGCAACCCACCCACCAGGATTATAATATCTGAGGGCACGGCTAAGTCTGAGCTCTGGAATCACACTCACACAGTTAGTCAAGAGGAAAAACCATACAATCCTGCTTCCCTGATTTCTTCCTGGTTCTTAACAAAGTCATGCTTTTAATGGAACCTTTGAGTATTTAGCCAGTGTCCAAACACATCATCTTCAGTGGCTGGAATATGCTTGACCCAGAGAGGGGCACTACTAGGAGGTGTGGCCTTGTTGGAGTAGGTGTGGCCTCCTTGGAAGAAGGGTGCCACTGTGGAGATGGGCTTTTGAGACCCTCCTCCTAGCTGCCTGGAAAACCAGTCTCCTGTTTGCCTTCCAAACAAGATGTAGAACTCTCAGCTCCTCCTGCATCGTGCGTGCCCGGATGCTGCCATGCTCCTGCCTTGATGATAATGGACTGAACCTCTGAACCTGTGAGCCAGCCCTGATGAAATGTTGTCCTTATAAGAGGTGCCTTGGTCATGGAGTCTGTTCACAGCAATGGAAACCCTAACTAAGACACAATCCCGGGTGATTTACCAGTTTCTTCTAGCAAGTCAGAGCATGTTACTATCCTGTTTATCGTGGTTAAAAGCTGCCCATGGACCTGGTGTAACCTTCACTCAGTCTTTTCAACCAGCATGGCCTGGAGGAGAGTCTATTAGACCGAGAAAGACTCTCCCCACCCTTGAACTCTCTCATTTTTGAACTTGGGTATCTTATAGTTTCCCAGAACAGTAGTTCTCAATCTATGGGCTGCAACTCCTTCAGCAAACTCTATCTCCAAAATTATTTATGTTACTGTGGTGGTTTGAATATACTTGGCCCAGGGAATGGCATTATTAGGAGGTGTGTCCTTGTTGGAGTAGGTGTGTCATTGTGGGCGTGGGCTTTAAGGCCCTCATCCTAGCTGCCTGGAAGCCAGTATTCTGCTAACAGCCTTCAGATGAAGATGTAGAACTCTCAGCTCCTCCTGTACCATGCCTGCCTGGACGCTGCCATGCTCCTGCCTTGATGATGATGGACTGAACCTCTGAAACTGTAAGCCAGTCCCAATTAAATGTTGTCCTTAGAAGGATTGCCTTGGTACTGGTGTCTATACATAGCAGTAAAACCCTAACTAAGACAGTTATGATTTATAAGAGTAGCGAGATTAAGTTATGACATAGCAACAAAAATAATGTTATGATTGGGAGTGTCAACACAATATGAGGAACTGTATTAAAGGGTCACAGCATCAGGAAGGTTGAGAACCACTATCCTAGGCTGACCTGTTCTCCCACGTTTCCATGACCACTACCTGGAACACCCCTCCCCCTTCACCTGGCTAATTTCTGGTTCCTTAACCCAGTATCCCTCTTCCATAAATTCACCCTTTCATGAGTCTACAAATGCATAGCGGGCAGGCTCTCTGCTTGGTCCCATGACTGTGCTGTTGACCCTTTATCCCTGTCTCCACCATCGAGGTTAGCTGTATTGCCCAGGGGCAAATGGGTATCTATTATCTTGGTTGTTTTAGCCCCGGTGTGGTGCCTGGACCTCAGTGGATGGTTTCTGACTAAACAGCCTAAGCGTGTGCCCAGTGCAGAGCATGACCAGAAGGCACAGTGGAGAGCAGAGAGCCTGCATTAACCTGCACTGTTAGTGTGCCTGTGTGTTAGTGTGTAGTATGCCAACTCTGTACATGAGTCACATCTTCAAAGTGGGGACAATCGCCATGGCTGTCCTTTAGGGTGTTCTGAAGAATCAGGTGGTGTCTGTAAAATGCTGAGCCCAGGCCTGGGCACCTAGAAGAAACCAGACACCTGCTGGCTGCTGTGATCAGAAGAGAGGGCATAGAGAGACAGAAGAGTCCTTGGGAAATCATCATCCTTCTGCCTGGCAAGCAAATAAACCTTGGAAGTGCTAACCCCGAGACAGCGTTTGGATCTTAGGGGGTAGATGGAGAGCTTCTCAGTGTGTTTTCCTTCCTGTGAGTTCATGGAACACCCTGTGCTGACCCAATGGTGAGAACGTAACGTAAGGAAATAGGCAAAGTGAGACTCTGGGTTAGAGCAGAGGAGCCTCGGACTGTTTAAGAAATGTGAGTAGCTCTGTCTTGGAACATTTTGAAGGGAAGCCCTGAGAGACCGGAAGGGAGGCAGTGCCTTTCCCTCTGCCAAGCTCCGCTCCACGGACTGCAGGCATTACTCAGAGGTTACACACATCAAGATGCTGATGCCCTCTAAGGCTTCCTGGCATGCCCTAGCCCCCTTCTCTGCCAAGCACCTCTCTTAATTATCGGTGACCTTGTTCTCTGGACTCCAGGCGTTTGTGAGTAATGGGAACTTAGCCTGGAGGATTCTCAAGCACCAAGCATCCCTTACCCCTTGGGCCTGAGCTCTAAACATTTCTCTGATGCACTGGGGCGAAAGACCTGGGGCTCAGCTACAATATAATCCCATTGCTCCCCTCGCATCGCAGAAGCAGGAGGCCCAGTTTCTCTCACCAAAGTACTTCATTTCACACAGCCCTGTTTTCAGTAGGCATCCCTGCTGCTCAAACCCTCACCCCACGCTACTTTTACCTATGGCCTTGGAATGATTTAAATTAACCTCGGTGATTAATATTTAAATCTAGGAAGACTGACAAGGACATCTGACGATGGAATGATTTTCAGTGTCTAGTGGAAATAATTTCCGTCTCAGGCTCATAGAAGCTTTTGAAGTTCCCCCAGAACACAAAGTCAGGGGGCTTACTCAACATCCCACTGCCAGTGAATGGCCAGGCTGAAACCTGAGCCCACTGTTAGCTAATTTAAAACCGATCACCTCTGTCCACTGGGACAGTGGTGATTTTAATCTAGGGCAAGAGAAAGTAAAAATAAGTAAATAAGCCACGTTTCCTCCCCTCGCCTGTGATGGGCTTTCTAATAAGACTTTTAAATGGGCAAATGAAAAGTATATATTTACTGTGAAGTAACTTACGGTGCACTGAATGACTGTCCGAAGTCTGACAGAGTATGCACGAGACAAGTGCTTTGTTTAGAGAGAAACGAGCAAGGGCAGTGAGAAGCCCTTTAAACAGACCTGCAGGGGTTGGGGACACTTCTCACTGTGGGAACTTCAATTCCATCATCAGCAAACAAAGACAGGACTCTTCAACAGACAGCTGCTCTCAGACTACTCTCTGCCTCGGAAAAGTATTTCAACCCCTTTGATTTGAAGGGCCTTTCCCGCCACCAAATGTTGACCCTAACAGTCCTTGGGCAGGGTCCCTGAAGACGCGGTGACGACACTAAGACCCAGGCAGCTCCCTCTGGAGGACAGAGCCACCACCAATGGCCACTGGCAGCATCATGTTTGAGTCTAAGACTTTACCAAAGCCGCTGAATCCTCAAAGAAGCCTGTGTTGTAATATGGGCTGCAGTCAGTGGGTTAAGTGTACAGTCTGGGGGAAAGCAAGAGACACATGCACGCGTCCAGCGTTAGAGCCACCGGAGGACTGCCGTGTGGGCTGCTCTACTGGACACATAGAGATGGCAGAAGAGCACAGGGAGTTCGGCCGTGCGTCTTTGGTGTGGCACTTTACCTTGGGGTCATTACGGACACACCGAGGGTGTCAAGGACGGACGTGAATCGATACCACATGACCTGTTTAGGTGTTAAGGTAAAAGACTTGAAATCTGAAAGCACACTATGTAACTCAAAATCCATCAAAGGACGATCTCTTGTGATTGTCAGAGAAGTCAGGAATGCAAGGAGTACTGGGCGTCGGGAGGCAGCAAGGGTGGGACGGAGGGGCATCAGCTTGGGGTATATGACATTTCTGGCACTGGCAAAACATCCGCTAGCTGCAGTTTCTCTGCACGGTGGGAACTTCATCTTAAAACTCTTAATCAGAAGCAGAAGTTGTAAATATTGACAACATTTACAAGGTGGCCCCAATACTAGACAGCGACAGGTCTATACATCTACACACCAAAGTAGTAGCCTAGGCCAGGGCTCCTCGACCTGTGGGTCAAGAGCCAAGGCCATCAGAAAACACAGATATTTATATCAAGATCCATAGCAGTTAGGGAAGTAACCAAAATAATTTTATAGTTGGGAGGTCACCAGAACACGAGGAACTGTTTTTTTTGTTGTTGTTGTTCTTTTTTTTCTGGAGCTGGGGACCGAACCCAGGGCCTTGCGCTTCCTAGGCAAGCGCTCTACCACTGAGCTAAATCCCCAACCCCACGAGGAACTGTTTAAAAGGGTCTCGGCATTAGGAAGGTTGAGAACCAAGGCTAAGAACCACTGCCTAGGCCACCTTTTAAGGTTGTCTGGGAAGAGGGCTGGAAGAACCTGTAACATTTTGATTAGCTACATTGTCTACTGTGTAACAACCAGGACCTGTCGCTTAAAATCCAATTCCTTATCTAAAGGAAAAGCAGAGGAAATCCAATGCCCCTGTGCTTAAACTCCCCGAACCAACCACAGAAGCAGAAAATCTGCAATCTGGGGAAACCGAATTCTACATCGCACGTGGGACCTTCGGAAAGTCTGCAACCTCGGCTCCCTTGCTTCCTGATTTATAACTACCCCAGATTTAAGTGTGTGAGTTTGTCTCCCACAGTCTGCCTCCAAAGTCCGTCCATGGGTGCGAACCCTCTCCTCACTCTCAGAGACGGTTTACCTCATAAGGTCAGGGATAAAAGGCACGTCTTCTCCCAGTCACAGAAATTCACAAATCGAATTGAAGGTGCATCCATCTGTCTGTCTCTAGCTATCCCACAGGGTTGATATGTTTGTTTCTACCCGGTTCCTTTGGCATCTGCCGAGGTAACTGAAAACTGGGCCTGTCCTTCTCCCACAGGAATGATCTGGTCTGAATGCAAGGAGATCTGGGAGGAGGGGCCGCGGGAGTACGTGCTGCACTTGTGGAACCTACTGGATTTCGGCATGTTGTCCGTCTTCGTGGCCTCCTTCACCGCGAGGTTCATGGCTTTCCTCAAGGCCAGTGAGGCCCAGCTGTACGTGGACCAGTACGTGCAGGATGTAACGCTGCACAACGTCTCACTTCCGCCGGAAGTGGCTTACTTCACCTATGGTGAGTCGCAGGGGTCGCTTAGCCTGGTTCCAGGACCTGGGATTTGGAACCTGGCAGGTTCCACAGGTGTCCCCAACGCGCTTACAGGATACGGAATAAATCCGTGACTTAGAAATGGATATTTTAGTGTTTGGGTTTGTTTCTGAGAGGTTCTTGGGACATTTCCGTAGATTTTTGGGTTTGTTTTTGAAGAACCCGCCCTCTCTCTACATGGGAAATACACGCACACGCACACACACACGCACACATAAATATACATACTTAAGGCTGCTGCCTCCAAGAAGTCTGAGGAGATCTACTGAGACCTCTAGTTAGGCGACAGTGGGATTCTTGATTGCCCTACAGAAAATATTTCCAGAATGAGCCATTATGAATGAGAGTGGAGTTCATGAAGAAGAGATTTTTTTTTTTTTGTAAGCAACCCTAATTAAGCTTGGATCACCCTCCACTCCACTTGTTTAGAAAGAGTGTAGGCTACCTGTACAGCTAATTTTTAAAATGTTTTACTAATTCTTTGAGAATTTTAACAGTGTCTTCTGATCATATTCTCCCCAAGCCTCCCCCTCTAACTCCTCTCAGACCCACCCCTACCTCCAGAAACCTCACCCCGAGTTTGTGTCCTTTGCTTTTCTTAACAGATTAACCCATATACTCCATATATTTGTGCCGAGCATATATATTCCTGGGGGTGGGGGTGGGGGCACCCACTGGAACATGGTCGACCTACTGGGAGCCACATCCATAAAGAAAATGGATCCCCCTCACAGAAGCCATCACCTGTCCATAGTTCCTGAGGTAGGGACGGGGACTCATTCGTTTTATTGATTTTGGCCATTCTGCCAGGTATGAGATGGAATCACAAAGTAGTTCTGAGTGGCATTTCCCGGATAAGTAAGGTGTTGGCTGTTTAAGTGTCCCCAGCCCTTTGGTTTTCACGCCTTGGGAACTCCCCACATAGCTGGGTACCCCATTTAACTGGGATATTTGTTTTCTTAATGTCCGGTTGTTTATAGCTCTTTATATGTTACAGATATTAGCCCCCTATCAGATCCATAGTTGGCAAAGATATTTTCCCATTCTGCAGTTTGCCGCTTTGACCAAATGACGGTGTCCGTCACCATACAGAAGCTTTTCAGCTTTGTGAGGTCCCATTTATTAATCGTTGGTCTTAGTGCCTGCCCTAACCGTGTTCTAAAAGTTCAGGAGGTCTCTGGTGTACCAATGAGTCAGGACTCTGCCCCACAATCTCTTCTGTCTGATCCCGGGTACTTGGCTGTATGTTGACCATGAACCTCCTGTGTTAATTGTGCTGGGATTCTTGACTCGGATTTTAAGTAGACCCCACAGTGAGGGTTCTTTTTTTTTTTTTTTTTTTTTTTTTTTTTTTTTTTTTTTTTCGGAGCTTTAACTCAGGGCCTTGAGGCAAGCCTACCACTGAGCTAAATCCCCAACCCCAAGGGGGGTTCTTTAACCTTCCTTTTTCCTCTTAAACTTTTCTGTCTCTCTAGCCTACTTCAGTAGGGCTCTTATGATGTTACCAGAAGCACATTATTATTTCGTATAAGGGAAAGATCCTGGCCTTCAATTAGTTGAAAATCATAGTCTGTAAATTTTTATTTTATTCTTGTGTGTGGGTGTTTTAGATACATGTATGTCTGTGCACCCGCATGCATACCTGGTGCTAGCAGAGCTTCTGAGCCGTCATGCAGGTGCTGGGAATTGAACCTGGGTCCTCTGAAAAAGCAGCGCTCTTAACCACTGAGCCATCTCTCCAGCCCCCTGCTAGCTAATTATGACCCCGAGCTATAAAATTAGGGAGAACTGGAGTCAAAGTCTAGCTCCATAGATTACTTTCTATTTATTTGTAAACTTCCGTGTCTCCACTTCTCACGTGTACAATGAAGATGAAAACTCTTACGGCAAAAGGTTTGGTGCAGATTGAATTACCCGTGATCACAGGAAAAACTCACGAGGTGGTATCAGTTATTTTCAATACTACCTCTTTTCTCTTTTTAAAATCTCAACCACAGTACTCCATGTTGTAAAAGAGAATGAAACAGGGTGAGGTACTGTGGAGGTGGGGAGGGAGGCTTGGGGATTGGGGGGTGGGTAGGTGGGGGTGAGGGGGGTGGGAGTAAGGGGGAGAGGGACTTGAGAGTGGGGGATGACAGGGGCTGAGGGTGGAAATGGTGGTGGGGTGGGGTTAGAGGGGGACTGGGGGTGGGGGATGGAGGAGGTGGGGGGGTGGGTAGGGAGTTGAGGGTGATAAAAGGTAGCTGGTGCTTAGGAAGTATTAATTAGTGGCATGTATTTGAAAGGGTTAGGATGTCAAAATGTCCCTCCTGGTAGATGAAAACAAATGGCCCTTCTAACCACAGAATGGCAGGGGGCAGCCATGGCCTTTAGGGGAACTGTCCACATAAAGCAATGTCCACATCACACAAATGTGGTAAAAGAAGAGCAAGCGTCTGTTACAACCGCTGCTCCCCCCTCCCTACCCCCACCCCCTACCCCCCTACCCCCCACCCCCGCGCCGGCATTTGTTGATTGACAAACGCAGGTTTTCCTTGGTCAGTGTATGTTTCCCGTTCTGTGCTGCTTTGGTTCCTCGAGGAAAGATTGGCGCACCCTTCTTAATGTCACAATACAGGCTGCAGTATTATCCCCGCGGTGATGTCTATTCCCCCGTGACCTGTATTAGGTCCCGGCTCACCTCACCCAACATTCCTGCCCTTGCCTTTTCCGGCTCATCTTGGGCCCTTGGAAATATTCCGTAGCTCTTGCCGCGCACAAGTGCTCCAGCTATGGGGGCCGAGCACCCTCTTGTGGCGAGCCTTCCAAACCATTTCAGTAATCAAAAAAAGTAAGCTGGGAGGTGGGGGGGCGCGGGGTCCGGTAGGCTTCAGGTTGTGAAAAGGCTTTTTTTTTCGGGTGGAAACGTCTCTGAGATGAAAGTCCCTTTGTGTGAAACACACAGTGCCGTTTGTTTTATACCCACCCAGCACTAGAGCTGTGACAAGCCCATTCAGGCAAGAAGTGTCTGCACCGGAAGTCCAGCCTCGGCCGCCAGGGACAGTTCCTAGAAACTACAGCTGAGGAGCAGTTTTTACTGTTAACACCTGAGGTTGAAGGTAGAGAATCGTAGGTGGGATTTTAAAAAGGAATTCATTTTAGTGCCAGTTTAATAGAAGAAGCCACTTCTAATTCCATGTGGAATGTATGTGTTATTCATCCAGCGGGTATTTTAGAAAACATACCTTGTCTTTCATGGGCTTCTGAATTCTGACTTTAGTAAGAACTTAGAGTCTGTGTTACTGTATTCCAAATGTAATTTGGAATGCTCTACCTGAAGCTGTTGGCCCAGCTTCCCTTACTAAAGGTTTCTCTCTCTGTTATAATTAATTTAACAGAGCCTAGCTTTGAAAATAAAGAATAAAGTTCCTTCCTCCTCCATCTCCCGTGGGGTGCCAAGAATCGCCCTGTAATATGCTCTCGGTTCGCACTTACTGACTCTGAAAAGGGCCCCATACCCCCAAATCCAATCTATAAAATGGCAACGGTAATGTCTGCTCTACGGGGCTGTTGTGAAAATCACAGCTAATTTAGTGTGAGGGCTAATTTAAGTTCCTCAATGTTTCTCATTTAAGCTTCGTTCAGCAGTTCTCAACAGGGATGCTGTCGGCTTTGCCAGCAGGGCAGTTTTTAACCATGTGGTGCAGTCTGGGGCGATATAGGATGTTCAGCGTCTGAGGAGGACTCCTACCCAGGCACTGTGAGAAACAGGCACCTGTCACTGTCCCAGGAGGGAGGTACTGCCCTCCTCTGAGACTTACTGTTGGTCCTGACACCTAGGAGATAGCCTGAATGCTGTTCCTTAGACATTAGGCCTGCAGTCGGGCGCAGTGGAGGCTCACTCAGTGCTTGTAAGGCACCCAAGACCCCAGGACTCACCAGGAAATACCAACATTGCCCCTGCAGTCGTGTTGTGGCAAGCCTGTGTGATTGGTCATCCCCTTTCTCAGTCAATGAGGAAAGGCTGCTGGCATACACTTTTGGGGAGTGGGGGGTAGAGAGCAAGATTATGTTCACAGGCAAACCCTTCAGATTCCTGGTCCCCAGAAGCTGGTTTGTCCTGGCTCGTGGCTATCTGAACACGTGGTTAGAAGTTGTTTAGTTGCTTCACAGGCGTTTATCAGCACCTGCTCTACACAGACCCCACCCCCAACTCTTTGCATGTGTGGCTCAATGGTCAAAGGCCTTTTAGGCTGCTAAGATCGTCTGTCAAGATCACACAGGGACAGTGCGGCTCAGGAAAGCCAGTTGAGTGATTCCAGCCCATGCTGGTCTCCACTGCCTCCTCATGCTTCCCCAGTAGAGGCTCGGCTCAGGTGTGTGGAGGAGGGAAGTGTAGTGGTTAGACCTGCAGCATTTGACATAATGGACATGCGTGGGGACACCACAGGAGCTCCCGGGAGAACAGCTGCTGGAGTTACAGGCAGCTTCTGGAAAGTGATCATCCCAAAACTGAATCTTGAAGGGTGATTGGGAATGAATCAGGTCTGAAGTAAAGTTCCGGGCAGGTGAGACAGTTCATTCCAACAGCATGGCATCGCATGTGCTGCAATTACCTAAGGGCCGAGATGACAACAGAGAACATGGTTCCAGTTCCTAACAGGCGGAGAGATGGCTCAGCGGTCCAGAGCACTTGCTGCTCGGCAAAAGGACCACGTTCCAGCAGCACCTCTTCCGATGGCTCGCAGCCACCTGTGACTCCAGCATGAAGGGTTCTAAAGCCTCTCCACCCTTCTTGGGTCCCTGCACGCATGCAGACCTAAAATCGTAAAAGCACGTCTTTGACCATGCCCAACTGGGCGCTCTTCCACAGCAGACCCCAGCAAGTAACACAGGTTCTTTCCTTTCAGCCAGGGATAAGTGGTGGCCTTCAGACCCCCAGATCATCTCGGAAGGGCTGTACGCCATTGCTGTTGTACTCAGCTTCTCCCGGATTGCCTACATCCTGCCAGCCAATGAGAGCTTCGGGCCCTTGCAGATCTCCCTGGGGAGAACTGTGAAAGACATCTTCAAGTTCATGGTCATCTTTATCATGGTGTTTGTGGCCTTCATGATCGGGATGTTCAACCTGTACTCCTACTACCGAGGTGCAAAGTACAACCCCGCGTTTACAACGTGAGTATCGAAGTGTGTTCCCACCCTGAGGCCATCTCTGGGCGTCCCCCGGAGGGCAGTTCCTTGCAGAACTCGGGTTTCCCTGAGGTTGATGTGAGTTTTGCTCTCTGTGTTTCAAAGGCCTAGGTTCTGGAATTAGAAGAGCAAAGAACTTAAATCCTCACTCTGCCACTGTGTAGCTCAGGCTGGCCCACAACGAATGATGTAGACGAGGTTAGCCTTGAACTCACAGAGATCTACCTGCCTCTGCCTCCTGAGTATTGCCATTAAAAACAGCCATTCCTTCGGTTTTAAAATAGGGATGGATTAGTTGCTTTCCCGTTACTGTGATAAAAAAAAAAAACACCGTGACCAAGAGCATTTAAGGCAGAAACAGTGAGTTTACTTGGGTTGACAGTTTCAAGTTGGAGGGACATCCTTAATGGCAGGAGAACCATGGTCACAGACAGATGGCTCAGTAAACTATGAGATCACATCATCAGCCACAAAACAGGATATGGAGAAAGAGAAAAACGGAGGTAGGGTGGGGCTGTGGACTCTCAAAGCCCACCCTCAATGATAAACGTCCTTCAGCAAGGCTACACCACCACCTCACACAATGCCCCCAACCGGAGGCCAGTCGAGCCTCTGAGGGGCATTTCTCATTCAAACCACACAAGGGGACAAGGGGCAATATCAATGCCAGCGTTGTGACGATAGTGTGAGGTTTCAGCAGGATGGGGTAGCCCAGAAAGTACGCAGTAAAGGGGGGGTTACCATTAGGTTCATTACAGCAATGTGCCTCGCCTGTATTACTCAGGAACAGAACCTGACAAACCCTGCATGCCAGCATGCTCTTAGGTCCAGAGAGCTTTCATCCAGGGGAAGAAAGCCTGGGAGGGGAGGCTGGGGGGAAGGGTGAGCAGGAGAAAGCCAGGGAGAGGGGAGCAGGGGAGAAGAAGGGGATAAGACTGAGCAGGCTCAAAGGGAAATGCGGAACAGGGAAGTTGAACAGAGGCTGCTACTTGACCTGAACCCTGCACACCACAGACTTCTCCAAGGAGACAAGATGGAAGCCTCCCGTTTCAGAATAGCCTATGGGTAAGGCAAAGAGAATCCGATCAGTCAGACCTCTCCTGTCTGCTGTCTCTCCTTGAGTGAGAGTCACTCACTCTCCTACAGTCTAGGGAAGCCCTGGGACTGAGTGCTGTCCACACCCTGCTGGGCACAGAGCAAGTTCTGCAGCTTCATGGGCCTCTGCAGCCCAGGCTGCATGGGGGCTCCAGCTAGCCAGAGGCAGGAGAGCTCAGTGATACCACACCCTACTCCACAGCCCAAGAAGAGACAGATCTCACGCAGCCCGCATGTAAAAGATCCAAGACTTCCCCCTCTCTGTGAGGAGCAATGGGGGTCTCCAGAGGCCACCAGGAGCCCTGAGCTGAATCGAGCATGGTGAAGCCAAATTACACCCTGCAGGCATCGCTGGCTGATGGCCACAAGTCACATCACTGGATATATCCGAGCTTGTGTGTCCGCATCTGTGCCAACCCAAAAACCACAGCACTCATCTTAAACGGAATAAGAGAGATTCCGGAGCCATTTTCAATGGCCGTGGCCCAGGAACACAGATTTAGGTTACCCCAAATTCCGTGCTCCAACTTGGAAGCAGTTTCATGACCTTGTATAGTTTTGCAGAACAACCGAAACAGGTTTAAGATATACTAGTGTGGGTACATCAGAGAGGTAGGTTCAGTGAGATGGGGGAAGGTTCCCTACGGGCTAGGATGCTGTCTAAGCCTCTGGATGGGTGGTGGTGAATGGGCTGCTAAGTTAATAGATATTAAAAGGTTTTTTTCTATTGTCATAAAATGACAAAGATGCAAAGAACAGCCGTTCCATGGGGCTAG